>NC_051232.1:17171688-17532938 GCF_015220715.1 Pygocentrus nattereri
AACTCTGGCTAATTTTCGCTTCGCAAATCTCAACTGACCCAGTTGTTGGCAGACACCCCCCTAGTCTAATCTTATCTCATCAGAAACGCCTGACAGGCTAAAGAATTTATCGCTGTCTGAGCTCCTCCTGAACTAGCTGCTCGGCCCTCAATTAGACCAATTTGAGGCCATCTCTCAAACAAGACTGCACCAAAGATACTTTCAATGACTTTTCATTGCGTTTTCCAGTCAAAACAGCAAATACTTTGTGGAAATACCTGGGTTTTTGTTGCCTCTTTGCTCCAGCTCTTCTATTTCGCTCACCTGGCTCAAATTCTCATTCAGCCTGCTGTAAAAGCATGTTCCAGAAATAGTTCCATTTCTTCCTCGCCCAGACCCGCCAGACCAGTCCAACAGCACCTTTCAGTACTGCCTAGTGAAGTTCATAATCATGCTAAATATTCTGAATATGACTAACATAATGGACGCCTATTCAGGCTGTGAAGAAGCTCTTGCGAGGGAACGCAACAAAAGAGAGCGAGCTTGAAAAAGCAGAGTCATTTCAGCTCTTATTATAGTCCATTCATTACGTGTGCCATTGTACTGCAGTGTAACCTAATCATGAACAGGTGACTGATATGTTACATGTCTGTTAAGCTTTTGTTGAGCTTAAAAAGGAAATCCATCGTTTATCGGAAAACAATCTGCATAAATAAAGAGTTAAGTTGTAAACAAAATCATTTACAGTGGTTTGATGTGAAATTCTGTTCTAGAGAGTCAGAATTGTTCACACAGATGTTGATAGGAACCAGACGTCTGAAGTTGTAACATAAAAAGGTTGCAAACAGTGGCGATTCTATGATTTATTTTTTAGATGGGACCATAGAATTGCTACAGTCCTCATTCAGGAGCCAGATAAATGCCTTCAAAATCAATGCCAAAATGCCTTTATCTCACTACATTTGATGTATTCTTCAAAGTACACACACATTATTCAGTGTGTTTTACATTCAGCAGTAGACATGGTAAAAAATAAGTATTCATATACCCTTTGAATACAGACATGCAAACTCATAAGCAGTAAAAAAATGAGAGAATTTCAGAAACTGACTCAGGGTCCAAAGAATTGGTCTTCTAGAGAACAAATTAGTGATTTTAAATGAAAATGACACGTTATGGTGCACTCTCAAAATAAAATACAAACAAAGAAACGTCATAATAAACGTAAATGTAAAGGCAATTGCTGTAGAACAGGGGTGCACGACCTGGTCCTGGTAATTTAACACCCCAAGAGTTTAACAACAAGAGTTCGGCTCCAACACACTAGGCTCTAATATCCGGATGCCTCTGAAGGTCTTCATTAACTTGATCAGACGTGTTAGATAAGAATGGGAACCAGCCACGATTGGATAGCCATATTGTAGAATGATTCAATGAATTGAGTTCAAAAACTATGCGACCACAAGTCAAAAATTGTGCTGCTTTTCAGGAATTTTTAATTATTTTTTAAATGTACAAATATATATTTCAAAATTTGTCAGATGTCTTCTTTTTGAGTTTCCTCCTCAACATTCATTATTCATGTTCTATCATTATGTTGTCAATTGTGTTCTATTTGCTGAAAGGCTTATTCTTCATAACGTGTGTTGCTTGGACCCCAAAGTTTGCCACTTGTGATGTAGTAATCTTTGCTTACATAAGTGGCCATTAAAGCACTGGTTGCCACTCGTTTAGGTAAGTGATTCAATTCTTTCATTCAATTCGTCGCTTAACTAAACTAGTGTGAGCCATCGTGTCAGAGAGATCGGATTTGAGCAATGAGGCTTGTAATGTGGCAGTCTTGGAGACTCTGTGCCAAGCCATACTGAAGCTGTTCTACTGGCTTGTGGCAGCCCAACACTACACTAATTCACTTTATATTTTTTCTTTATGGCACTCATCTCTAGTTAATCATTAAAATCGTGAATTGCAATGCAGGACATAAATATGCATAAATGCTGCGGGATGGCGGTCACTGTTGGTTATGATCTATGAAAGAATAAGACCATGAGCCATGAGCCGTAGACGCATCAACCAACAGCATGTTTTGCATGGAGTCAGTTTAGTCAGTCTGTTTACATTTTATTTCCAGGTGGTTATGTGAGTACACCTGTGCATGTGCTTGAGTGTGATATAAGATTTAGATTTTTCACATGCAAAGACATCTTCCCTTTAAGTGGCATTACTCAGCATTACACAGATAATGAGTATTCATCTGATCTGGTAGCTGTGCCACCAGAAACAGGTTTTGATAAACATAGTTGCTATTTATAGCTTAGAAGAACACTATAATTCAACTGTCACATGATCTGTGCCAGACCAGGACAAACTGTAATCCACCTGTAAATTAAGACTAAAATGTGGTTAATATTGTTAATACTCTTGGACGTTTCGCTATGATTATATAGACTAATATTATAGTGCAAAGTTCACATTTTTCTACTCTTAAACTCTCAATATGTCCAAAAACTACTACTAATAATAATTGTGCAGCTTTAACTTAACTTAAAACTTAGCAGCTTTATTTTCGGTATCGCGGATGAGCCTGAACCTATCACGGCCCAGTTTATTAAAATAAGCAGGAAACTTGCTTTCAGCTAAAGAACAAGACTGCACTAATAGCTTAGTTGTTTGAAAAGGGACTTTGCAATAAGCTGTCATCTAAAATAAATGATGCTGGTCATGATAAATGATTTAAACTTTTGATGCGTCAAATTCATATCCCACATCTAATAAACTGCCAAATATGGTGTTGTAGAGCTGTTCTAGTAGCATTCTGCAATAGCTTAGCCTGTTATAGCTTAATACCCCACAGCACAGGTTCTCACTGAAGCTTCACTAACTCAATTTTTTAAGGACAAATAAACCCGAGTGAACCTGAGCTGTTAACTTCAACTACTTTTGCTTCAATATGAGCATATATACTTAGCACTGGGTGCTAAAGTTAGCTTAGCAAGAAGGCCTCAACAGCTTTACGCACAACCATGCAAAGTCCTCACTGACACA
This sequence comes from Pygocentrus nattereri, assembly GCF_015220715.1. Lineage (NCBI taxonomy): Eukaryota > Metazoa > Chordata > Actinopteri > Characiformes > Serrasalmidae > Pygocentrus > Pygocentrus nattereri. The sequence continues at coordinate 17,174,713 of NC_051232.1, forward strand.
TGTTTAAAGAAGACTCAAACTTGAGCAGGTAAACTTGGTTTTGTGTTTGTGGAGCTGTTAGCTTAATCTACTTTGGCTTCAGTATCCTTGTAAGGCTAACATTAGTTTAGCAAGAAGGCTAAAACAGCTTTATGCATAACCACACAGGTTCGTTCTGGCTCACTACACAAGTTGTGAGAATATCAACTTAAAAATAGGTGGGCAAAACAGTGTATTTGTGTGTAGAGCTCTTAGCTTAACCTATAAAAACAGCCTTTTGCTTCAGTATTCTCGTTAGCACTAGAAATCAGTAGAAGCTCTAGAAACGGTAGTCTGGACTCTTACTTATTTGTTCTAGCTAGTGTTCTAGCACTCTCCGAATGGACAAAAAAGCACGTTTGTAAGTCGCTCTGGATAAAAGCGTCTCCTAAATGCCGTAATTAAAATAAAATGTACAATTGCATTGAACGTTTCAGCTACTGAAAGCTGGGTAGTCTTGCGGGGCCAGATGTGAGCTTTATTAGGGCAACCGTGAGAATTTTTGGGCTAAATGTGGGTGGAACCAAACTAAGTGTGAAATTTCTAACCAATCCAGCACCAAAAGTTGTCACGATAGATATGTATTGATGTGTATTCTTATCACAACATCTTGAAGCTGCTGTTCAGCTGCAACCACAGTCTTTGCAGTTACAATAGGTGACCCTTGCAACAGAGCTTTAACTATGAATCCCAAGATTCTGCTTTGTTTAGATTACAATTACAGGTGAGATACAGCAAAAAATGAACACCAACCTGAGGAAAAGCTCAAAACATCCGTCATCAAGGCTTACCTACAAACAGCATTGTACTGATGTTCAGCTCAACTTGATTTCATATTCAGAAACACTGTAATGAACATTTACCAAAACCTTACCTCATCTTTTTCCTTTCCTGTATGTTCCTTGCTGAATCAGCAAGTTCTTGCACGTCTTGCCACTCTTGCCTTTCTCTATTTTCCATGCACAAAGAAAGCCGAGCAAGTGTTTTCATTCAGTTAAGCAACAAGATTTATGTTTTAGAAAGTTACTGAAGAATATTTGCGTTTCTGAAGGTACTATTTGTTTAGGTGTTTGGCTACTATACAAACAAACATGTATGCATAGAAAAAAACTGTTATTAACAGCCTTACAGTGCAGAAAAGAATAAACAGTTAATAGTATTTCATTCATTTTTTGTAATTTTATGTTCTTACAGGCAATTAAATAAATAAAAGTTGAAAACTGCAGGCTGTTGGTATTGCTATTCCACCAAAGCTGCAAAGACAAACTGTAAAGTCAAGTTAGATGAAGCTTCAGAAATGCTACAGGTAAATGAAAACTGATCTGAGGCGAAACTGAGCGTAGATGAGATGCTTACGCAGTCAGAAACCTAGTATTTCCATCATTTCTCACTTCTCAGATCATCATTGTAATATCCAACAACTTTATCATACATAATATTTTATGTCTACATCGTGCAGTCCTAACGAGTGTCAGTGTAACGCCGGGGAGCGAGGAGGCGGGCACGTGCTGAGATAAGCGACTTTTATTGTGGGCAAATCCAGGGTCATGGTCGAGCCAGTCCAGGTTCCAATAATCTATACTGAGCTTAGGGTGGACAGACATAACTAAGAAACAGAAGATAAACACAACGGAGAGACACAGCAAACAGATCAAACAACAAACAGTACAACCAGAACAGTGCATCTAATGACAAACATCTCAAACAAAGACCTGCAACCACACAGGGGAAAACACAGGGCTTAAATACATGAGAGTAAATGAGGGGCAGGTGGAAACACAGGTGGGAACAATCAGGGGCGGAGTAACCAAACAAGGGGCCGGACTGGGATAAAAAACCAAAAGCACATGGACTAGACCAAAACAAACACACATGGACTGGGAGGGGCCAATTGTGACAGTCAGGCTGTGTCAGTCAAAAATATGTATTTAATTCTGTTTATGAGACGTAAAATAAAAAACTTAAACGATTGTTTTCACTGAGAAAATCAATAAAACATGCTGTTTGACCAGGGGTGCACAGACGTTTGCAGCCGACTGCATGACTTTGTACAGAGATAAAAATATCGTAGCTCCAAATTTGTGTTTTTCTAATTTTATGTCTTCTTATGTTTTTGCTCATCAGTGTTCTCTCACTACAAAACAGGGAATCCCTGTGGTGTCCATCAATCCTGACTACTAGCTTAGCTGCTGATATAAGAAACATTTCTATCTCATGCTTCTGCTTTGAACAGTTCTTTGAACACCTGAATCTGAAATATATGGAATAAAATGTTTCTGGGATACTTTCTGGGATAGACCTAAAATTGAGAGGTGGTGGTTTAACTTTAGAAGTTGTACCATCTGTTTTGGTTGTACATAGTTAGTTATGCAGTGAATTACATGTGTTATCATCTAATGGTTGAAATCATTTGATGTGAAATGCTCGATTCTGGAGAAACTTACCGAGTCAGATTTCTTTTCAGTGGTGGTGAAAGAAACCAGGGTCACGATAATGTAGTCTCTGCACAACTGCTAAATACCAATAACCCAAAGCATTATTTAAATGGTAGAATCTTTATTAGTTAATTCAGGTCATTGCAAACACTTATTTTGTATCATTGCTTAGTACACTGGTCTGTAATTAAAATGACCTCAATATATAGAAGTACACAATGAAAATAAATAGTAAAATTTAATGAAAAACATTGTTTTGAGGCTATCAAAAATAAGTAATCCTCTGTTCTGGTGCTGCATAAAAATGCCTCAGGACAGTTATATTTATGAAAATACCATCTTTCTAATAGGAATGTAAAAGATAAACAGATGTCACACAGAACTAACGAAAGGTATAGCTGGAATAAGAAATGCTTTATACTGTGCTGTATTATCTCTATAAGGATCAGCAGTGAACATTTGCAAAGCAAGATTGAAACCTAAACCGATAGATGAAGCACTTATTTTCAGATATTTTGGGAATGATTCTTGTGTAGTTGTGCAGTCATCTCTCTTTCATTTGTCCAAATCTCTTTAATTAGCACAGCAGTCTGCACACTATGTTTCCAATGTGTACAACCTCAACCTCTTCGTCTAGCAGGCAAAGGGCTTTTCATCATGAACTGATAATCCATTTGTGTTATGTAGTGGTCTGCTACAAGTACTTGCCAGAAAATTTCACAATACAATCCAGGCTTATTTTAATGTTTCAGGTATTGGCTTTAATAATTCCTTTTTTTTTTTTTTGAAATGTCAGCATAATTCAATAAAAAGTCATTAACCTACAGCCATCCATAGGCCGGAGTCCAAGAGAGCACAATTGGCCTGGCTCTCTCTGGATGGGCAGTATGCCCCCCCATCTCCCCCATCACTCAACGCGATACTAGTCAGCGCAGGCATCTGTTAGCTGACGTAACAGATCTGGCGGTTGTCATTTTCCACCGAGCGCGTTCAGCTGTCCAATGACGGGCGAGCGGCAGTTCGAAAAAATGCGGAGGCTGCTTATACAGGCCTCGGAGGAAGCCTGTGCTAGCCTTCACCCTCCTAGCATTGATGGTGTCGTGCGATTGGGGAAGTCCTAACTAGCGGGTGGAATTGGACACAACTAAATTGGGGCTAAAATTTGGTAAAAATACAATAAAAAAACTAAAAATTGGTTTGGTGTGAAATGCTCTGGTTTAGAGAAACTTACAGAGTCTGATTTTTTACAGTGGTGGTGAAAAATCTAAAACAACCAGTGAACCTTCAGTATTCTGAACTGTTTTTATATGTAATGCTAACAAAGATAAAATAGTGGTGAATCTGAAAAAAGTTATCTATGGGAAATATATTTTTCTGTATGAACTGCTCTACCAGAATGTATTTAAATATATATATATACACTATGGAAAACATTGTCTCAGGCATTGTATTCATGACTGTTTCATAAAATTATTTTACAAGCATTATAGTCTTCAGATGTCTGGTTCCTATCACCACCACTGTGAACGATTAAGTTTCTCCAGAATAGACCATTTCACACCAAACCACTCTGAATGACTGAATTACCATTTAATTATGTTAAAATTGAGTTCCCCTTTAAGCCCAATCAATTTCTGATCCTTTGTTTTTGTGTGAACTACAACCCCAATTCCAATGAAGTTGGGACGTTATGTAAAACATAAATAAAAACACAATATGATGATTTGCAAATCCTTTTCAGTCTATATTAAATTGAATACACTACAAAGACAAGATATTTAATGTTCAAACAGATAAACTTTATTGTTTTTTGCAAATATTCACTCATTTTGAATTTGATGTCTGCAACACGTTCCAAGTTGGGACAGGGGCATGTTTACCGCTGTGTTACATCACCTTTCCTTTTAACAACACTCAATCAGCGTTTGGGAACTGAGGACACTAATTGTTGAAGCTTTGTAGGTGGAATTCTTTCCCATTCTTGCTTGATGTACAACTTCAGTTGCTCAACAGTCCGGGGTCTCCGTTGTCGTATTTTGCGCTTCATAATGCGCCACTCATTTTCAATGGGAGACAGGTCTGGACTGCAGGCAGGCCAGTCTAGTACCCGCACTCTTTTACTACGAAGCCATACTGTTGTAACACATGCAGAATGTGGCTTGGCATTGTCTTGCTGAAATAAGCAGGACGTCCCTGAAAAAGACGTTCAGATAGTGGTGAACCTCGCCACATCCTTGCTTGTAAACGACTGAGCCTTTCAGGGATGCTCTCTTTATACCCAATCATGACACTCATCCAATTAACCTGTTCACCTGTGGAATGTTCCAAACAGGTGTTTTTTGAGCATTCCTCAGCTTTCCCAGTCTTTTGTTGCCCCTGTCCCAACTTCTGTGGAACGTATTGCAGGCATCAAATTCAAAATGAGTGAATAAAAAAAACAATAAAGTTTATCTGTTTGAACATTAAATATCTTGTCTTTGTAGTGTATTCAATTGAATATAGGTTGAAAAGGATTTGCAAACCATCGTATTCAGTTTTTTCATTTGTTCTACATAACGTCCCAACTTCATTGGAATTGTATAAAAAAATGTAATAGATTATATTTTGATCATATTCCATGAAAATGTCGATCTATGTCAGGGGCACTAAAATGCCTGTGGAAGTGCATGTACTTGCAGACTGCTGTTCTAGCTCTTCCTGAGAGAATGTACGCACATGCTTCTGTTAATCATTTATACCTTCTTGTTGTTCGAGGATGAAGGTAGACAGGTCATTGATATCGGTGATAGTTGGGTGGCACTGCAGGGTCATCATTACTACGCTGTCCTGTCCAGGAAAAATATGCACCAATTTCTGTTTCAGCCTAAGTGTCTCCTCTGCTGACCTGTTCGCCTTCTCCTCACCCTTTGGTGGAGCCCGGCCTGACTTTTTAGGTCTACTGGTGCCCCCTGTTGTCAGCTCGCGGTACTGTAGAACCTCTGTATGAGCACGAGGAGGGGAGGCTAGTGAACAGGAGGAGGCCACACCCGCAAACGAGTGACTGCCCAGAGCTGGGGAGCTGAGAAAGGAAAGAGAAAGAGAGAGTTAGGCGGCTAAAATGCAGCTAATAAGAACGCGTTCTTAAACTCCTACTTCTGTGCAAGTATAATGTCGCTGTCCAGCAGCAGGCAGCACATATCGCCTGGGCTGCCTCTGGCCACATTTCACCTTTTAGCCTCTAAAAATGCAAAACATGTAGGCCAACTGGCCATTTTGCTTGGAGATTGTTTCCAATATTTTTCACCTTTAGCAAACCTCTTTAGTAAGGCTTGGAACCAATTGCATCAAATCACATTTTTAAAAATTTTGGAAACAAATTAAATGGTTAAGATTTTGTCGGGGTTTTTGAAGAAATATGTCCTTAAATCACCATTTAATAAAAGTTATGTAATAAATATAAATTTGGAAATGATTAAAAAATACAGTTATAAGCATTAAACTGAGTCAAACTGAGACAAACAGACAAGCATTTAGTGGAAGAGCAGGCCTAACGCTCCATACATGGAGATTCCGCTCTAGAAGCAGGTAGTGCAGGGTATGAATGGAAGCTTTGATAGTAGGGTCACCTGGCCTAAGAAAGCCTGAGAAACGCAGTGAAAACAAGCTAACCGTTAATGAGAAGAGGCAGATAAGACCGACAGAGACTAGCTCATCAGTCAAAATTAATGAGGAATGCACCCAGTGCTTGCTCAGGGTGACCTGATGTGCCAGGATGAGGGAATTATATAAAAAATATAGTTTGAGTTCGTTGGGAAATAAGGGTTCCTAGGGAAGTCAGAAAAAATAGGAGGGGCGATGATCTCAACCCAGGGAAGGGTGATAAACTTGCCCAGGAGTGGTATAAAGTGTAAGGTGTATGAATTGTCTGTATATTTTGGCTTTCGGGTGCCGCTTTGTCACATTGGAACTAATGAATGAAGAAAGCCTTTTCTTTCCTTTGAACTGAACCTGCGGCTGAAGTTTGTTTTTTCATCTGACTTTGACTTTTTGCACGACTGATTCTTCACTTTTCTTTAACTTTTGCAAGAATGTTTTTTCAATCCTTTAAATTTGATACTCGTTTTTACATTAGCGCACAGATTAAATTAAAACTAAAATTTTGATTTAACTTTAATTAATTAGTAACATTTTTCACATCGTCCGGGACTTGTGGGCTGAAGATGAGGAGCTCTGGGTGCCAACAATTTGAAGAAAGTCATTTGGTGTCAGTCAGAATTGTTCACAGTGGTTATAAGAACCAGACATCAACCTCTAAAATCTTCCTCACAGAAAGCTATTACACAAAATGGTTATGAATATTGTCCGATGCCTGAAACATTGTTTTAGGATAATTCTGAGAAGCTTTCAATCTAAAACAAAGTATTTTTAACTGATTCTTTTTTTTTAAAAAAGGTGTAGCGGAGAGGTACATGCAGGGTGTTATAAGGCAAAATAGTGCCCAAAGAAAAATAATTTTTCAGATTTACATCATCAACATTACTCAAGAAACATGTGCACTGCACTCTCAGAAAAAAAGGTACGACACCGTCACTGGGGCAGTACCCTTTTTGTCACTGGGGTGGTACGCTATGGGGTACATCTCTATACCTTCAGTCAGGGAACATAACTGTACCATAATCCACTAAAATTATATTTTCTAAGTGGTACTGACTCCACACACCCCATCTAGCCTCCAGGCTTTTTATTAAATGGTTCTGTTTTAAAACATTAGTTTATAAAAAGATACAAATATCTATTTTTCCACTAAGAAAAACTCATTTAAGGTACACAATTGGACCTTAAAACCACTGTTGTACCTTTGAGAGAACGTTTACACTGTTTGTACCTTGATGACCGAATCACGTACCTGCATGGTACCTTTATTTCTAACAATGTGGTTGTTAAGGATAGTAAATAAAATGGCTGTATAATCATTTATACATCACCACCACTGTAAAGAAATCGGATTTTTTTTTCAACAATGAGTCGTTCACATTAAACCACTCTGAATGTCTTTGGTTACATCTTAGTCACTGATTTCTGCAAAACACTGGTGGAAATCTTTAATAAAATAATGCGTTAAATGACGTTTTAAGTTAAATAAACTAGTGTTACATTGTAAGGCTATCACTGCAGTAACTAAACAATACCTAAACAGTTCACTGACCTTCTAATTGTAAGTTAACAGAAAAGGTTTAATGAACTCAAAGTTCAATGTTCTTAATATTTTAAGGCAACAGAGTTACTTACTTCTTTAGTTTAAAACACAGAATCATTTTTTACAGTGTAGGGCTTCAAAACTGCAAGATTGTTTTGGTTCAGATTAAAAGTATTATCATTATTGAGCAGATCTAAATAGGTTGTGTGAGTCATGCTGTCAAAGCTGAAATAATAATTTAAAAGTCAGAGGCATTCGGTCGTATTTGGCAGCACCACGTCATACGCTTTAATATATTTACGTCATGTGCACAGGTTGAATAAGAAGGTCCAGCTTGATATTTTGGTCTCAAATGTGAACTTAAAGTTACTCTGACTCTGAGGTACGACGACAACAGAAGATAATTCACTCACATTCTCAGAAGACACGTCCTTCACCAAGTTCTCTTTTTATATTCTCTTTCAACATAATCATAATCATAATCATCAGATTCATCCGCTCAAGGAAGGTCCAAAGCACAACCCATGTTACAAAATGTCCTTCTGCATGTCGTGTGCAATTACACATTTCCATCAGAGATGTCTTCAAATCCCCAAACCTTACATAGTGTAGCTTTAAGCCTAGGTTGTTTTTTCTTGTCCTGCGAATTTGTTTCAAAGATAAAAGTGATGGTATGTGCATCCTAGCATTTCACCTGTTCTGCTTTCGTAAGAAGTCATTGAGGTGAGGTCCACCTCTGCCGAGCGGATCATCTGGTACCATAAAGAGGTCCCCCGCAAACAAATACTGCAGCAACCTGGACAGAGGAAGTCTTTGGTAAATATTTTGTACCAGATAGCAAATATCAGAGACTGTTGAGCCAAATATGGCAAAGAGTGCATCATCAGATATGGAATGACCATAGGTGTAATGTCCAGGGGGATGAGGGTGTTAAAAGTATTTATAAAGCATCCATATAAGCCCTCAATTCTGAATTGTGATAATTGGGAATAAAAAAATGACCCTTTTTTTATGCATCCAATGGTACTATAAACAAATGTATCAGTATTACTAATATCAATATACTAAATACTGATTAAACTTATACTATATTATAAATACTGGTTCTAAAATACCTATACCTAGAGTGGGAAAAAGTAGCATAAATAAAAGATTATATAAAAGCCATCTCTTTTTCTTGAGGATGCATGCCCCCAGACCCCCAAACAAGGTTCTGTTCAACCCCTCCAAAATTATGCCCTCGACAATCACTGCAGATTTTTTTTCTCTGTGATTTTATGCATAGAAACTGGTGTTGGGACTACAAGGTCAGCTCCTACCTTTTCTTGATGATTTCCTTCCATGCACCTGACTCCTCCACGAGGTCTCTCATATTGTCATTGGTTACAATCACTCCATCTGTCTGCTGTGCAAACTGCAGCATCATTCTGTCAAACATTCCACATGAGCACATCAGAGGCAGCATATGTCAAATACAAATGTAAACTACAGCTTTAACAAACAGAAAATTTCATATTCGGTACTCTCTGGAGAACTTAAAGTGACCTTTAATAAATACTATTACACAGCTTAGCTACTAAAAATAATACAAGGACAAAAATAATACAAGGACACATCACATAGGTATCCTTTTAACCCTGCTCTACACAGTCCGACTGTTTTATAGCTCTATTAAACATGGTATAAAACGGTAGCTGAAAGGTTCATGAATTGTGCCTGTCGAATGATTAAAAAAGAATAACTGTGATTAATCGCACTATTTTTGATAATTACATTAATCACGTTTGTCTTTTTTTTTCCTTTTTCCTTTTATCATGTTAACTTTAGCGCATTAGCTCCCTTTTACCCTGTTCTTCAGTGGTCAGGAGCCCCATGGACCCCCACAGAGCAACTGCTTTTCAAAAGCAGTCATTTTTATAGCATAAGCTGACAAAATAATAAATGATCAGAATGTATCTCTTAATTTTAGTAATTCAACGACGTTACTTCCATCATGTGAGTATGGAGGTGTCCCTTGTCAAAACCCCATGTTTTGTCGATTTTCTAGGTGAATAAAGTTAACACACCCTCTACAGAGATCACATTTCCTCACATTTTAATGGTCAGCCTGTGCATAAGTAAAGGCATGTTTTAAGGTTTATTTTTTTCTCATTACGTTACAAATAAATAGAAACTGTGCAATAAAATTTGCAGAAAAATGCCATATATAAGTTCCATATAGAGAACATGTTAACTTGAACTTGGAAAATGAACAAAGCATGTCATTAGACCAGGGCTCTCAAGGGGGACTACAGCTTTCCACTGTACTATTGCTGTTGTTGCTGCTCAATGATTTGTCTCAAGTTCTCCCATATGCACTGTCCAGTGTAGTCTGTTGAAGGTGTTGCTTTAAACAACAGCTTAATAGACATTTTAATGAGAGGGCTACAATTATGGATTTTATCATAGTAACAATGTACAAAGCATCTGTGCTTCAGCCTGCAGGACAACAGAGGATTAAAAAGGGTCAAAGTAATGACACTAACAAAAGAGTGACATTAATAATAAGATATTAACATGTAAGCCTAATGTAAATCCTGTTGCAGTGAACAAATATCAAAAACAAACCATTATTTTTTTTTATTCAACATGCAGAATGTTATTAATCATCTAATTGATAGGAATCAAGACTCATCAAATCAGTACAGAACAATGATCACCATAAGAGGTCACTAACAACAGATAAAATACATGATGTACCTGTCATCATAGGAGTTTATCCTCTGTCCCATAACCTCTCTAGAGGGGGTAAAGGACAGGAGACGAAGATCCTGCAGTTGTGTCAGAAATTGCTGCTCTTTAAAAGAGAATATACCATTAATATTGAAAATTACTTCAGTTTCCTTTTTAAAAACCTAACCATAATGGTGGAAACACCATATACTAATTGTACAGGCATGCAGTAATTCTTACCTTTTATCTTTGGGTCTTTCTTCTGTCTCCACTGGGGAACAAGCACTGTAATTTCGCGATGCCCTCGGTTCCAGAAGTACTCCACAGCCAGAGCGATGCCTCGACAGGAGAAAAACATCCCCAAGCCATGACTGGGGTAATATAGAATCATTACTCTTAATCATACCACCCATCATAACCAAGTACTGTACATAATCAAGTATAAAAGCGCCAGGCTGTTTACACCCTGCGTCAATGCAGTGTGTGTTTTGTTATCACGTTTGGTGGTCAGAGATGCATCCTGACCACATTTAACAGAAGTGTAAATGGAATGTTTTCTATATCTGCATAGTCTTAGGAAGATGCTACAAGTCTTAACTTCCTTCTCATGCCCAAAAAGTCCTCTGGACAGTAGCTCCATGACCAAACACTCTTCACCTCAGATGCAGACAATTAGTTACCTGTTTTAAACGTGTTCTTCTGATACTCTACAAAATATAATACACTGGTAGTAACCCCATTTACAGTAGGTTCCTGGAAATAAAAAATAAAATTTGTATGTGTTGCTGTGCTTTTTATGCAGATCAGATGTGGCCACACTGTCAGTTACAGGTGTAAACAGAATCTGGCCAAAGTCCATCCAGATATGATCCAGATATGAAATTCATGTTAACACAAGGAGTCATTCCATGTCAGATCACTGGGCGTCAACATTATTTCTTGCAGATGTTTGAGAAACTAGCTCTACTTTACTGTGGAGTTTCACTACGTTTGACATTTTCTATGCTGATTTGACAGGAAAATATGTTTGGTTGTCATTTTTTTTCTTGCTTTTGACAATTTCAAATCATGGTCAAGTAAGCTAACCTCCTATGCTAAAGCTAACCTTACATTTTACATGCTGTACACAATGCATATAAAGGTTTGATTCATTCAGTAATATATAAGCAATTTTGTTACTGATGCTAATTCCCATTTTTACTGATGGTAATTCCCAGTGTTTAAAGTATATATTTTCCCCTGCTTATCTAATTATTTTTTTCCTCACCTCATGGCCACATTGCTCCCATCAATGATGATCTGTCGTAACCCTGAGTCACCAGAGGTATTAGTGAGCTGCAGGTCAAAGGGCTTCTCCAAGCTTTCCAAGAAGCGCTGTGATCCTGTGACAACCGCCCCTGTTTTGCTTGGTGGAGGTCCATGTTTGTATTTAGGCCTGTTGGCTGGGTTCTCCATCTGAGCATTTATTTGCTGTTCTGAGACAATGGGATGCACTGGTGATAGGGGGTAGGAAGGCTGAGGTGGTCCTCGAATAGAATGACGGAAGGTTTGAATTGTTTGGCTGTGAAAAGTTGAAGGACGTGCTGGTTTGACGGACCAGTCCACAGTGTCCGTTTGCATTAAAGGTCCTTGAATTCTTGGCTCTGCACTGGTCCTTTCTCTTACATCTACTTGCACTACCTCCGTCTTGGTTGACTTTTCACTTAGACTTATTCCTCTATTGTTCTCAGGCTTTTCCGTCTTTGTCACTTCACTCTTCCAATCGACTTGATTCTCTTCCTTGAAATCTGTCTCCCTCAGCTTGTGGGAAGGTGCTGCTTTTCTTTGCTGCTCTTCCGTTTTTACCGCTCTCTTTCTTTCATCGTCTCCTCTATTCTCAGGGTCTCTCATGCCCATTCTCTGCAGTTCATGGATCAGCTCATGTGGTGTCAGTTGAGGGCGGGTGCTGTAAACCTCAGCCACATTTTCCTCTGTGTACCCACAGCTGGCCGCTGCCTTTTTCACCACTCCAAGGACAAAGTCGTCCTCTTTTGTTCCTGAAGCCCCATTCACACCCACACCTGCCTCCCTGGTTATGCCAGGCAAGGCCTCCTGATCTAGGACTCTGGCATTGCTGTGCTCTATCGGAATCCCAGATTTTTCTTGCTTTTGCTTGATCAAGTTAAAGTCCACAGAGGGCTCAAGTCCTTGACTTGCCTCCTTGGTCAAGCCAGGCAAGGCCTCCTGAGCTAGGACTCTGGCATTGCTGTGTTCTATTTGAATACCAGAGATGTCTTGCTCTTGCTGGATTAAGTCTAGGACCTGAGAGGGCTCTCTTGGTCCTGTACGGGTTAGAACCCTGCACACAAGTTGTTCATCGTAGCCCATTGCAGTGAAGAATTTAAGGAGGTGCTCATGTTCCTGTTTGCTTCCAGTAGACAGCAGGTACTCCTCCTGCTGTTCTGACTCTTGTTGCTCCTCTGTGTGCTGGGATACACCTACTGAACAGTGCAAGAACTGACTGTGAGATGTTCCACTTAAGCCTTTTTCTTCTCTAGGCTGCTCTTCCTTATTTTTGATGTAATAATTCTGGGATTTGGGTGAAAAATCTGATCGAGGGGTATGTGACAGATATGTTCCATTTTGTTTACCTAGAACATCAGGTGTTCTATGCTCTGTAGATTTTCTATGCATTAGTCTATCTATGTTCTCCTGCAGTTCCAGTAGTGTTCTGCTGCCTGCTGAAACTGCTGCACTATCCAGAGTGCTTGAGCCCACTCCTGACTGCTTAAACAAGTCCAGAAGAGCCTCTTTAACCACAACTGGCAGTGCCAGCAGATCCAGGGTGTAACTGTCCTCTGGCCTCTCCACCAGTGACTTGAAGGTCCGGCGTGAATCCAGGGACTCGCTTGCTATATCAATAGGCTCTAACTGGCTGTTCCGGTACTTATATGCCAGGCCTGTAATGAGAGAGTAGGCCTTCACAACAGGCTCAGCCAAGCCAAAGATGAGGAGACAACCCACAGAGCCCACCTGGGGATGAAAGATACAAGAGTAAAATAGGATTAGAATGGATCGGAAAACAGAATAGATTGAAACTGACTGGAGTAAGATCACAAGATTTGAATAAGAGCACAAATCCAAGAAGAATGGGGCAATTGATAATAGATGAAAAGATTGACAGTAGCAATCAAGCAAGCTTTACTAGAGGTGGGATGTGGTATCTGGCACACAAACATAAGCACCTATGGAAATCCGGTTTTCAGACTTGTGTAAACCATAACTTAGTCCAACAACCATCAGCAGCTAAAGTCTGAATAGTCCATACCAGGACAGAGAGGTTGGAAGAGGGGTTGGAAGTTCAATATCACTAAAACCAACAAAAATGAATGTTTGTATGGTGGGATGATTGGCCATTGCATGAGTGAACAGTTCCAGTCCTGAAGGATCCTAGTCCAGCACATGTTGGTGATTTTCCTGCTCAAACACACCTGATTAAACTCAGTTTTTTCTTAAAATCTTTAGTCAGTGCGTTTGAGCAGGAATATATGCAAACTGTGCTAGACTCTAGGCATCCAAGAATGGAACAGGACACCAAGCATTACTTGGAGTGTCCTGGGCAAGGTAGGCAGTAGCACATAGACAAATAACACATAATACCCAGCACAGCAAAAATGTAAACAATTATTATGCAAATTAGGAAAATGTCTCAAAAAGAGGGTGACATCTAAATCAATCTACATACTGAAAGCAATCAAAACAACAAAGTCTTTTATCACATGTCCTGGCTAACGTTACAAAATATAGGTTGCCTATAGAGCAGAGGAAGTTGCAAAATGGGGCAAAGTTACACAATGACAGACTTTGGAAATATAAAGCTAAATTTTTGGCTCCTTCAATCCTGTTACAGTATATATCCATTTTGTGGCTGAAAAAAGCATTGATACGTGGATTGGTGATTGGTATGAACAGATGAAGTCTTAAAGCTCTTCTAAAATGCTTTTGACATGATCAATTTTCATGGTATAGGACTAAGGCTACTTTGCAGGATACACCACATTTTTTCAAGCTGACTATGTCTTTGCTCGGAATATAGGTCAAAATTAGTGTCAAGTATGTGGTATTAGACCACAAAATGCAGAAAGGTACCCACAAATGCTCTGACTCTGTTCACCTGTTTTCTGTATCATATGATCTAGTTAGCTTGGTTTATAAGCCCAGGCTTATTCCATACTAAGGCTTATTATTCCGTAACTACAGGGGCATCATTGCAAACTGACTGAGCTATTCTAAGGTTATAGATGTATTAAAACTTGACCATTTAAGGGGTCAATCACAATTATTTATATGACAATGAATTGTCAGCTAAAATTTAATGATCATGCCAGACCTACTCTGAATTTTACACAGCACCGTATCTCTGGCAGATGACCATTATATATAGTCTTCATGATTAAAGTCTTTTTGATCTAAGTCTTTATAACTGCCCTTAAGCTTCTATATTAATAGACACACTCATAGGCCAATGAGCACAAGGCTCAGGTGAATCTTTTTTGCCTGCAACTCTAATGTGGTGTTTACTAGCTTTACTACAGTATAACTGTTGCCTTAGACATTTGGAAAATGGTTCTCCTGAACACAGAAGTAATGACACTGCCAAAGCAAGGTATCCACTAAATTAACAAACATAAGAGATGACACTGCTGTCACTATTGATACCAAGAGAAAAGGAGCAGAGTTGAACACAGAACTCTGTGCAATACAATACAATACAATAAACTACAATATACAGTGCAATACAATAAAATACAATATATAAGTGCAGCACTACTGCAATCAATATTTAATTCAGTGCTCATTTAAGTGCTGTGTAAAGAGATGGTCTTCAGTCTGCATTTGAAGACAACAAGAGACTTGTTTACATCTTAATGTGTCAAAGTCCCATTTAATATGGACATATTTTCAGTTTGTAATTCAAATAATCCACTTGATTCATGTTGAGCAGTAGCTATTGGCACCCATTCCTATCTAGCTATTGGCACCCATTCCTATCCCTCTAGAGACTCACAACCCCCTACAGTAAGATGTAGTAAATTGTGGAAGTTAAAACAGTAAAGATAGTAGGTAGACCAATATCTTGGTTTAGAGAAAGCCGGCTAAAGTTGGGAAAGTTGTGGAAGCTTCAATAAACAGCCTTTGAATTGTTTCTACTCACCTTTATATGTGCTGAGGTAATTCTGATCAGGCAGTCAACGAACAACCCCCTGGCACCACAGAACACACAGTGAAGGTTCTTTGGATATTGGACTTCGTTTTGAGCCTCCTGGTTCACAACACCTTTTACAAAAAGCTGAGCAAAACAAACAAGACATATGAAAAGAGACGACCCAAGCGTATATGATACCAAGCCCTAGAGAAGAAACAAGCAGAGAAAATGCAGTAGTAGCAAAACTGCCTCTGAAAACTAAGGCCTGGTTTTCTGGATGTGAGTTAAGCCTGCATTTCCAATGGTGAGCCATCACTATAAATCTACTTTAGTCGAGACTTTGGCTTACACATGGTCTGGGAAACCGGCCTTATGTGAGCAGGGGGAAAATACAACCCCATTTCCAAAAAAGTTGAGGGGCATGTTTGCCACTGTGTTTCATCACCTCGTCCTTTTTTCACCACTCTGTAAGTGTTTGGAAACTGAGGCCCTGTGTTGCCCCAATTTTTTGGAACGTTGTCAAATTAAAATGCACCAATTTCAAAATAGGCAATAAAGTGTCTCGGTTTCAACATTTGCTATGTACTATTTTCAATGAAATATAGGGTTTCAATGATTTCCACATCATTTTGTTTTTAGTTGTCCTACATGTTTTGGAAATGGGGTTGTACATAGTTGCACCATTTCAAAATAGAAAAGTAAAAAAAAAAATCCAGGATTCAAGATGAAAGGAGTCAATATAACTAACTAATTGTATATACGGAATATGGTACAGTTATATTCTCTGAATCAAGGTGCTAAAGATGTAGCCTTGAGTGATGGAACCTGAAAGGTACAATTTAGCACCTAAAACCTGTCATCAGACAATGTCTTCAACAGTTTCGCTTAAGAACTTTCTCTGAGGAAGTTTTCAAGAGGCATTAAATGCTTCAGATGTCTGGTTCCTATCACCACCACTGTGAAAAATTCTGAATCAATAAGGTTATCAAGAACGAAGCACTGCACATCAAAACACTCTGAATACTGAATAAGTTTATATCTTTACTATTGAATTACACGGAAAAATGGCAAAATCAGTGGAAATGTCTTAGAATAGAAGGAAATCAGGGAAAATAAACCAGTAAGGTAAGATAATGGCATAATGGACTGACATCAAGTTAGTTATTTATTACAGTTTATGCAGTTCCTATAAACTGATTGTAGTTTACTGGCTGCTTTGTCATAGTTTGCCATAATAACAATAACATATCATCCTGTTACCATAGGTTACATAGGCTACCATAGGGTTAAGGTTAATAACATCAAATCAATCGTCCTCATGGACCAACTTTGGCCTACTGGCCACACTTTGGGCAGCCCTGTTCTAAATCATGTAAGACCTGAAGCCTAATTGTAAAGCTAAGCTCCGATGACAGGGGCGAACTGACTAAACAAAACTATTTTGTGGGGAAACAATAAAAAAACAAGAAAACCACATCAACCTGCGTGAAAGAATAAAACCCACCTTTGCTGCCTCCATGTCTATTTTTCTTCCTTTCAGCTGCAGCCAGATCTGTCCATCCTGAGATGTATATGCATCTTCTTCCCCACCTATTGTTAAGATCACCCTGAACACTCGCTCCACTGTATTTTTCAGGTCCAGCAGACAACCTCGCAGCACACCAGGACAGGTGAATTCGTCCTCCATCTGCTGCTCTCCTTCTATCTTTACCCCCAATCCTGGGACAGCTGACAGGGCCATGACAAAGCAGGACTGTAGACGACGATGGTCAACACTTACTAGAGCATTTGAGAAGGCGTGGAGAGATAACAATAGAGAAAATCCATGTTTTTAAGGAGGCCTCACTAGGATGGAGATAAGTCATAAGTTTTTTTTTTAATGAGCTAAAGGATTGGAAAATGGCCATGATAAAATGATAAAGCTCTTTTCATTCAAAGCTGGACAAATTAATATGCTGATTAAGACATAGAGGTAGTCAATAAGGTCATCTAATGTAAAGGGCCATTCCAGCCTAAAAATGTTATTTGTTAGGGTATATAGTGCTGTGTCACATCAGTCAGCCTCGCCCTATTAACATAATGAAGACTTCTGTTTTTTTTTTTTGTTTTTGTCCCCCAGTGCTCTCTTACTACAATACCCAGCATGCATCACACATGTATGTCACTGGAATTCCTCCCAACTACGTAAAGAAATCGACTGATGTGCTGCTGATGTGGAGGCTGATAAATACAGATGTGATCCAGCACCCTAGCTGTGACTTTAGCTGTCCAGCTTCTTTCTGCATATGGCAACTAGCAGACAAAAAACACATTTTAAACAGCCTGGCCCCAGAAATATTTGTAGTTTTTCAAAAAGCTCCTCCCACCTTCAAGATACATCATCAAAGGGGGAGTTTCCTAGTCTCACTGTAACATCTCACTGTCAAGACTACTGCAGCATCGCTACCGGAGGCAGATATGTATATTTACAACCAGTATAGCAAAGTTTACATTTTCCATTTTGGCTGGAATGCCCCTTTAATCAGCAACGTTAAAGGTGAATTCCACCAATTTTTCAAAATTTCTCAACAATTAAATGACTGAGATGTAAACAAAGTCATTTAGAGTGTTTTGGGGTTAAATGCTTCAGTCTTGCTGACTCAGATCCCTTTACAACGGTGGTGACAGGAACCAGAGTAAATGTCACCATGTTTCCAACGCAAGCATAGCCGTTTTACTTACTATCCAAAACCACCAGTGAGTCTAAACACATCTTCTGAGCTTCATACGTAATGCGTAAATAGTGGAATGGCGAAACACCTGGAAAAAAGATTGAGGGACTATTTTGCCTCAAACGCCCTGCATGTACCCTTCTGTCATGAATGAGTTTTTAAATATATGTTTAAGATCAAAATGTAATCTAAAAACTATGGTAAAAGAGTATTCCAGGCATCGGGCAGTGTATCCATAATCACCGAATCGAATAACTTTCTCTGAGAGATCTTTTAAAGACGGACATCTGGTTCCTATCACCACCACTGTGATTCTGATTCAGTGCGGTTTGTAAACATTTGTGTAATTATGTTTAATTTTTTTTTTGGGGGGGGGTGGTGGGGGGTGGTGGAGTTCCCCTTCAACAAAGGACACCAACACAAGACAAATGGGCTTCTTTGATGTTGTTACGGGGCAAGAACTCATTAAAAGAACGTTATATGCGGTTAGATTGGAAAAATGTTAGCCTACCATGGTCACTTCAGCTCCCTTCACCTGCTGGCTTTTTAAGTTTCGATTACAGTCGTTGGTCGCGTCTTCCACACTTACTCGGGTAACCTTATTCCGTATGTAAGACACCAAAGTTCACCCCTGTCCGATTAGCACCCAAACGGCCCCGATGTTACGCCTGTTATAAATTTTTAACAGCTTTGTACAACTTCCTGCTCCATCGAGTTAAAAACACGTCGTGCTCGCCGTGAATGTGGGTTATTATTGTTGACAAAATGAAACTTGGGGAAATTCACAGTAGGCGGAGCGGCTACCGTAACGAACGTATATGCTGTACCCTACAATTCTCCAGCTTCTTGTTCGCCGTTTCCCGTTCCACCTTAAATGGTGCAGAATTTTAAAGTGGAAAGGGAAAATTCGACCTCAGCTTAACGGACGCAAATGGCTAAACAGGACCAATCTGGCAACCCTGTCAGTTACTCTACACAGAAGTGCTGCTTTTTCAGCAAAAGCCAACATTCTTTGCACTGTTATAAACAGGGTAGACGCTACACGACCTTCACGGTAAGCTGGCTTCCTGTTCGACCGCTTTCTTGTTCGAATTTTCCCGTTCCACTTTAAATGGTGCAGCAATTGTCACTGCTGCCCCATTTAAGGTGGAACGGAAGAATTCCAGTAAGAAGCTGGTGAGTAGAAGCTGACGTCAGCTTCCTGCTGCCTATACGGTTTCAGGGTCTCTACAGTGAGACTATACAACACCAGGCGGGAAATAACGGCTGTCTGAGCAGACAAAATATACAATATGTCAAATCAGTCGTCGGTCAAATAGAAATAAAACGGGTCTGCGAATGTTTTGTCTTGGATACAGCTGCGCAGAAGCAGACCGAGCTGTGGTGGGAAATTCCACTGACGTCAAAACTCAAGGCAACGTTTCCGTTTTGGTGTTTGGGGGAGAGAGATGACAAAAAGAGTGACGATATGGAAATGCGTTCACATTAATATCAAACGAATGCAATAGCCCTTCCTTTCTGAGTTCATTCGCTCGCCACAGCCGCACAGCTTTTATCTTCTTCGAACACAACTGATGGAGAGTCGATTCCAAAAGAGTCGATTCTTTGAACTCCGACGCGTCTAAGTGTGAGGGCCGACTCTTGGCCGGTGACTCTGAGTGTCGAAGTTCTTAGAGTCGACTCTTCAAAGTATTCCAAAAAATAGGAAAGAGCCAAACGCAATTCAGTCGAAAAAGTAAATGTACTGTAATGGATTTTCCCTGGCTCCATGAACCTCTAGCAATACATGTTTTTTTTCTTGAATGTTCTTTATACCTCTTGTCACTTTTGGTGGTCATAAAAATAAATGAATATATAAGCCCGAGTCGCCAGAATCTAACTGCTGCGCCATTTAAGATGGAGCGGGAAAATTCAAAGAAGAAGCTGGCGATTAAGAAGGTTACTTTTAAAATGAGGCACTTCTATCCGAGTACAAATTTAGTACAAGCTGATTATACAGTATACCAAGGAAACGTCGGTGACGTCACGTTCCTCCTTTTTCCTCACTGGCTGGTTGAGGAAGTGAAAGTAGTGCACCTAATACAATACTGCTGTTTTCTGTCTAACCGTCGCCATTTCAGCATAGAATCCTTAAAAAAGCACAGAAGCAGCATGTAGTGAGGCATGGCACTGCCTCGAGAACCTGTAAATAAGTTTACTAACATGTTCTAGGGGTTAATACCCTGTGGGGTTAACTCTCTCTCCACCCGGACTATGAGTCAGGTAAGCTGGGTTACGTTACGTTGGATTTTGCCTGTAACGATCCTTTGACTTATTACAGTGTAATAATATATGAGCTTCAATATATGATAACTTTCATGGATAGATTTTTGATAAGATAGCACAGTTTAGGGAAAGGTTAAAGGGAAAGTCCGCGCTTTTTTAAAAAATTTCTGTATAAATAAATCGTTAAGATGTAAACAAAGTCGTTGAGTGTGGTGTGGTGTGAAATAACGCCGTTCTGTAGAAACGTACCGAATCAGTATTGTTCACAGTGGTGATGATAGGAACCAGAAGTTTAAGTAGTTTAGAGGGCAATTCCACCAATTGTTCAAATTTTCTGTGTAATTCAGACCTTGAGATGTAAACAAAGTCATTCAGATTGGTTTGATGTGAAGTGTTCTGGTGTAGAAAAACTCACACAGATTTCTTTACAGTGGTGGTGATAGGAACCAGGGATCGCTGTGTCTACAACACAAATAGATATGTATATATTTTATGTACTATCCAAAACCACCAGTGAGTATACACATGTCCTCTGACTTTTTATATAGTGTTGATTCTGATAAAATAGTCAGAAATCTGCAAAAATGTTTTCCTCTGGGCCTATTTTACTTTACAACGCATGACATGTATTCCTCCCTAAAAGTGGATTAAAATACAATTTAAGCCAAAACTTTCTACAAAATTGTCATAAAACAATGTGTGAGACACCCAGCAGCGTATTCATAACCAATTCATCAGGTGGACGTCAATCTGTTTATGGCGGAGGGGTACACGCAGGGGCTCATAAGAAAAAATAGAGCCTAAGGAAGTTTTTTTTTTAACCATTATTTTTCCAAAGTCAACATGACAACATTACGTTGATGATATTGTAACCCCTGGTTCTAATCATCACCACTTTCTTTACAATGCACTTCACATCAAACCACTCAGAATGGTTCTGTTTATGGGCTGTCGAACAATTAAAATAAATAAACACGATTAACTACAGTATTTCGTCTCATACTGATCCTATTTGGTCAAAATTGACCTTAACGTGTTTTCTTTGTTAAAAGACATGCATTTTGTCATATATACTGTATGACAGGGCAACATAAGCTTCATCACAATGTAGTTATTATTATTCAATAATTCATTATTATGACATTACAGTATTTTTTATTGTGTGAATGCAGGGTTTAAAAGCATTAGTGACATTAATAATTTACCATATTAACGCATTAGGAATGCATTCAAGTTTACAGCTACTTTGTTAACGTCTCATTGAATGAATTATGCAGAAATTTTGAAAAATGAGTGGAATGCCAGGTTGTGGGTTGGCGGAATGAAGGTCATTTTAACAAACATTGAGTATCTAATAAATATTTAGCAATTTTAGCATCAGTGGACAAAAATAAAATGTTGATGAATTTTCTTCTTTTTTTTTTCTTTCTTAAAGTCTATTTGCAACAAAACCAATTCCCTACACAGTGAGAAATGGCACTGTTCTGCATCGTGCCACCTTTGATTCATGATGACTGTTTGTGTCCTGAGTCCTGGTATCCGATTGATTCTGGTGGATTTGGACAGATCTATAGTGCAAAACATGCAAAATGGGGGATGAAAATTGCCATAAAGTTATTACACTGTAAAGACAGGTAAAAACTGTTTGCTGTTTGTTGTGTTTGCCTTCTTGATTGAAACATTGTATATAATGTATATAATATCAAAAGCAAGTCATATGGAAAACCCCCGGACAGAAGACTTTATTGAGTATGCTTAAGGTGTGCCACAGTTTCTCACTTCTTTGTCCCTCCTTTCTTATTGTTCCCATTTCCAGTTCATCTCTTCTCCGAGAGGCGGACCTGATGCGTCATGGTGGGAGTCAACACGTGCTAAGAATTCTGGGGGTGTATGAAGGTCACCCACCAGGAAAAACCTCTACTCAGTTAGGTTTAGTAATGGAGTACATGGAGAGGGGCTCTCTGGCGGACCTCCAAAGGGTTCTGAATGGACCCCCTCCCTGGGCCCTCGCTTTCCGCATCATGCACCAGATCGCTCTGGGCATGAACTTCCTCCACCAGCTGAAACCGCCTCTGTTGCACCTGGACCTCAAGCCCAGCAACGTACTGCTGGACGACAGCCTCAATGCCAAGGTAACCTTAAATTGTCCTGACGCAACTGAAATTCAGAAAGTTTGTTTCACACTTAAAGGATTACTTGAAGGAAATTTGATACTTTTTGATACAATATGTATAGGGTGCACTGTGATCTCAAGGGTGGAAACCCATAACCTTTAAGGCATTGTGGGATTTTTTTTGAAGAAATATGTCTTTAAATCACCTTTTAATAAAGGTTTTGTAATAATCATTACCTTAGAAATGATTAAAGACAGAGTTATGAGCATAAAACAGAGACAGTCAGGCCTATAAGTATTTAACTGAGGCAGGTAGACTGGAACAGCAGGCCCAAAACTTCCAAATATGGATTTTCTACTCCATGAACAGACAGTACTGGCTTTGAAAGAGATCTTTGACAGTGAGTGCACCTGGCCTAGGAGCCGTGAGAAGTGTTGCCCATTCAGCGAAAACAAGCCTGCCATTAGAGAGCAAAAAAGATAAGAACCGGTAGAAACTAGCCCATCAATCAAAATGAATGAGGAGAGCACCCAACACTTGGTTAAGATGACCTCATGTGCCAGGATAAGGGAATTATATAAAATATAGGAAGGAAAGGTTCCTAAGAAAACTAGAAAAACAGTTCTATTGATTGGTGATTTCAGGATGTATCAAGAATAGGAGCTGCGATGATCTCACCCTTCTCACCCCAAGGAGGGGTGATGGCTTCACTCATAAGTGGTATAAAATGTATGGTTTTTGAAGTGTCTGTACATTTAGGCTTTCGGGCGCCAACTTGTCACATTGGAACTAATAAAGACGCCTTTTCTTCCCTTCGAACCGAATCTGCGGCTGAAGTTTAGTCTTTTCATCTGACTTTGATTGATTTTTCACTTTTCTTAAACTTTTGCAAAAACGTTAAATTAAAAGTAAAACTTTGATTTGACTTTAATTAATTAGCAACGTTTTTTCACATCGTCGGGAACTTCGGAGTGGAGGACGGAGTGCTTTCTGGTCCCGACAGCATACTTAGGAGAGTTAGTGAAAAATCAGCCAAATCAAAAGCTTTTTTGAACTTCTCTCAACCCAGTTAAACCACAACCAGGCTTTAAGTGAAGTCTTGTCCTTACCAAGGGGCATATATTATTATCAAACTGAAATAATACTATCATACGTTGAGATTAGAAGGATTAGGCATGCTACAGCTGGTGGTTGGTTAGTCTGTACTATAGACTGGGGTTCAATCCCCACCTGGGTAAACACCCTACACTATAACAATAAGAGTCCTTGGGCAAGACTCCTAACACTACCTCAGCCTGTGTAAAATGATCAAACTGTAAGTCGCTCTGGATAAGAGCGTCTGCCAAATGCCATAAATGTACAGCAATATTCAATCAAATCAGCTCCTGATATCTGCTTGAACAACCCTGTATGCCAATGACATTTTCCAAATGGCACAGTCTGTGAAAGAAAGTCAAGTCAGATCATGTATAATTTAAATTATTAAGTTGTAAAATACAAATAAAAAAAAATTGAGAGGCTGTTATGTGGCACTTGGGTCAGTTTTGGACAAAATGATCTGGCGCTTTGGCTTTGGTTGAGCTTGGATAGGAATGTCTTATACTGTATTAAAAATTTCAAGCATAATTAATGCACTAATCCATTGTAGCACGTGTGGCCATGAAAAGAGTAACCGGACAAAAATAGGAAAGAAATCGCTCATGCCACATAGTTATGCCACGCTTGCGACTACACAAAAAAGGGCCCCAGGCATTATTTTGCTGAATTAATCGTTGATCAACAGGTTG
Source organism: Pygocentrus nattereri (assembly GCF_015220715.1). NCBI lineage: Eukaryota > Metazoa > Chordata > Actinopteri > Characiformes > Serrasalmidae > Pygocentrus > Pygocentrus nattereri. Next base: position 17,199,116 of record NC_051232.1, read on the forward strand.
TAAATTCTGTTCTAAGCTCACAGATTTTGGCTTGGCAAAAGTGGCCCGGAGTGCTTCCAGAATGGACAGAGATGAGGAGACAGGTGGGACCTTAAGCTACATGCCTCCAGAAGCATTTCGGCTTTCTTCTTATACACCCAGCTTTTCCTCTGACATTTACAGGTGAGGAATGTGTATTAAGGGATCTGTGACTTTGACTGAGAGCATGGCCTCCTCCTCAGTGTATTTAATGACCTTGTTTTTCTTTTTGTACTTTGTCTCAGCTATGGTATACTGTTGTGGTCAGTCATAACCGGAAGGGAGCCTTATGACAGTGAGTATCCACAGCGTTTTTCAACCCCTTAACTTTTAACGACAGGTGGGTAAAAAGACCAGAATTTCCTCACTCTCATAACTTGATACAAGGGATGGGCGATGTGGAAGAAATAGTATATTATGATACTTAAAAAGATTTTTAGGATATGCTATAAGCATCACTTTTTTTGATGCACAAACAAACATGCTAGTAATTATACTAACAATATACCCAGAAATGCATATCGCTGTTGTCAGAACGAAACCTTGTATCTCCATTTTTGACATGTTTCAGTTTTTGGCATAAGTGAAAATGCCTGTTGCCCTTTATGTTGTGTGTCAATTTCATGATGGATAGACCAAAAGAAACAGCTCAAAATAACTTGGTAAAAAGTCTGGTTCCATTGACTTATGTTTAAAGTAAAATAGGTATTTTTCCTTTTCCTCTAAAGGTATCATTCTGGAGATGCAAGTTTTTCTTTCGACAACAGCGATATTGTGTATCGCAGTAACAAAAATGATCATGATAGCAGTAAAATATCATCATATTTTAATGCCTTACATATTATTTTCCCTGTAGTTACTGAATACTTTGTAGTAAGTACCGGATAATAGGCCATGAGTAAAAGATAAGCTTGAAATGAAATATTTAATTTATGTATTTTATGTATTTAAATTCATGTAAAACTTACACATTGTTTAAGTAAATATTATTATTACAGTGTAACAGAGTGAATTCTGAGCATTTCATTTGTTTAGGGTGGGTGGTAGATTCTTTCCTGGACATTCTCAGAATCTTCCTCTCTTTCTCTTTTCTTCACACATGGCTCTTCTTTAGGTGTGATATCTAGTCTGGTGAGGTTTCGCATCCCTGAAGGAGACAGGCCTGATCTGACCTCTGTGGACCGCAGCAAGGCAGATGGGCTTAGTCACTTGGTTGAGCTGATGCAGCGCTGCTGGGATGATAAGCCTGAACAGAGACCTTCCTTCAGAGGTGAGCTGCTACTGTAAGACTATACTAAAGGAACCAAATCATGCACTTGGAAAATTTACACTGTTAAAGGTTTAAATTGTTTGTTCGTATTTTTTCGTGTCATGAAAGCCAACACATTTGCCTATCGAGCTCAAAATTAGTGCTCGGAAACACACTGAATATTTTTTTTGTGTATTTATTACTTCCCAAGCTAAGGTTATCACTTATTCATTTGTATCTATCGAGAAAATTATAACCAGTGATAACAGCCAGGTTTACTAACTCAGAATGAACCCCAGTAATTATTTGAAAACTTGAAGTAAAAGTACTGAAATATTAGCTGGACAAACAACAATGTCTCATTATTTTATGTGCATTAGTATTTAGTATTTTATTTAAGTCATCTTTTCTTTTGGATGACAGCTTGAAGTCTTCTAGGCATTGACTGCATGATGTTTCACAACTGATGTTTGGATTTTTTCTTTTGGATGGCCAGAGCTAGATCCTGTTTCTTTCCACTCCTTCTGTACATTTTTGTCTTTTGATTATGGATTTTTCAGTGTAATATAAACATGTTTTCCTTGCCCAAAGACTAAACGACTCTATATTAAAGTTTTCTACAGCTAATGACATTTCGAGTGAGGTTGGTGCATCAGAGATCTCTGATCTGAACAAGCTCATTAGCTTTAGTGTTCAATGAAAGTTTTCTAGCTTGATGATGAAAAACTACTTTTGAGCACTGTATTTCAACCTCGAGTCTTAAAGACATTCTAAGCGATATATTAATTATAACATCTAGGTTCACTGGTCCCACATGCCCATGTCTGGTCGAATTGAGCTGTGTCTTAATATTTTGTCACATGTAAGCAGTTAGTTTAAAATGAGTTGCAAGGTGAATGAAGCTTAAATTTATAGGCACTAGTTTAGCACTTTGTGACTGTATGTTACTCTAAATGTGCAGCTGTAAAATATCACACATTGTTTCCTTCTGGACATTAAACTAAAATTCTTTTGACCAATAACAAACCATCATTAGATGATAATTAATCATTCACCAGCGGGCCTAAAATGGCACGAAACATTAAAAAATCTGTTATAAAATGGATAGTTGAGGTTCTGAAATCAGATTGGCTGAAACACATTTTGAGTTGCCGTATGACACTGCCAACTATAAAAACAGTTTTGGTCAACTACAATATTTTCATAGTTATGACTAAAAAAATGACCAAAGGGAATTACACAGTGCCTGGGCTGCTGGCAGACGCATGTGCTGAGAGAAGAGAGATTTATTAGAGGTAAATCCATACTCAGGGTCTAAACAGTCCAGGGTCAAGAGCCAATACGGAGAGAACGAGGGACAGACATGACAAAAAGGAACACAGGCTAAACACAACAGAGAACAGAAAATACAATGGAGGCCAGAAAAATCAAACACCATACAATACAAAGACCAGCAAACAACTAGGAAAAAACACAGGGATTAAATACTAGAACAGGGTTAACAAGACACAGGTGGTTAATGTCCTCCGCTCCGAAGAACCTGACGATGTGGAAAAAACATTACTAATTAATTAAAGTTAAGTCAAAGTTTTGTTTTTGATTTAATCTGTTCTCTAATGTAAAAAATGGGTAGCGAATTAAAAAGATTGAAAAAGCGTTCTTGCAAAAGTTAAAGAAAAGTGAATCAATCTTGCAAAAAAGTCAAAGTCAGATGAAAAAAACTTCAGCTGCAGGTTCGGTTAGTCACACAACGGGGAAATTTCACCTCCGCATTTAACCCATCTGTGAAGTGAAACACCACATACTCACTAGTGAGCACACACACACACGGGGACAGTGAGCACACTTGCCCGAAGCAGTGGGCAGCCCAATTCGCAGCGCCTGGGGAGCAGTTGGGGGTAAGGTGTCTTGCTCAAGGACACCTCAGTCATGTGCTGTCAGCTCTGGGGATCAAACTGGCGACCTTCCGGTAACAAGACTGGTTCCCTAACCTCCAGCCCAAAGTGGCCCGAAAGCCAAAATGTACAGACACTTCAAAAACCATACATTTTATACCACTCTTGGGCGAGCTCATCACCCCTCCCGGGGGTGAGATCATTGCCCCACCTTTTTGATACATCCTGAAATCACCTCGGTTACCAATAGAACTGTTTTTTCTAGCTTTCTTAGGAACCCTTGTTCCTAGGGATATCAACAAATATTTTTTTATATATACTTCCCTTATCCTGGCACACTAGGTCATCTTGACCAAGTGTTGGCTGCTCTCCTCATTAATTTTGAGTTATGGGCTAGTTTCTACCAGCTCTTATCTATTTTGCTCAGTAGCGGCTGGCTTGTTTTCGCTGAATGTGCAGCATTTCTCAGACTCCTAGGCCAGGTGCACTCACCTTCAAAGATCTATTTCATAACCTACACTATCTGCTCCTGGAGCGGAAAGCCCATATTTGGAAGCGTTGGGCCTGCTGTTCCGGCAAATGGGTATATTTCTCTCTGGGTCTGTTTCTCTCTTTGTAATGCTCATAACTCTGTCTTTGATCATTTCTAAGTTAATTATTATTACAAAACTTTTACTAAAAGGTGATTTAAGGACATATTTCTTCAAAAACTCCTCACATTAACAAGAGGGTTAACAAGACACAGGTGAGAACAATCAAGGGCAGGGTCTGGAAACAAGGGGGCAGGACAGGGAAGAATCAAAACAAGGAAGCACATGGACAAGACCAGAAGTAAACAAAAGCACATGGAGGACTGGGAGGGGCCAATCATGACACTTGTATTCTGAAGTTCTAAAGTTATGTTTTCCACTCATTACTAACCCAAGTAATTGTTAAGGAACGTAAATGCTATGAGCAGGGCTAGCTGGTGCTCCAGGTCTCTTTAATTTGCTCACCCATGTGTGATTTTCTCTCCCTGCATCACGTTTTCACAGGGACGATACAGTCATCTGTCCTGCTGTTTACAGGTGTTTGCTTTCAAATATGGTACACTGTTGTAGTTGTGCTGTTGTCCTCTTGAAAGGTGCTGGTAGGTCTATGTGTCAGAACCAATTGCCCTAATGCTTGCAGTTAAAAAATGTCCTCAATTTGAAGGATAAATATGCAGATTGAAAAAGGAACTGTTGGTCCCACCATTGTTTATTTGTCATTTTGTGCCTTGTCCTTGTTTTTCTATTGTGTTTTAGTTCGCTGAGTATTTTATCACATTTTGTTGCTTATTTGTTTTTTATGTTCATTTCAGATTGTATTAAGGTGACTGAGGAGGTGTACACATTGCACAAGAAGGAAGTACATGACAGTGTCTGTGCTGTTCAGAAAAAGCTGGTACAAAACTCTAATTATACTTGTAGTTTAAGCTTTGTTTCTCTTTAATGGTAAAGGTATGGTACGCAGAATTGTGTTTCACACATTTTAGCTGATGTTGAAGGTGTTTTTCAACCTTAACCTGCAATGAATTATACTTTGTATAAGCTTTTTGAAGTTTATGTTCCTGTACTTTCTCATTCTTATAATTTAAAAGTATTCTTTATAGATTTCGTATGCATTATTAAAATTTACATTGCGAGAATGAGGTTAGTGCTCTTTTTAAATGCATCACACTTTCTCTCACTCATTTTGTATAGGATAACAAAGACGAAGTCAGTTCCAGTATGGAATCGCTCCATGTCACCTCCAAAACACAGAACGGTAAATTCTGCTCTGTTGGCCGTTTGGCACCTTATTTAATGCAAATCTATGCTGGATTCCTGCACATATAGTTCAACTAATCATGTTTGGTTGGGAAATAACCAAACCGTGCAGGACTCCAGCCCTCAGGTCACTACTGATTTAAAGGATGGGCAGCTGAACTTTTCATTCACTACTTACCTTTTTACTGCCATTAGGTTTAGAATAATTACTAAGACTTGAAAAATAGTTACCACTAGAACTGAAGTGAAGCAGGCCACCTAACAATAGTAGCATTATGCATGCGGTGCTTAATCATAGATCTTGTGCATTGCATGCATTTTTGGGTTTTTTTGTTTTCAGAAGTTTGATAATCCTGCTCATTTCTGAAGCCTGTGAATGCAGACAGAAATTTGCATTAATGCGCTTGAAAATTCTGCAACTTTTTAAGCTTAAAAAAGTAAGGAACCTGGTTAACTTTTCATTTTTTAATTTTTGAATTAATTGCACTTCTAGTATTAACAGCAGAATAATTTGTGGGTATATTTGTTATTATTTGAAGTTCAGTGAACTCTTATTTCTTTTTTCACTGTAAAAAATGCATCAACTCAAAATGATCCTCTGGTTTTTGAGTTTACTCAACTCCCTGTAGTCAAAAATTCTTCTAACGAATAATTTTGATTTGTGCATTTCAATTAGGTCAACAACATAGTTTAAGTTGAGGTTACTCAGGGCGCCTTTAGTCAGTTTCTACTCAGCAGACTCCTTAGGACATAAATACTTTTGCGATTTTAATATTGACTTGTATCTACATCACTTATTCTATATGAAGGAATTCTGCGTATCTGATTTGTTCTCCGTCTGTTTCTTCCCTAGGGTGCATTAAAGAAAACTCTCATTATTCTGTGAAGACTGAGCTAACACCTGTGCAGGTATTCATTTCTAAAAGGGGATGTTTAAAGGGGGAAGTAAGGATTATCTATAAGATCCACCTTTGTTATAGTTATATGTATATATATAGTATATGTATATATATGTATATATATAGTTATAATAAGTCTACTGTCTTTTTAGGCCACAGGCAGTGCTGCAAACCCAAGGCCCAAAGAATCAGGTAATGTGAACCAGTCTAACCAGTTAACCAGTTAACTGTGGCTTTGTTATTTGATCGCTCTCCATAACTAATAAACTTTTTGTCTGCATATCATCGTGACAGAGACGTTTGCTCGTCAACGTACTCCAACTTCGTCAGGAGACAATCACAAACCAGTTGCCAAAGCACCACCCACCATGCATAAGCCTCTGATGACCCAGGTCTGGAATAAATCTTATTCAGTCACACTAATAAACCTTTCTCACAGAGAGTCACGCAGCTTTCAGGATAAGCTCCAGTGATTAAGCAGGTATACTATGGTTTTTGTGCATTTCCAAGCGACACAAGCAATTCATGCTGATTCATACACAACTTAAAGGAGGATGTTGTAACGATGTGTGGCATTTGAGACTGAGAGAAAGCTTGGCTTGAGACCTTAGCTGCTAGCTTTTGTTGTGTGTTAGAGCCATACAGCACTAAAATAACGTGATGGCTAACCGATATGTAGAAAATTATCAGCTTGCAATTCAGCAGTTGTAGTAAGCCTGCCTGGCTATAAGTTAGTCTAATAAATTTACATCACGCATAAAAGATCAGCTTTCTTTTTATATTGCAAAATATAATTTCATAATTTCAATATAATATACAAAAAACATTGGCGTATGTGTGGTGTTTGGGAATATGCACATACAGTACTGTGTGAAAGTCTTAGGCACCCAAGGCACATTTTCAAAATCAATTTATTTGTGTAGTTTGTGTTTATTTGCTGAGAAAAGTGTTACTATTTGAATATACAAAATGTATAGATTATTATTTAATATATATATATATATATTTATATATATATAAAATAAATAGTGATTTTCTGGATGTGAGTGTGTTTGTTTAACCATTTTCAAGCCTCTTTTCAAGCCCAGTATTATATGTAGTTAAAAAGCAGCTCCTGGTTTGACCAATCAGTGCTTCAGTAAGTTGTGCTCATGATGTAACTGATGATATTAACAAGTCTCCGTGGTGGCTGTGAAGGTGTCAAGGAAAAATATGGACCCAAGAAATTCTTGTTACTTTTTATTGTTTCTATGTTTATTTGAATTATGAATGTGACTTTATTCTAATGTATATTGTGATAAACTCACTGCTGAGGTATATTGTTTAAAAATTTGCTAAGATGTGCCTTAGCAAATTGACAGCAGTTTTTTTAGTTTTTATTTGAGTTTTTTTGGTATTTATTTTTTTATGGGCCAATCTGAATGAAGATAACATCGCAGATCAGCAAACTTTTCCTAAACATATTTAAAGCAGGTACTTTTGTACCCTAGGATTTCATAATGCCACATGCTACTGCACAATTTGTCTTCAGTTTAACTAGCCAGCTGTCTAACGTGCTGATGTTAACTTGCCTCATTATAACATTGTTAACAAGTGAGCTGACATTTATGTTAGCGTGCAGTTTATGTAGTTGACAGGTTTCAGGACTGCCGCTAAAGCTGGACACCATAGTTAACTTCACCAGAATGTGGTGCCTTAATGACGCTGATCAGTGGAACACATTGAAACAGAAGGGTACTAAAATGTGAAGCGAGCGGTGACCTTGTTTTCCTTCGTCTATTCTTTTTCATGCACATTGTTAAGACAACCAGTCAGTTTGTTTTGTAATTCTTGTAGGATTTGGCGATTTCTGTGGACCACTGTAACAGTTATTAGAGCTAAACGATCCATCTACAATTGACTTAGTTTACTTACATTTTTAGAATTGTCTCTGTTTATATAAGTGGTCTTGAAAGAAGGTGTCCACCAAATGTTGGACACACCATTTGCCTTTGGTATTGTAAGCAACAGATTTTAGAACTTATTGACATTATTCATATTTGCATTGTTGCTGAACTAAATGAAGTAAGTTTCTTGTCTCTGAGTGTACCAGAGTATTATATGCAACATTATTATGCAAGGCAGATTATCTCCAAAAATCCCCCTTAAAGAAATTTGTTGTTGTACATCTTTTTGACTGCTCATGAATTTTCACATCTGTCACTTACTAACCTTAAAATATGTTAGCTTAGTGTTAGTACACTACAGTAACATGACTTCTGTCGTAGTTATTTGGAGTGAAAGTCATTAAACGCTACTAGCACTTAAGGTGAAACGAAGTCCCTTTCTGTGAGAAAATCTATTATCCATTACTTAAAAACTTGGAGGCATATTTGAGGAATATTGCAGCATTTTAGCCTAATCTGCTATATTTGTAACATGTTGCCTTGTTTTCTGCTTACAGAAAAAAAAACATTGAAACATTGAAAACACATTGATCTGCTGTTCATCAGCTTCTATTATAAGTGTGTTGAGTCAATAGGGAAATGCATTCAAATTAGTTTGTAATTGTATTTACAGTACACATGTGGCAGATTAGATTAAACAGTGCTGGATTGTTCATTTAATACAGTATGCAAATTTAACTTAAAACTCTTTTTTTTATCTCCTCCCAGCGCCAATACTCAACACCAGGTAAGTGCTAGTCCCACTCACAAAAGCATACAAAACTCTACGGCCCACATCAAACTCGTCCTCGCTTAAAAGGGACCTGAAACCAGTAGCTCAGAAATGTACAGACTTCCTTTTTCTTCATTTTCCTTCCTCCTAGGCAATGTGAGCATCAGCCTGTCAAACGTCACCGGAGTGCAGATTGGCAACAACAACTACATGAATATGAATTTACCACGTCAGAGACAGAGGCAGAGATACCCGACAGCTCCCTCTCATGTCAATCTTCCAAGTTCTCATCAACCCTCCAAATATCAACAGAATTCACAACATAAACCATAACTACGTTTCTGTTAGACATTTGGCTGCTTCATTGATTGTGTCACACAAAAACTTCAGCAAAATAATCAAACTTGCACAGTTTTTCCCCAACATAATTGATCCACTAAGACATGTTTGATGTCCACTTTTTGATTCTTTAGCTATGAGGCTATGAGCTATCACAGAATGGAAGTCTGCATCACCAGAAATCTTCTTGGGGTTAGACTGCTGTTAACTTCTAACAGAGCACAACTAAAGAAGCAAACATTGGACACTGAACATTTCTAGCCATGTTTTGGCTAATGGCAAAATTGTGTACATTTGATTTTTGGATGAACCACATATCTGTGAACCACAGATTAGGCCTGTGTCAGTAGCAAAGTCGGGCAAATTGTGGGCAAATGACTGTGCTTATTTTTTTTTACCCTCACTTTACCGCTTCATCCTGTATCATTATGCTCCGTTACACTGAAGCAGATGTGGGAGAAATCACAGTGATGAGTTGAGCCAGTACAGTAATCTTTCATCTGTCTGTGAAACTGTAATTAATGTAGCAAAAAAGAATGGAATTGCAAACATCACACACTCATTATTGTCTGAAGGTTTGTAGCCGCTTAGCTTATCCTGTTGCTTTCTTCTCTCAAAGACATTCGGCTGAGGCTGTTTAAAACTAACTGTTTCACCTGATGAATGAGAGCTGAGACGTCACTGGAGTTCCCCCACACCAAACTCATAAAACCATGTCTTTATGGACCTTGCTTTGTGCACAGAGAAACATAATTGTCTAAGATGTCTATAGACTGTAGTATTAACGTTACCCTTCACTGCAAATAAGGTGCCCACACTCTGAGCCCCAGACAATTATCCCTCCTCTACCAAACTTTACTGTTGTCGCTATGCATTGTGGTACGAAGCGTCTTCCTGCCATCCACCAAATTTTCTGTTCCACCTTAATTGGTGCTGCAGTTACGTTCTATGTATGCATCATTAAGGTAACTGCAGCACCATTTAAGGTGGAACTGAAAAGTTGAATAAGGAGCTGGAGAATATAAAGCCAATTTAAGGCTCATGAAAAGAGGAACAAGATACTATCTAGCTGCTCCAGTATTAAAACTTTGCTCCATTTCAAAGAATTATGACTACAGTGATGATTTTTTTCAGTATGTCAGGTCGAGTGTCCCCGAGTTTCTTTGTGTGAAATAGGTAAAATAGGTAAGATGTGTGAAACATTAGCCATTTACCTGATATTACTTTGTGTAACCCACACATTTTCATAATATCACTGTAATCTGTAATTACTCAACAAATTGGGCAAATTACATGTAGAGCAGTTTGATCTCTGCTGTTCCTCTTTATAACCAGCTCTGGTGCTGTTTTGCTTACAATTAAGTGGGGTTGAAACGTCTGTCCCTTTGATTATGGGTGCTAAAAGGCCATTGCATCTATGTAGAAAATTACATCAGTTATTTTACTTTTTTACTTTAGTAATTCTGACCAAAAGTGTGCAAATGCTGTAGGTTCAGTGATGCGTATATGTAGGCTCGTCTTGGTTTGGTTTGAATGCATGGGTGAACTGGCACTGCTGCTACGGTACTGTGAAACCAGTTTTAGGAACTGTTTTCTATTAAAATTTACCATCCCAAATATCTGTTCTTGCCTCTCACTCTGCACAGGGCCTCTGTTTTGCCTTTATTCGTGTATAGAAGCACATATTAAAAGATTATAGGCAAATTCTGACAGTTGTGAGATATTGCTTATATGCTGGCAATTCTAAAACGGGAAAGGTAAATTGGTTCTTCGCCGAACCATCTGTTGATGTGACAATGTTTTATTCTAAGTAAACTTCGACCATTTTTGTTGGTCTATTCATGGTGAAATCTCCACAGGATATAAAGAGCAACTGGCATTCAAAAATATCATGTCCATATCACTTGAAATTGATGTATTATGTAAATATTGTTAAAGTTTTAAAACATACCATTTGCTCCCTGGTTCCAACACTCCATATGTGCAAGATAATCTGCAAAAAATGGCCCGTTTAGAATTTACTGTTTTTGTGATGTCACGACGACCCATGCAATTTCTATTAATTCTAAGAGAAAAGAATTGTTTGGTACATAAACTTTTACAAATATCATAAAAAGACCCTTTAAAGGTGCAAGCAAATTCTCTTCGATGTCCTGTAGCGTCGTGGAACTCTGACTCTAACAAGCACTGACAGCGCTCATGGCGTACTCAGCAGGGTTCTGGCACTCTGTTTGCCAACTCCCCCATCTGCTACCGGAATCTCACGGACACTGAACCGCACGATCAGCACAAAGAATTAATGTCCCAGCATCCTCGACAAAACTTGGAAGCTGGGGGGGTGTTCCTGACCACAGGATGGAACAGCTGGTAGTAAAAGATATAGAGACCAACACAAGCAGCTTGGAGAGAGAAGACACCACATAAATCTTCTAAATAGTAGTTTAATTAAAGGACAGGAAATTCTAAGACGACATTCCATTGTTCTGTATAGTTACACACTTTTAAAGTTCTTTGGAGAAGTGCCATAGGGCAGTGGTCACCAACCCTGGTCCTTACACATATTTCTAGGTTATATACCAGTTTAATGTTTTTTTTTTAGTTCTACAAGCTGAGAACCTTTTTAGAAACCTTTATTTTTAAGAATATGCATGTCTAAGCATTCCACTTGGCCTCTATGTAATGTGCTATACCCCATACTGGCTAAACAGGACATGGATCAAGGGATCTGTGCCAATACAAACATCAAAACTTTAATATGCATGACCATAGCCAAGATTTACATTGGAACCTGCAGTCCTTTGGCAACCTGATCATAGAAATGTATCTGGCTCTCTTCTGACCTGTTTTGCCAGATTAACAGATGGCGCTAGTGATAATAAATAGAATCAAGTCTGTGGCCATGTATCCACCTGTTTCCATTTGCACTTTGATCTTAATAAAATGGCCACATCAGACATTGGATGATGTCACCAGTTTGTCCAAGTGTCTTCATGATCTGGTTCAGAGGGCCTTTAGGATGAAGCCATGCAAATGTGATGATAAGGAACAGCTACTGAAATCACCAGCACAAGACAGAGAAGAGGAGAAGGGTAAGTACATCAAGAATTCTTTGAGATCATAGCTGGGATTTCTTTGAATCTGTAGGTTCAGTTCAATTAGATTTGTTCTCCTTCTCTGCTAGCGCCTTCTATAAAGGGAAAACAAGAAACCCAGAGAAAGTGGAGTACTTCCAGCCGCCCATCAGGTTTCCTCGCTCAAGTTTGAGGTAGGCCTTGTCCCCTCTCTCCATGGTAACCAACCCTGCATTGGTTGCCGCCTCGCGTGTCACATCCTGGTCACCTGCAAATGCAGATATCACTGGCCATCCATTCAACACTAGACTTACCTAAGGGGAGAGACAGACGGGGTGAAGTAAGCAGGGCGGTCATGACAGTCATGATGAAACTGTCAAACCACAAACGGAGTCAGCCGTCAACCATCACCGCTTTGGCCAAATACAAGACCCAACCTCTAAAAAATATAATATCTTCTCAAGTATTTGTTTTCCTACCACATAGACTTTCCTCCCTTGCTAAATCAGTTCTACAAGACACTGGAGCTTGAAATTTCCGAATTCAAGAAAAGTTTGACAGTTCAAGAAAATGCAGTATGAAAGTGAACCAAACTGATCCAACATCACCCAAATTGTCAAACAAAACCCATTGTTGCTTACAGCAACAATATTAGTCATTAGATCAAAGACAAATAGATATGAACGTATCTGGTATAACATAATCAGAATGCGATGTGGTTCTGGTATAACCTTCACCTGTTTAATCCTTTTTCTTTACATAAAACACGTTACACATATTGAACATGTAACAATCTTTTTGGCATTTGCCATACTATTGCGTTTTGTTTCCCACGCATCCGCTTTCTCAGGAGCGTGGGCCTTCGTGCTAAATTCTGTCCACAGCATGAGTGGGTGGCTCGAGAACGCCAGACTAAAACCAAGGTATATGAAAGTATCTTAAAGTAAAGAGTAACTAACTAAAAAAACTGGGCAAAATCTATTTGTGGGAAGGAGTCTGTTAGTATCTGTCCCTGAGGCCAAAACGTATTTGGGAAAATATTTCCAGGTTGCTTTATTTACAATATACTTCAATATAATAGTCCGTCTTTGTGCCTTACCTGTATTGTCTGTCTATTGTAAACTTTGACCACATGGAAGCTGAAGCTGTAAACGCCTTTCCTAGGTGCCAGAAAGATGCTCCTCGCTGGGTCAAAGTGGCTGCCGACGTTCACCAAGACCTTACGGAGCGCATAGTGAAACAGGCTGCTAAGTCAGTTGTTCTTACTTACATGGTCATCTACCAATAAGCTCACAATCATATCAATAAACAGTTTATCACTATCTTCATGCATTCATCTACTGACTGATCCATCCATCCACCCCTCCCTCTGTCTATCCACCTACCTGTCCATTCAATCCTCCACCCGTCTATTTAGCCACTCCCAATTCTACGAGTTCATTAAACTGTTGTTTATGTGCTTCTCATTCATCACCCATCCATTCACCCACCTGTTCATCCATCTATCCTTCTGTCTAGCCATCTCCCTGCCCGTCTAACCACCTATTAACCCATCTATTCTACCAATTTGACAGATTTGTTAAACATTTATCTACTTTAACCACTACCCACTACTTTATCCATCTACCCACCCTTCTAACCATCCATTCATTCATTCGTTTAACCTCTCAAAAATGTATAAGTTCATTAAACAATTGACTACTTTCATTATTCTTTCCATTTATCACCCATCCATTTATCCATTCACCTACCATTAATTATTTATCTACCACTTATTCTTCTATCTACCCACCTGCCCATCCATGCATTCATTTATCTACTGACCTGTCAGTCCATCTTTCTGTCCATTCATCTACTAATTATCCATCGATGCATCTATTCAACCACTCCCGATTCTACACCATTTTTCCCATCCATCCATTTACCTGCCCACTATCAATTCATTCTTTCAATCATCATCCATCAACCCATCCATCCATGCAGCCATTCAACCATTTATCCACACATTGCTTTCCTCTTCATCACTCACCTGGTCAAAGTAGATGGTCATCGTCCGGTTGCTCATCTCTGAAGGTTCGTGGTTAGTATTGCGAATGGCTGAAAAGGCCACTCGTCCAGTACCAGAGCGCACTGACATGCCCAGTGCATTACTGGCTGGTTCTGTGGTAGGAGTGGAGTCGCACACTACCAAACATTTCCCCTCCAGAACAATAGGCTCAGTGTCATTCTGGCTTCTGACCACCAGTGGAGACAGAAGGAGGAGTCCAGCCAGAGCCAGCACAAGGTGATAAAATGCAGGCCTGTCCATCTCTTTGAAGTATTTTACAACTTAGCTTGTGGGTAGTTGTGGGAATTATGGATAAAGGTCACAGATCCAAGGATTCTCTGTGTTGCATTAATGTAAATTGTCAAACTACAGGTCACAGTCTCTGCCTGAACCCTGAACCTCTTCAGTATTCTTGATGTTCTTTTACAGTGCTGGTTCTGTCCAGCTTATTTAACTTCATTCATATTTTGTTTTTTAAAATCAGAGTTAGCTTTCTTCTGTTGCTTGTTCAGATCAACAGGTCTTCCATGCTTATCAAGTTCCCACAGTGTGCAGATAGTGGCAGAGTGATACCTAAGAAGAGAGAGACTAAGGTTTTCATTTGTCATAGCCTTGAACTCAGTTCAACCAGTTCAAGCATATAACATCGTTCTCAGTTTCAGATTATGGAGGAATTTAACAAACCCAATTCAAGCGGCACCAGCCTGCAAGGTAAAAAGGCCAACTTGTGAGGCTGCAAGAGGATGATGTCATAGTTTGGCAGAGATAGAAATCACAAGGGCCATGCTCGCACATGCACACGAACACCAGCAGGCCAATCTGTGCCTACTGAGAAACCATCTGACTACTAAACACCAACTCCAAAACATTCCTACATGCAGACCAACCCAAAAGCACTATAACAAAAACAATACAAGCACAACTGTACATCGCAGCCCACCACACCCACTGGCACATACTGACACATATAAACACATACCATCAACAAAAGTCATAAACGAAAATCTCTGACACTAATTACCACAAATCTTGACACTACTAATATTTAAAGACTGCAAATAGTACATTTAGAAACTGAAAGATGTTTAAAACACTGCTAATGCTACACTTAACTGCTACTCTTACATTGCGAACGCTGCAAACCTACATTTAAAGCTTTTAGATATAATTATAAGGTAGAGCCTTGCTTATGTTACTGAAACACTGATAATCCTGCATTTAAAACTGCTAATCCTAACTTTAGCCACACTACTAATCCTGTATTTTGAATACTGCTGATCATATATTTATACTATCCTTTCAAAACTGACAACTACATTTAAAATTTTGCTAATGTGACATTTAAGCAGTAATCCTACATTTAAAACATGGCTAATTCTGCAGAAACACTGCAAATCCCATGCTATAACACTCTCAATCCTACATTAAGACACTGATAACACTGAATTTAAAATTCTAATTAAAACACTAATTCTACTTTCAAAAAATAGCCAGTGCTACATTTTAAACTCTGCTAATGCAATTTTTATAAATGAAAACTACTAATCCTGCATTTAGAACAGTGCTAACCCTGCTAGGAAACCCAGCATAGGCCGGCATGTCTAGTCACCAGCAAAGCTCACATATTTTGGATGCTGGTTTGCTGGTCAACCAGCATGACCATACTGGGTGACCAGCTAAACCAGCACCAGACCAGCATAAACCAGCATGGAATTCATGCTGATCTGTGTTTTTTTCAGCAGGGAATATTACATTTAAAATATTGCTAATGATACATTTAAAGTGCATTATAAACAATACTAAGCCAAGCATTTACACTCTTACATCTAGAACAATGCTAATACTAGATTTAAAACTTTTCTGATTCTATATTTAAACACTGACAATCCTATATTAAATGACTACTATTACTATTATTTTAGTATTCTACAGTTAAAAGGTGGCTACTGTTCCATTTTCAACCCTGTTAATTGTACTTCATGCTGATTCTATGCTGGAAACATTTCAGATTCTGTATTTAAAGCACTGGCAGTTCAGTATTTGGTCTATGTAGTTCACTTGCCCAGCGCTTGGAGAAATGCCAGCAGGGAAAGATGTAAACTGAAAGCTTACCATCCTCTGGATGAGCCTCCACAACCCACTGCAGTGATCAGGAACTTGTGTCCATATCAAAAGAGGGGCCGATCTTAACTGTTCCAGGGCACTGCTGCACCCCCTCCCCCTCTCTCCCTCTCTCTCCCTCTCTCTCCCTCTCTCTCTCTCTCTCTCTCTCTCTCTCTGCCAGGAAACCCCTCCGTTCAACTCATTACATCACATCTATTTTTTCCCATTTTTCTCACAGGACCGAACACCGTCCTCCTACACACTCACACTCTTTCTCTCAGTCTGTTATTTATATCAGCTAATCTTTTACCTCTGCCATCAGCCACCTGAACCCCAACTGTTCAGTTTAACGTTCTGAAGAGTTTTATTTAGAGAACACAGAAAACAACAACACAAAGACTGGAAAACACAACAGTATGATTTGCAACATGGATTGAACTCAGTAAATACCTTTTAGCAATGAAACAATTAGCCTAAAAAAGAATGCCCATTAAAGGCACTGGATGAACTACACTTGGTATTGAGGGCAGTGTCACTGACCGCAAAGCGATGGGTGTCAAGCTGATTTCTGACCATTATCTACAGTGACAAACATACACTCTTCAAAAGAGATGGTGCTAAAACGTTCTTCAGACAGATAGAGAATGTGCTATAGATGGTTCGATATAGAACCTTTTTGAAAATGTTTCTATATAGAATCGTTTATAGCACATTTGTGCACATTTTCCATCAGTCTGAAGAGACGCTGTCATGATGCAAAGAACCCCCCCCCCCTAGATCAGCTAATATATGGAAGCCTTACCCTGCTGCAAGCCTGAAAAAATCATTTTCAGGATCAGATGTGTCGGGTTAGATTTTTTTTAATGCAAAATCAACATTTGACTGATGAGAATATTATGAATGTTTAGTCTGATGAGTGTGTGTTGAAAGAGGTCTTCAAAGAAAGCTCAGTCAAAACTTTCAATTTGGGAAGGAGTCTGATGCACAAGGAAAATTCTCACAAATGTATTTACACATTTACACCAGAGAGGTCTCCAAATCCCCAAATCTTACATAGTGCACCTTTAAGGCAAATCTAGATTGAAGGAGTTTATTTGGCACAAAATGTTGGGAACCTGTGTTCTTTTCCATCACACCAAATAATGCTTTTTGGCACCTTTATTAGCATTCTTTGCCACATCTACAGTGGCGTTCGCTGTGAAATGAAACCCTGGGACAACTGACGTCTCATTAGCGGAGGCAGTCTTTCTGTTCTACGGTTCAGGCTTGAGATTGCGACCTCTCCTCCCCCTAAGGGACAGATGATTAGTGGAGCAGTGTTCTTCCCATCATCATGAAGACAAGGGTTGAAGTAAGGTAACAATGTTTCAGTAAAGGAGCACCCAGTGTAGGAATAAATATGGCTCTGGTCATCCACATCATAGAATGAGACAAGGCCTCCCTCATAGTCTACAAACACTCCAACATTCTGTGGCCTTTCGTGGCAAGAGACAAGTGGGGTGGCTGGTCCGGCACAGGCAATAAGATTACCCCCCTTCCGACGACACACTGCCCAGAAACCCTGATCTGGCCGAACCGATATGGCCCCCTTTCTGTTGATGGACTCTCGGGCCACTCCCAGCTCCCAGTCCGTCTTGTCACCAACCTGGACCACCCAGTAGTGCTGCCCACTGGCGATGCCCGGCTGTCCTAGCACACACACGCAGGAGTCAAACCGCAGAGGGCTGGGTGAGGAAGGACTGGTTGAGGGCTGGTAGCCCAGACTGGCCTGCTTAAGGTCAGGGGAGAAGACAAGCCAGGGGGCAGCAGTCTGTGGGTCAAAGCTTATGTCCGCTGAGGGGAAATTGACAGAGTTTGACATGATCACAGACCCACATTAAAATCAATTAGGTTTATGCACATAGACTATAAACAAGCACACAAATTCAAACCTGCGTATTGCTGGATCTGATGCAACTCTGCCAAAAAAATTAAGAGAAAGTTGATCAGATAACAATAAAAAAAGCATACTAAAAAACACTGGTAACACTTTGCTGCACAGTGCTGGTCATAAGGCTTTATGACACCTACATAAGCTTGTTGTGACAACTGACATAACCATACATAAATCCTTATTAATGCTTATTCCAATGGGTGTCATTCACTATAAAGGTTACATTTGCCAGTTTTTACTGAAATTTGCTAGTCTTTGTGACAGATGACACCTATTGAAATAAACATTTATAAGCATTTATGTAAGGTTGTGTCAGTTGTCGTGACAAGCTTATGTAAGTGTCACGTAGCCTCATAAACAGCACACTACAGTAAAGTGTTACCAAAACACACATACAATACCAGAGACACAAATCCACATCTCACCAGCCTCACACAGTTTCCTCTCATGGTTGCGAAGTGTCTCCTCCAGTGTGCCCATAGCTCTTCTCACTATCCCAAAACGTTGATTGGTACTGATGCATGTCTGAGACCAGTCTTTGGTACGTGGGAGAGTTACCACAGATTGGAAATTCTACAGCAACAGAAGAAGAGGCCAATCCTAAGTGGCTTAGGTAGTCTAAAATAGTCCCTAGCAAGTCTACACATCACTGATTCTGGTCTGTAAATGGCATTTAGCGCAACAACCAGGCACTATAGATATTTCTGCAATATGGACAAGTCAATGTTCCATCCACTTTTGTATTGGATTGCTAATGCACAAATTTATGCAGATGACTAATTTGAAAATTAGGACAGTCAGTAGAATTGGCAGTTTACAACCCTCCTCATAGACTGGTATTCATACCTGTAGAAGCTGAAGCTGGTCCTGGGTGTTTACAAGCTGTTCCACCTCTGACTTTTTCATCACAATCTCAGCAATCTCTTTCTCCAGCTCCTCAGAGAGTGAGGCTGCCCTCCTCACCACCTCCCTCTGTTTCTCCTTCAGCTCCTCCACCAGCTCGGCCTGGCTTCTCTCGATGGAGTGCAGCAGGTCAGTGAAGATCTGCATGCTCTCTTTGATCTCCTTCTCCATTCTTCTCTGAGGTTAGGGGGGGAAAACAGGCCATAGAAGCAGAAGTAGAAATGGACAATACCACTGATTTTCTGCTTGGTCTGATTCCAAATAATCCAAATAAAATTTTATTCTATAAATATACATAAATATGAAGTCCAACAAAGATACTTTGAAAAAATGTTCTGATTTGCACTTTGTAATTTGGTAAATTGGTGAGTGATGTATTAATAAAAATATCATTTGCATGAGTCTTGAATAAACTGTCCAATTTAAGCCCATCCACTGAAGTATTATTACAAAATTGTGGCGTCATCTGTGGTGCTGTGGTTTCAAGCAGCCTAGGCATCCACTCAAAACACAGTCTTTAAAAATGTACTTCCACCTTCAAGCTACATCATCAGATGGTGGTTTCTAGTCTTTAAACCACACTTTAGAGGCTACTGCAGCTGTAAGAAGTGAGTGGACATGTTAACAACTGGTTTACAACACATTGTTCATCTTGGCTGGGGTGCCCCTTTTTAAGAAAGGCCTACCAAGTAGAGCATTTATAGGACAATTTGAGAAAAAACTGAATGATGGAACAGAAGTAGCGCGCGAATGAGGAACTCAACACAAGAGCACTCACGTCGCTTCGCTGTGCTGAATGTTTGATCTCATCCATCTTCTCCAGGCGGTCCAGGACCATCCTCTGCAGATTTGACTCCACCTCACGAAGCTCTGTCTGTCCACAGAATAGAATGGCCATTGACGTGTGAGATTTAAAAAATGTTTTTTTATTTAAAAAACTTCCTCATAGAGAGCATGTCTCTCTCTCTATATCTGTCTGTCTGTGTCTCTCACCCTCATCCTGTTACTCTCTCTCTCCATGAGCACTGTCTGGTGTCCTTTATGTTGACTCTCTGCACATTTCAAACACACGATTATCTGCTCCGTCTTGCAGTAAATGTCCAGTGGCTGCCGATGCCTTCCGCAAACGTCCCGTCTCCTTGGCAGCGGCTTCTCCTGCCCTCCCCTGTCACCCTGGCTTAGCTCCTGACCTCTGACCTGATCTGATTTGACCCTGAGTGACCTCTTGAAGCCCTCAGTGATGTCAGTGAGAGCGTGGTTGATCCTAAGTTCTGGGCGCCGCCGAAAAGTTTCCTTGCAGAGCGGACATTCACTGCGCCCTGCTGTGTCCCAGAATCCCTGGATGCAGAGGAGGCAGAAGTTGTGGCCACACGGGATGGAAACAGGCTGGCGGAAAAGATCCAAGCAGATGCAGCATGTGAATTGCTCTTCTGATAGGACTGACGCCATGACCGACAGCTCAAGGTGCCCTGGGAAGCAATCAGAGCCAGTGTTGAAAAATATCAAATATACACAATAACCCCCCCAAAACAACCTAGAATGCATTGGATCATGACACATTTGGTGTTTGTTGTTTGCTTTAGTTTTTCCACGGGAACTACAAGGCTAACATACAAGTAGTAACAGAGGCTTATAGTACTGCACAAACCACACTGTATTCATACAGGGATATGTTTCCACACCTCCAGTCTTAGAAGCTGGTTACAATTTTTTCATACACCAAAAGTCTACATTTGGGTTACAGTCTACTTATATTCTTTTAAGCTTGACCTTCTAGATGCCACCTTCCACTTTCTTTCTTTTACGCTTGCAAGAGAACACTCCCAGTAAGGGAATGTGGTCGTGCTGCATTCAGTGCACTTTTGCAAAGCTCAGATCTCGG
This sequence comes from Pygocentrus nattereri, assembly GCF_015220715.1. Classification (NCBI taxonomy): domain Eukaryota; kingdom Metazoa; phylum Chordata; class Actinopteri; order Characiformes; family Serrasalmidae; genus Pygocentrus; species Pygocentrus nattereri. The sequence goes on from NC_051232.1 coordinate 17,219,903, forward strand.
AAGGCTCTGGGAACTTCAGAGCACTTCACACTGAAGATTTGCTCTGCTGGTTTGGCTCATAATATTATTTTTGAAGGATCAAATATAGTAAAGTAAAGTTAGAACAGACTAAATTTGACTGTTGCCAAAAAGATGATACAGTGGGGCCCACAAGCAGGAATGCTTCTATTGGGCATTCCTTTCTATCAGTGTATGTTTTTTTCATTTCAAATTATATTAACAGCGTAACAGTTTGAGAAGGAAGTTGAATTTTTGCAACATTTATGAATTGTTAGAATTTCTTAGTATTTGGTATTTCCCCTTTTTTGCTTCAGTGACTGCTTGGCATGAACAAGTTTGGGCAAAAACATCTCATAAATAGATCGAATCCACAAAGAGTTGTCTGAACATGTGATTCAATTCATAACATTAATAAAAGTGATTATGCAAATCTGTACAAAAGTCAATGACCTACCTGTACCAGTAGTCCTCCTGTATCTAGATGTTGCCCAGGTGTGCTTGGGACAGAGGCTGATAAGTGGGTGTACAAATAAAAGCCATTGTCATCTGTCATAACTGACAACATGCTAATCCAATCAACTTAAAGTCCCAGTTTCACCTAAAGTCCCCATTGACAGCTCAACTCATTCAGGTCCAAAACAGCTGCAGTTTCTTAGAGTGCATGCAGGGGGCGTTTGGTACAAGTGCACTCGAGTGACATTAAAGAAAGTCAGTGACCTGCAAGTTGATATAGAAACTGTCTGGAGCGCACTGGTCCGCATGTATTTGGTAGCCCAATGAGTGATTTGCTTCAGTGCTTTGCTTAAATATTTTGCATGGTCTTTTCACAGAGCGCCTGTAAGATGATGGTCAGACAGAAAGTTTAGATTAGGAAAGTGGATCTCTTCTATATCTGTGTAGGTTAAACTGATCAATTCTTTTTACAAAGAAAACAACATGAGAGTTACACCATCATGAATATGGCTTAGCATTAACTGTAATTAATCAAAGTCTTGGTGCTGTGTAGCACATTAAACCTATGTTTACAGGTGTATATGTTTATGTCTATATGTTCATCCTTTGTCTTTCTTAAGCTATGTAAGTATTGTATTATACTATTTTTTAATTTTATGTACTATATTAATACAAAAATTATATTTTCATAAATAATGCATATGTGGACATTTTAAATACAAGTATTTAATTAGTCTCCTATTCATGTCTTGTCATTTCCTTTGAAAAAAAACTTTTATATTTCCTTCTTCTTTCTAAAACGTAAAAAAAAAAAAGAAATTCCCACATAAATGCATGTAAGATTCACCTTCCACTGGTCAGGTCAGATAACGTAAGAGAGGTTTCTGCGTTTGTGACACCCTAGAGGGTGCTCCCGAGTCCAAAACAAAAGGGTTAAAATTGAGCAGTTGAGCAAAGTAATAGTTTGTAAATTTTAATCATAAATTTTTTTTATAGAAGAATGCATTCATTTCATGAACACAGAAGAGCACAAAACATTGTTACAAGCAATCAGAACTCAGTAGCAGTGATGTTTAGCAATCAGGACCTAGGAGAAGTCTTGGCAGCCAATCAGAACTCGGTAGCGGTGATGTTTAGCAATCAGCACTTGGCAACCAATCAGAACTCAGTAGCAGTGATGTTTAGTAAGCAGCACCTAGGAGAAGTCTTGGCAGCCAATCAGAACTCAGTAGCAGTGATGTTTAGCAATCAGCACCTAGGAGAAGTCTTGGCAGCCAATCAGAACTCAGTAGCAGTGATGTTTAGCAATCAGCACTTGGCAACCAATCAGAACTCAGTAGCAGTGATGTTTAGTAATCAGCACCTAGGAGAAGTCTTGGCAGCCAATCAGAACTCAGTAGCAGTGATGTTTAGCAATCAGCACCTAGGAGAAGTCTTGGCAGCCAATCAGAACTCAGTAGCAGTGATGTTTAGCAATCAGCACCTAGGAGAAGTCTTGGCAGCCAATCAGAACTCAGTAACAAGGATGTTTAGCAAACATTAGCAAACAACGTTTTTAACCTCTTAGACTGGCGACCTGTCCGTTGCCTTTGCTGGGTTAGGCTGCAGCACCCCCCCTTTCAGCGACCCTGAGGGAGAAGCGGCTTGGAAAATGATGTGTGTGTGTGTGTTTAACCTTTTAGCTCCATTCGCCATCACTCGTCTAGGACCCGCTCTCTCGCGCCCTCTAGCGTTCAGTAGAGGGCTTTACATGAACCGGCTCTGAGGTCAGGTGGCGAAACGCGTGAGCGCCCCTGCTCCTCAAAAGGTCAGAGAAAACTAAATTCATAACGTTTAGTGATGGAGTGATAAATAACTCTGTTGAACTCACAGAGAGTGGAGAGAGAGAAAGAGAGAGAGTGGAGAGAGAGAGAGAGCGAGAGAGAGAGAGTGAGAGAGATAGAGCGAGAGCGAGAGAGAGTGGAGAGAGAGAGAGAGCGAGAGAGAGAGAGAGAGAGCGCGAGAGAGAGAGAGAGAGAGAGAGAGAGATGCCCTCACTCTTATGCTGTTTGAGCCACTGGTTAAGACGCCGGCTTTACTGGCATCTTTCTGTTTTATTCTTCAACTACAAAGCCTGAGCAGGACGGGCTCTCCTGAAGGTCAGTGGGTCCGTGTTTATGGGCGGGTCATTCAGCAGTTTGAGTGTTAGCGTTACTGAAAAGACCTTTAACGCGTTTTATTATTCCTTTTGTAATCTTATGAATGGGAATATCGAAAAAAATATAAGTTTTAGTTTTATTTACACCCTGTGACCCTGAGGGAGAAGCAGCTTAGAAAATGTGTGTATATGTGTGTGTGTGTGTGTGTGTGTTTCATTCACAGGCCAAAGTGTTTACGTTTGTTTTAGTTGGCTTTTCACAAAATGCTTATTGATGTAGATAAAGCAAAGTTATTTCATGGAGTGCTTATTTATACACTGTCCGATGTTGACTGCTTTAGGATGGTTTTGTGATCACGTTTTGGCTTAAGATGTGTTTGAATCCATTTCAAACCCTCAACCATCAACACCATATAAAAACTCAGTGTCGGTTCACTGATGGTTTGGATGTTAAATAAAATGATGATATTATATCTACAATGAACCATTTCACACTAAACCACTCTGAATGACTCTGTTTACAACCGAAGATCTGAATTAATCAGATATATTTAAAACAAATGTGGCATTCCACTTTAAGGCAGGATTAGAGTTCCTTTGGGATCAACATCCTAAGGGAACGTTGCTTTAACATTTGCTTTAAATCCTGCTTTTTTCTTGTGATGTACTTTCCACTCTGAGGTCCACTTGTAACGCTTTGCTCGTTTATGTAGCAAACCTGTCTTTATCCCTTAAACAGGCTGTAGTCTAAGTATTAGTTAAATATTATATTATAATATTATATATAATATTATTAAATATTATGAAACTGTCAGTTTTTTTACATGTTACATCAAAGTCTTATTAACAGAAAAATAAGGAAAATGGGGGTTTTATGACATGAGTCCTTAAATTCAATGGCTAATTGTTGTGTGGGTTAGCAGTGTTGCTGACCATAAGCCAGAAATGAGTTCCAGGGAAAGCTTTTAAAAAACTCTGGGATCAGATGTAAGATTTCAAATGAAAGAGAAAAGAGGCTACACTTTTAAAGAGAACACCCAGATTCCTGGCAGAGGTTACATTCATTTTGTTGGATTTATATGGCAGCGCTAAAACTATAGGTTTCCTTTGTCGTTCTCACTTTTCTTTCCTTTTTCCCTTCTTTTTGAAAGTGAAGAAAGAACAAGGAGATGAAGACAGGAGTCTGCAAAGGTACCACAGAGGACACAGAGGAGGCAGCAACTGTACTGAAGATTACATCCACGGTGCTGAAGGTAAGACCTGATGCACTTTAGACACTGAAATTAGACCTAAACTGGCATGATTTTTTTTAACGGTACTGAAGTAGTCAGAACAGGAATCAGTGCCTTGGCCTGCAGTGCAAAAGTTTAAACCGAACTGTTTGGTGAAAGTAGGCAAAATCAGCTGGTACTAGTTTGACGAATTATACTTTGCAGTACTATTTCACTCAGGATGCAGCCAGATAATCAGACGACTAACTAATGCATTGTAATGAACTGAAGGGGAATAAAACAACACTATGCACACCAAAGTATGTTAAATGTTTATTAGATTAAAGCTTATTATTTATTTTCAGAAAATCCTTTTCGAAACCCATCATAATCTGTGTTTGTTGTTTTTGGCTTCCCTGCTCTAGTTATAGGTTTTTACTGAACAGTGCGAAGAATATAATGTATGAACTATAAACATAGCCGAGATGGAGATTTAGCGTTTAGAATGCACTTCATGAATGAAAAAATGGCAAAAACTGCAAAACAAATGCATTTCAAAGGTCAACACTGTGTGTAGCCAGTGTAGCCAACTGCTGTAGTACAGTTAGCACTGTCACCATCATGAAAATGTAGTTGATGGTTAATTGTCATGCATTTGGCTGACGCTCTTATCCAGAGCGACTTACAATTTGAGCATTTTATACAGGAAAGCCAAGGCAGTGTTAGGAGTCTTGCCCAAGGACTCTTATTGGTATAGTGTAGGGCGCTTGCCCTGGTGGGGGATTGAACCCCAGTCTACAGTGTAGAAGGTAGAGGTGTTAACCACTACACTAACCAACCACAGCTACACTAACCAACCACTGTAAATAATTCTGCTGTATTTCTCATCTCATCTTACACGACTGTTAAAGTACAAGCATAAAGTGACCAAACAAACTGATTCTCTATCTTGCTTTCTAACTGCTTCATGCAAAGCTATGTTTGTTCTTGAAATTGGAAATGTATTTAAATAAGTGTTCTGCTAAAAACCTTAGATTTACCCAAATATCTAACTAATAAACAAAGATTATCACACAGTGTGTCCCAGGTGTCTTAACCCCTTAACATTCCAGAGTTGGAGAGAGAGAGAGAGCGAGAGAGAGAGAGTGAGAGAGATAGAGCGAGAGCGAGAGAGAGTGGAGAGAGAGAGAGAGCGAGAGAGAGAGAGAGAGAGCGCGAGAGAGAGAGAGAGAGAGAGAGAGATGCCCTCACTCTTATGCTGTTTGAGCCACTGGTTAAGACGCCGGCTTTACTGGCATCTTTCTGTTTTATTCTTCAACTACAAAGCCTGAGCAGGACGGGCTCTCCTGAAGGTCAGTGGGTCCGTGTTTATGGGCGGGTCATTCAGCAGTTTGAGTGTTAGCGTTACTGAAAAGACCTTTAACGCGTTTTATTATTCCTTTTGTAATCTTATGAATGGGAATATCGAAAAAAATATAAGTTTTAGTTTTATTTACACCCTGTGACCCTGAGGGAGAAGCAGCTTAGAAAATGTGTGTATATGTGTGTGTGTGTGTGTGTGTGTTTCATTCACAGGCCAAAGTGTTTACGTTTGTTTTAGTTGGCTTTTCACAAAATGCTTATTGATGTAGATAAAGCAAAGTTATTTCATGGAGTGCTTATTTATACACTGTCCGATGTTGACTGCTTTAGGATGGTTTTGTGATCACGTTTTGGCTTAAGATGTGTTTGAATCCATTTCAAACCCTCAACCATCAACACCATATAAAAACTCAGTGTCGGTTCACTGATGGTTTGGATGTTAAATAAAATGATGATATTATATCTACAATGAACCATTTCACACTAAACCACTCTGAATGACTCTGTTTACAACCGAAGATCTGAATTAATCAGATATATTTAAAACAAATGTGGCATTCCACTTTAAGGCAGGATTAGAGTTCCTTTGGGATCAACATCCTAAGGGAACGTTGCTTTAACATTTGCTTTAAATCCTGCTTTTTTCTTGTGATGTACTTTCCACTCTGAGGTCCACTTGTAACGCTTTGCTCGTTTATGTAGCAAACCTGTCTTTATCCCTTAAACAGGCTGTAGTCTAAGTATTAGTTAAATATTATATTATAATATTATATATAATATTATTAAATATTATGAAACTGTCAGTTTTTTTACATGTTACATCAAAGTCTTATTAACAGAAAAATAAGGAAAATGGGGGTTTTATGACATGAGTCCTTAAATTCAATGGCTAATTGTTGTGTGGGTTAGCAGTGTTGCTGACCATAAGCCAGAAATGAGTTCCAGGGAAAGCTTTTAAAAAACTCTGGGATCAGATGTAAGATTTCAAATGAAAGAGAAAAGAGGCTACACTTTTAAAGAGAACACCCAGATTCCTGGCAGAGGTTACATTCATTTTGTTGGATTTATATGGCAGCGCTAAAACTATAGGTTTCCTTTGTCGTTCTCACTTTTCTTTCCTTTTTCCCTTCTTTTTGAAAGTGAAGAAAGAACAAGGAGATGAAGACAGGAGTCTGCAAAGGTACCACAGAGGACACAGAGGAGGCAGCAACTGTACTGAAGATTACATCCACGGTGCTGAAGGTAAGACCTGATGCACTTTAGACACTGAAATTAGACCTAAACTGGCATGATTTTTTTTAACGGTACTGAAGTAGTCAGAACAGGAATCAGTGCCTTGGCCTGCAGTGCAAAAGTTTAAACCGAACTGTTTGGTGAAAGTAGGCAAAATCAGCTGGTACTAGTTTGACGAATTATACTTTGCAGTACTATTTCACTCAGGATGCAGCCAGATAATCAGACGACTAACTAATGCATTGTAATGAACTGAAGGGGAATAAAACAACACTATGCACACCAAAGTATGTTAAATGTTTATTAGATTAAAGCTTATTATTTATTTTCAGAAAATCCTTTTCGAAACCCATCATAATCTGTGTTTGTTGTTTTTGGCTTCCCTGCTCTAGTTATAGGTTTTTACTGAACAGTGCGAAGAATATAATGTATGAACTATAAACATAGCCGAGATGGAGATTTAGCGTTTAGAATGCACTTCATGAATGAAAAAATGGCAAAAACTGCAAAACAAATGCATTTCAAAGGTCAACACTGTGTGTAGCCAGTGTAGCCAACTGCTGTAGTACAGTTAGCACTGTCACCATCATGAAAATGTAGTTGATGGTTAATTGTCATGCATTTGGCTGACGCTCTTATCCAGAGCGACTTACAATTTGAGCATTTTATACAGGAAAGCCAAGGCAGTGTTAGGAGTCTTGCCCAAGGACTCTTATTGGTATAGTGTAGGGCGCTTGCCCTGGTGGGGGATTGAACCCCAGTCTACAGTGTAGAAGGTAGAGGTGTTAACCACTACACTAACCAACCACAGCTACACTAACCAACCACTGTAAATAATTCTGCTGTATTTCTCATCTCATCTTACACGACTGTTAAAGTACAAGCATAAAGTGACCAAACAAACTGATTCTCTATCTTGCTTTCTAACTGCTTCATGCAAAGCTATGTTTGTTCTTGAAATTGGAAATGTATTTAAATAAGTGTTCTGCTAAAAACCTTAGATTTACCCAAATATCTAACTAATAAACAAAGATTATCACACAGTGTGTCCCAGGTGTCTTAACCCCTTAACATTCCAGGCTCATTTCATACTTTAATGCAAATGAATGGAGCTATTCTAAATAATTATGAGTAGGTGATTATGTAGTAATTGTGCTAAAGTATGTTTGAAAACATTTTCATTATCTTTAGGCAGTAGGCAGCTAGAAGACATCATTCTTATGTTCTCAGAGAAGGTGCTGGCTTTAATGACATCACTGATAATTAAACTGATATCGATGCCAAGAACCTTGAGAATGAGGGATAATCCTTGTCAACCAGTTGATTTAATAGAAAGTTGGGGAAAAAACGTACATAAGATGTTCTTCCTACTCAAACTGAACGCTGGATGTGTAGTTCTCCTTGTTGATTTTACCGTATCGTAAAATGGCTTTCACTTATAATGGCTTACATTCATACTACTCTAGAACCTTTTTATTGATTTGAGCAAACACTGTCTTTTGATTGTTGTGTTTTTCATCTGATGTGAGTTCTGCACAGAAATAATGTGTGTTACATTACAGTTCACACATTTTGACTGTGGTGTTTTCCACTTGGTCACTGTTTTCCGCTTTTTTCTTGTTAAACACTGTTCCGTCTGGTTGCTCTCTCCATCTCAGCGTGATGTTGTCTGTCAGTCCTTGCTCTTTCAGCTTGTGCTGCATCTGAACAACAGAATAAGGGCTGTCACCATTACTTGCTCAAAAAATAAGTGTTAAAATTTTCAATGAACTGGCATAGTGATTAGTTTACAATTTGAATGATAGACAAAGTATCCACAGGTCATTAAAAAGCTATGTTCAGCAGTCTGGTCATCCTACACAAGGGGGTGCTATTAAAAGTCATGTTTGGCTTGCAGCATTCAGGAGTGTTCAGAAATGCTGTTTATCAGATTTGGAGTCAGAAGTTTGAGAGGATAGAGCTTAGAAAACACCAATGATGGGGAAGTAAGTTCAAAAAAACTTTTTTTGCAATGTTATTTTCCTGTGCATTTTAGCTGATTTACTGAACTATATTGAGGTCATTATCAATACCTTGGTGAATTATTTCAATGTTTGATATATTAACAACCTCACCTCACAATAATGAATGACCCTGGGTTGAGTTGACTCAACTTAATTTTAACCAAAGCCGTTCCAGAGCCAGTGAAAAAAACGATTAGCTACAGATTATAGTAACATAATGAAAAGGTGCAAATAATATTTAGTCATCAGCCTATTTCATATAATGAGGCTACTAAAGGGAATTCGAGCTTAAGCAGGCAAAAGGACAATGGGAAACTGGATCAAGTGGGGGAGGATTTAAATTTAAGTGTGAAATATGTGCACATCATGCAGATCTTCTTTAACGTGCCAGACAATTTTATATCTTTATATTCATACATGTCATTATATACACTATATTGCCAAAAGTAGTTGTTTATCTGCCTTCACGTGCATATGATATTGATTGAGATCCCATTCTCACCATGCGGTTTAATATTATCTCGGCCCACCCTTTGCAGCTATAACAGCTCTGGGAAGGCCTTCCGCAAGGGTTAGGAGTGGGTTTATGGGAATTTTTGACCATTCTTCCAGAAGCGCATTTGTGAGGTCAGACACTGATGTTGGACAAGAAGGCCTGGCTCACAGTCTGCGCTCTAATTCATCCCAAAGGTATTCTATCGGGTTGAGGTCAGGACTGTGCAGGCCAGTCAAGTTCTTCCACACCAAACTCGCTCATCCATGTCTTTATGGACCTTGCTTTCTGCACTGGTGTGCGGTCATTTTGGAACAGGAAGGGACCGTCCCCAAACTGTTCCCATAAAGTTGGGATCAGGAATTGTTCAAAATCTCTTGGTGCTGAAGCATTAAGAGTTATTTTCACTGGAACTAAGGGGCCGAGCCCCACTTCTGAAAAACAACCCCACACCCTAATCCCCCCTCCACCAAACTTTACACTTGGCACAAGTACCATTGTCCTGGCAACCACCAAACCCAGACTCATCCATCAGATTGCCAGACAGAAAAGCGTGATTGGTCACTCCAGAGGACACATCTCCACTGCTCTAGAGTCCAGTGGCGGCACTTTACACCACTGCATTCAACGCTTTCCATTGCGCTTGGTGATGTAAGGCTTGGATGTAGCTACTTGGCCATGGAAACTCATTCCATGATGATCTCTACGCTGTTCTTGAGTTAAGCTGAAGGCCACATGAAGTTTGGAGGTCTGTAGCGATTGACCCTACAGAAAGTTGGCGACCTCTGCGCACTATGAGCCTCAACATCTGCTGACCCCACTCTGTCATTTTACGTGGCCGACCACTTCTTGGCTGAGTTGCTGTCTTTCCCAATCGTTTCCACTTTATAATATTACTGACAGTTGACTGTGGAATATTTTGTAGCAAGGAAATTTCTTGCACAAGTGGCATCCGATCACGGTACCGTGCTGGAATTCACTGAGTTCCTGAGAGTGACCCATTCTTTCACTAATGTTTGTAGAAGTCTGCAGGCCTAGGGGCTTAGTTTTATACACCTTATACACCATGGAAGTGATTGGAACACCTGAATTCAATAATTTGGATGGGGCCTCTCTCTCAATTGTTGTGGTAAGTAAGGTTGCCTGTTGCTTCTTAGTTGCATCTTATTGGCTTGTTTCCATAGACCTGGGGCCGTATAACAGAAACATCTTAACTCTGAAATCTTATCTGTTTAGTCGCCATCACAGCTTCAGTTAGAACTAGTTAGACAGTAGGTATTACAGAACAATAGTTATAAAGTTCATCTTATTCAATTAATTCTAGATAAGAAAACAGTCTTTCAGAAACATCCAAACTAGACATTTTTAAATACTGTCCTAATACACTAACTTATGTTTTAACCATTCGTTTCTACTGTTTTTAGGCAACTGTGATAGGTAGGATTGTTTGCCATTAGCATAATGACGGTACATTTATTTAGAATGCAAAACGGTGGTTTCACTTGATGATTTGGTTTTCTAACTCTGCCCTTTAACAATAGATTTCCAATTGATTGGTGTCTTCTTATTACCTTTGTGTGTTACTGTTGATGAAAACTCATAAAATATTCCAGTGATTTGTGGTGACTAATGAGAAGACAGAGCCGAATGTGTGGCTGTTTATAGGTTGAATAATGGTAGCATGGTTGACTAAATCATTTGAGAAATGGAAACTGGGGAGCGCTGACCCTCTAATAAACAGCAGGAGGAACACTCAGCATTCTTAACTTCCAGTTTGTTGGGCAGTTTTGTTTTGACCTTTTTTTTACATGGATAACTGTAGTTGTAACTCAATTTTTAACATTATTTTGATGATGTATTTATGTACCAGCTGTGGCTTGGTTACTTGGTTGCTTGGTAACAGACATGACATTTGGTTGTCGATTTCGATTGAGTAGTTTAAGATTTCCTTAATTAGAGAGAGGATGCTGTGAGAAAAGATAAAATTCCTGAATTACAATAAGATTTGCTTCTGTTATACAAATTTGATGAAAAATCTTACCATGACCTGCCAGATCTTCGCTTAAGACAAAAGGATAGGTGGTTTTTGTTATACAGCCCCTTGTCACTGGAGAGGGCTGTGCTTGTTATGTACCTGGTACCTGTACATGATTCCTGGTCTGTCACGAAGAGAGTGATACTCACCTTTTCCAAGACGGCTGCTTTCACTGCAGGATCGTTCACATTATTGTCAGGTTGCACCACCACCGACAAGATCTGTTTTTTCTTCTGTATTACATCTTGAATACAGATATAGACACACACACACACACACACACACACACACACACACACACACACACACACATATATTTCATCCTCTTAATATAAAGCATGTTAAATCCAGGTTAAAAGCCACTGCTGAACTTACCAGATTGGCAGAAGAAAGCCTGTCTGGATGAGCAGCTAATATCAGCAAACCAACCAGCAGATGTGCCATGAAACAAACCATCTACTGCATAAGCACAGTTCTCGTGGCCCCCTGCATTATCAGGCTGCCCCACATTCCAACTGAGGGTAGAAATGTTGGTCTTGTCTGACCACTTCCAGGAGTCTCTGTAAATACCAATCCAGGTTAATGAAGCTAACGGCATTGACCGCAGGAGTGTATTCTCTGTCTCGTCTTTTGGGCAGGCCAGGTCCGTGTGAAACTGTCTGCAGTATGCCTGAGCGTCCTGCCATGTCCTTTTAGTGTCAGAGATGAGAAGGAACTTGGCAGTGCCAGTTTTCCTCTCTGTGAAAATTCAAACACAGGTTCAGACAAGTTTGGTGATGCTTTCTGTTAAGCAAATGTGTAAACTTATAAAATGCACACTGAAAAATGCTGGTTAAAGAAATGCTTAGTAAAGAAAATGAACTGTGAATCCTCATAGAACCTTCTGGATGATTAAAGGACTTTTTGCATCGTAAAAGGGTTGTAGAATGTGCTGTAGATGGTTCTGTACAGAATCTTTTTGAAAAGCACCTAAAAGGGTTCTTCTGTTATAAGAAGCCTGACATTGGAACAGTAGAAGAGCCCTTTTTGGACCATTTAGAACCCTTTTCAATAAGGTCCTAGATGGAACCATCCACAGCACATTCTCCATGAGTTTGAAGAACCTTTAAATATCTTTAAACTCTTTAAAACAAAGAACTCTTTAATCATGCAGAGGATTTTTAGTAAGGAAACTGGTTCTATATTGAACCATGAACCCTCTTAGACCTCTGCATTGCTGTTTTTGTGAGTTTAAGCTAAACCTTTTTTTTTTTGCTCTTAATTATATTTCTTAATGATTTCTCAATGCTGTTGCTGTTAAATTGATATGTAAAGAATCAAGCCCGTCATAACATGAATCTTAGACATCAAATTCACAAAAATTCTGCAGGTTAATGGATTGAATGTGAGTGAGATTGTGTGGATTTTTGTGAATTGTGCTATACAGCGCCCCTTTGCATTTGTTTTTGCTTTTGCATTTTAGCTTTGCACAGACCTCTGTTGGAAAAATGAGTGAAGGTTTTGCAAGGCTTTGATTTTAGATGTAAACGGGATGATTTAGTGTTTCCTACCATCATAGCATAAGAAGTCCACTTTGATAAGACAGTAGACATCCCGCCACAGTCCATCTCCCCCTGTTGCGGCACACCACTCTAGCCCGGATTGGTTGTCAGGCTCATTAGTGGCCCACTTCTTTAGTTCCAGAGGAGTATTTTCATAAGAGCAACGCCAGCTATCGATGTCATTGTACAAGCCAACCCATGCTTTGGACATGAAATTATGCTTCTGTGCTTCTTTTACTAGATGCGTCATCTCAGTGAGACGTTCAACCGTAGCCAGGTCAACAAAGTTGAGCCTGCAGAAGGTTTGAGCTTCAGTCCAGTTCTTCATGTCTTGGATCAGATGGTATTGACGTGGGACAGATGGGACCATTGGAAGAATTCCTGTGGATTACCGTTGAAGGACACACAGACTTATATCATCAAGTAGCAAAGGTTCCTCTGAGAATTTCTATGTAGTTTTCCAGAAATACGTACCTAACGAAATAGTTCAACACAAAATCTAATTTACACAATTTTCCCCATATATCGTCTATCAGCTAAGACCTGTTTGGTCCTCAAATTGCAGTGGTGCTGTGAAGTCAACATGGCTAAGAAACACTAGTCAGTAGTCATTTTTAAAATAATTTTTTTAAATAAATCTTCTTCTTTCGGCTGCTCCCTTTAGGGGTCGCCACAGCGGATCATCTGCCTCCATCTTGCCCTATCCATTGCCTCCTCTACTTTCACACCAACCATCTCCATGTCCACCTCCGCTACATCCATAAACCTTCTCTGAGGTCTACCTCTTCTCCTTCTACCCGGCAGCTCCATCTCCAACATTCTTTGCACAATATATCCACTATTCCTCCTCAACACATGTCCAAACCATCTCAACCTGGCCTCTCTGGCTTTATCTCCAAACTGCTCCACCTTCACTGTCCCTCTGATCTGCTCATTTCTAATCTTGTCCAGCCTTGTCACTCCCAAGGAAAATCTCAGCATTTTCATCTCCGCCACTTCCAGCTCAGCCTCCTGTCTTTTAGACAGAGCCACAGTCTCCAAAACATACATCATAGCAGGACGCACTACTGTCTTGTAAACCTTCCCTTTCACTCTTGCTGCTATCCTTCTGTCACACATCAGCCCTGACACCTGTCTCTACCCACTCCATCCTGCCTGCACCCTCTTCCTCACCTCTTTTTTGCACTGTCCATTGCTCTGGATGGTTGCCCCAAGATATTTGAAGTCATCCACCTTTATGACCTCTACTCCTTGCATCTTCACCTTTCCACCTGCCTCCCTCTCATTCACACACATGTATTCCGTCTTGTCTCTACTCACCTTCATTCCTCTCCTCTCCAGTGCAAACCTCCACCTCTCCAGATTCTCTTCCACCTGCTCTCTACTCTCACCACAGATTCCAACGTCATCTGCAAACAACATGGTCCATGGAACCTCCTGCCTGACCTCATCTGTCAACCTGTCTATCACCATTGCAAACAAGAAGGGGCTCAAAGCTGATCCCTGATGTAACCCTACCTTCACCTTGAAACCATTTGTCACTCCAACTGCACCCCTCACCACTGTCTCACTATCCTCATACATGTCCTGCACCACCCTAACATACTTTTCAGCTACACCTTACTTCCTCATACAGTACCACAGTTCCTCTCTTGGCACCCTATCATATGCCTTCTCTAGATCCACAAAGACACAATGTAGCTCCTTCTGACCTTCTCTGTACTTCTCTACCAACACTCTCAATGCAAAAATTGCATCTGTGGTTCTCTTTCTGGGCATGAAACCAAACTGCTGCTCACTGATCTGAACCTCTCACCTTAGCCTTGCTTCAACAACTCTTTCCCATACCTTCATGGTGTGGCTCATCAACTTTATACCTCTGTAGTTACTGCAGCTCTGCACATCACCCTTGTTCTTAAAAATGGGGACCAGTACACTGCTTCTCCACTCATCAGGCATCCTCTCACTCTCCAGGATTTTGTTAAACAACCTGGTTAAAAAGTCCACTGCCTTCTCTACTAAACATCTCCATACCTCCACAGGTATGTCATCTGGACCAACTGCCTTTCCATTCTTCATCCTTTTTAAAGTTGCCCTCATTTCCACCTTACCAATTCTCTGCACTTCCTGATCCACTATCTCTCCCCCCCGTTGTCCTCCTCTCTCTCTCGTTTTCCTCATTCATTAGTTCTTCAAAGTACTCCTTCCATCTACTCAACACTCTCTGTTCACTCACTAGTACATTTCCCTCTCTATCCTTTATCAGCCTAACCTGCTGTACATCCTTTCCAGCTCTATCTCTCTGTTTAGCCAAATGATACAAGTCCTTTACTCCTTCTTTACTGTCCAGCCTCTCATACAGCTCATCATAGGCCTGACCCTTTGCCTTTGCCACCATTCTCTTCGCTATGCGACTAGCCTCACAATACTCCTGCCTACATCTCTCTGGTTATCCCACTTTTTCTTAGCTGCCTTCTTCTTCTGAATACTCGCCTGGACTTCCTCATTCCACCACCAACTTTCCTTGTCTTCTTTCCTCTGACCAGACGAAACACCCAACACATTTTTGACAGTTTCTCTCACCACCTTAGCTGTAGTTTCCCAGTCCTCAGGTAGCTCCTCACTGCCCCCAAGGGCCTGTTGCAATTTTTCCCTGAACTGCCTGCAACCATCCTCCTCCTTCAGCTTCCACCATCTAATCTTTGGCTCTGTCTTCACTCTCTTCCTCTTCTTTGTTTCTAATCTCATTCTACAGACAACCACCCTATGCTGCCTTGCTACACTTTCCCCTGGTACCACTTTACAATCTCCAATCTCCTTTAGGTGGCATATCCTGCTAAGGATATAATCCACCTGTGTGCACCTCCCTCCACTCTTGTATGTCACCCTGTGTTCGTCCCTCTTCTGAAAATACGTGTTCACCACAGCCATTTCCATTCTCTTTGCAAAATGTACAACCATCTGACTTTCCGCATTTCTGTCTTTCACACCATACATACCCAGCACCTCTTCATCCCCTCTGTTCCCTTCACCAACATGTCCATTGAAGTCTGCACAAATCACTAATCTCTCCTTTCTAGGGACACCATCTACCACTTCATCCATCTTACTCCAAAATTCCTCTTTCTCCTCTGACAACCAACCTGTGGTGCATATGAACTGACCACATTCAAAATTACACCATCAACCTCCAACTTCAGGCTCATGATCCTGTCTGACACTCTCTTTACATCCAGAACACTTTTCACAAGCTGTTCCTTTAGGATTATCCCTACTCCATTTCTCTTCCTCTCTACACCATGATAGAACAGTTTGAATCCACCTCCAATGTTCCTGGCCTTGCTTCCTTTCCATCTGGTCTCCTGGACACAGAAAATCTACCTTCATCTCCATCATGTCTGCAAACTCTTTGCCTTTACCAGTCATTGTCCCTATGTTTAGAGCCCCTACTCTAACCTCTACACTCCTGCCTTTCCTTCTCTCTCACTGCATTCTAACCCGCCTTCCTCCTCTCCTCTTTGATGGTCAACAACACCAGAGGTGGTCGTTGTTAACCCGGGCCTTGACTGATCCGGTATGGCAATCATATTCGTGATCGGCATGATAGTTTTGGCACAAGTTTTACGCCGGATGCCCTTCCTGACGAAATCCTCACCATTTATCTGGGACCGGCACCAGAAGTACACAAAGTACACCCCTAATGGCTGGTTTCATTTTTTTAAATAAATACATGCTGAAAACTGCTTTAGGCTTGCTGTGACTGCATCCAGCTCTTTTTTAAAGTTCCACAGATCTGTTCATGTGGGTTAAGACACACATGACAAACATTAACAAAACGTCTCCTCGTAGCCCCTTTAGACAACAGATGTTGTGCCAAATTCTGCCTCCCTTGCAGAATCTGACTTCTATTTGTGTAGATGTAGGAGCTATGAAATCTGTGTCAATGAGATGTAACTGTACTTCTTAGGATCAAAATAGGATAAGTCCCGTCTGAGAAAATAAAGGCCTGAAAAGCCTCTAACGTGAAGTTTTAGTTTAGTTATGAAGCCATTTTGAACGTGCTTTAAATATCTGTGTGTGGAAATGAATAATTCATAAAATAAAATTCGGTACCATTATTCTGTCATTATTATGTCTATAGCTACATTTAAATAATATAATTATAATTAAACATTCATGAATACATTTTTGTTTCTTTTGTTTGGAATTCCTACCTGTGAAAAACAAGAGCTGAAACAGATTCAGCTCCATCGACTCGTTGTTGAAGAACCTAAAACATTTAGGAAGTAAAAGCACGATTAAAATCTCTTGATAATGCCAAGCTTGAAAGAATGCTTTAATTATTACTGTGAGCTGCATGATAACTTGTATAAAATAAGTAAATATTGTGTTACAGGGGATTGATTGTTGTGATGTAAATAAAAATGAATTCAGAGCCATTTAATGTGAAAAATGTTGTGAAGAACCTCAGCAACTTACTGGTAATTGGAGCCAGGAGTTGTGATGTCTACAGTGCACATATAGCCATTTTATATATTATGAAAAACATTTTAATGTAATGGTAAAAAGTGTTCAATCTGAAAAAATAAGCCTTCTTTCAGTACGACTGTGCCGTGAATACATGTTTAAAAATATGTCTTGGGCCAAAACCTTGTGGCAGAACAGAGGATGCCCAACAAGCTGTCAGCCATAACGGATAACACCTCACACCGTCTGCATGCTGCACTGGATAAACAGAGAAGCACATTCAGTGGCCGTCTGGTACAGCTGCGCTGTGTTAAAGAGCGCCGTGTGAGATCTTCCTTACCCACTGCTATAAGGTTCTACAACGAGTCTTCTTACTACAGAGATGGTACTGATCTCCTGCTGTCTGAACTGAGCTGAACCACATTGCTGCATCTCCTCTCCTGTTAATACACACTGTGCAGTGTATCACGACTATTACTGTAAGGACACTTTACACTATAACATTGATGCGGCTCAGAGTTAGTTATGTCTATAATATGTGCTTTTAGTTTGCCCTATCTATCTATCTATCTATCTATCTATCTATCTATCTGTCTATCTGTCTATCTATCTATCTCTTTCTCTCTATATCTCTATATTTCTCCCTCTCTCTCTCTCTCTCTCTGGCATTAATTGACATATGTGTAGCAATTTTATATAATTTAGCTATTGCATTTCATATAATAGCTTTCTATGAGAGAACTTTTAGAAACATTAAATGCTTCAGAAGTCCATCATTGACTACTGAATTCTGCCTCAGTAAGTTTCTCTGGAATTTCACTTTAAACTGCTGTGAATAATTATAATTTTCCCTCTCTTATCTGGCTTTACAATTACAGTAAAATCCTGGTTAAAATCTCTCAGTAATACTGTTCTTAAATTGATACCCCAATCAAGGAGGATAAGGACTAATATGAGCTCCACTATGAAACCATTGTCTAACCCTAAAATCGGAATAAAAGGAGTCTTAACTATCCTGATGATTCCCAAAATACATTTAAATTGTCCCAACCTGTGCTACTTGTGTCCTAAGAACATGTATAGAAATTTCAGTGTAAATTGCAAAGTACCTGTAATTTTGTAATTTGTGAATTTGGCGTTGTAGGACCTCTTCAGTCTCTGTGTGCTTCATAGACTACCTGCCGTCATCTCTCTTTCTTAGGTTTTTATCCTTCTTCACAGGAACTCTGCTTTGCAAAACATTTGTCCGTCTCAAGTAACACTAATGAATGCTTGGCAAAGATTTCCAGTCTGGCTGGCAGAGTCTGATTTCCATTGACACTTTCCATAATCTGATCTGAGGCTTGGTAATCAAATAGAATCAAAGAGCATGGAAATAGTTACTGATCTCCCTCAACCATGTCACTGAGCACAGGCTGTGTTGGAGTTTAGTGGAGGAGATGGAGAAAATGTCAGGGTGGCTTTAACATGTGATGAGATGATATAGAAGACAGAGATTGCAGTCCTAAATCAGTCAATCTGCCAGTCAATCAATCAATCAAAAAAAGAAATAAAGTTTACATTTAAAAATCAAAATGATCTATGACAAACTAATTTGGAGTGGGTAGGGGAAGAATTGCATGAATTGCGTTGAAACAGTGATGGAAGAGTAAAATTCAGATTAATGTAAAACATATGCTGTTATATCTTATGTAACACCATTGTATTATTTGTATCAGTACGTCTGACCGCTAGGCCTGTCACAGTCCTAAAAATTTGGCTGACCCAATTGCCATAGAAATAGTTGTAATTAGTTGTGATTAACAGATAAACAACTCCCCTTTCTCTTTCTATTTTGTGTGTGTGTATATATATATAGTACTGTGCAAAAGTTTTAGGCATCTAAGCGAATTTTTAAATGATTTACCTCAGCAGTGAGTTTATCACTAATACATTAGAATAAAGTCACATTCATAATTCAAATAAACATAAAAACAATAAAAAGTAACAAGAATTTCTTGGGTCCATACTTTTCCTTGACACCTTCACAGCCACCACGGAGACTTGTTAATATCATCAGTTACATCATGAGCACAATTTACTGAAGCACTGATTGGTCAAACCAGGAGCTGCTTTTTAACTACATATAATACTGGACTTCCTCGAGGAGAGGTTTGAAAATGGTTAAACAAACTCACATCTAGAAAATCACTATTTATTATATATATAATATTCTGTAAATTTTTAGTTTATTCAAATATTAACACTTTTCTCAGCAAATAAATAAATGCTACACAAATAAAATTATTTTGAAAATGTGTCTTGGGTGCCATTGCTGCTATCGGAAGAAAACATTGTATCTCCAAAATGGTAACTTTACAGGAGAAGGAAAAAACATACTCTACTGTCAATGTAAGTCAATGGAGCCAGACTTTTTTCCAACTCAGTCTGGCCTGTTTTTTTTATCCATTCATCATGAAATTTACTCAGAATGTAAAGGGCAACATTTTCACATTATGTCAAAAACTGAAAAATGTAGATACAAGGTATTCTTCCGACAGCAACTGTGTGTGTGTGTATGAAAATGGTTAAACAAACATGCTTACATCCATAAAATCACTATTATTTATATATGTATATGCTTGATACATATGGCCCTTCTATATTTAAGAAATCTAAAACCAGTATTAGTAGTTCCAATTTCCAAGTCTATTATTCTCTGATAGCATTTTGGATTTTAACATAAGCAGGTCAAATCAGTCTTTTCCATTATTGTGCTTCATTATTGTCATTTCTTAAGCGGAAATAATTGGTTACTTAGATGAATGGTTTTAAACATCTACTAAATAGCTTCTAATTTGTAAATTGTCATGTGTATACTATAAAACTCCTGTAGGTCTTCAAAAGAAGGTAGTGTTTTAATTCATCCCTTCTCAGCCCAAATAGAAAAACCTATTTGTGGGTCCCCAGTGTAAACTGTTTATTTACTTAGATTGTTGTGAAACCCAGTAAACATTATTCTAGATCCAAGAAGGTATGTACTTTGTACCACATTTTTAACAAAGGGGTTTTTGTGGCTTTAATCAGTATTATGGTGTGGTGGGATTAATAAGAGCCGAACATTATATTTGTGTCATTCTCTGTAATCAGATAGTTCCTAAAGTGTTTAATTAGATTTAGCATGGCAGGTGTAGACTTCTTTTTTTAAGTAAATTACTTACTGGTGTGTTAATATACTTCTGGATTAAAATGTAGCCTACAGATTACCATTAATACTTAATAATGTTGTGAAAGTATGTACGTTTACTTTTATTTCATTGCTGTGGGTTTTTTGTAGTTGCTTCGGTATAGTTTTGCTAGAGTATAATTTCTGAGTACTTTTAAAAACACTTATTACGGCAGGATGGATCAGTCAGATAATGACAAGGATTGACATTAAGCTTGACCACACTGTGCTTACCCAGAGACCAAAATCTCTTGTCTCTTGTTCAGTTAATACTGAACGATTTCTAAGCGCTTATAAGTGTTTCTGCTTTGAATTGTTGCATCCTGTGACTTCACTCTGTCCACCTTACACCACTGTATATTTATAGACATGAAGTCTGGCCTGCTGTAACCAGAATACAGGCACAAATAATCAGAAAGATACAGTAAATTCATTGAATGAAAGTGTGTTATTTATTTTCAGTAACCCCTCCATAATGAATAAAACCATTTCTGATGTGTGAAACTCTCCATAATATATGAAACCCTTCATAATGTACGTGCTCATAAAGTGTTTATTGAAGAAAATCAGATGTAGAAAACCAGACAATGTGAATTCAGTTGTACAACTGAAAACATTTTCCCACTGTTATGCAGGAGGCAGCTAGAAGGCAGCTTTGTCATTTTTTAAGCAAATGAAATAATCAATGATAGCACAATAATCAGCTCGAAAGGGATGGAGAGAATTACTGTACAAACAGATGGAGGCTTATCGATGTCTATAGTGATAGGTTTTCACATTTAAACAGTAAATTGTGTTAAATAAGGTTGAATAAAGTTTTGTGGTGTTAATGGTTCATTTGCAGTATGCCTACAGTGAAACTTCATTTCAAAACCACTACACAGAAATAATGGATGTTTAAAGTTTGCAAATTCCGATGGTGCTGTTTTCCATGCTGTCACTGTTATTCTTCTTTTTCGTGTGAAACACTGTTCCATCAGATTTCTCTATCCATCTCAGTGTGGTGCTGTCTGCCATCCCCTGCTCCTTTAGTGTCTGCTGCATCTGAGGATCAGAATAAGGCCTCTGTTACTAATGGGCCGTAGTCTACCAGCATACCTGGGGTCTGTCTGGTCACAGTGCAGATTTACATGAAGAAATACAAGCAGAAAAAATATCATTTTAACCCGTGCAACCATAAACATGTCAAAAAGAGTATAGTTAAGAATTCTTAAGGTTTGCCCCACCAGGCTCTTGATTGCATCATAAATGCGGAGCTTGACGGAATACGAAGTGACTGAAATGAACCAAGTACTAACTGGGCATAAGAGCAACACCAGAGTTTTAAATCACCAGTCTTTGTGTTAATGCATGTGGGGGAGGGCTTGATTTACAGCAGTACTGAGTTTTGTGTAGAAGTCAAATTGTGCTCACCCACACTAAGCATTCAGCTCATATCACCCCCATTCTCTCCCAGCTACACTGGCTGCCGGTCCTGTCCTATATAAAGTTTAAAATCTTACTTCTCACTTTCAAAGCATTGCATAATCTTGCTCCCCCCATCTCAGAGAACTGCTGACCTCTTACACTCCCTCTCGCTCTCTCAGATCTTCTAGCAATAACTTACTTGCTGTTCCACGCACCAGACTTTCCACCTTGGGAGGGAGGTCCTTTAGTGCCATGGCCCCCAAACTCTGGAATTCTCTTCCTCAATCCCTCAGGGAGGCTCTTCTCTTTCTTCTTTTAAATCTGACTTAAAGACTTTTCTGTTTAATGCACATTTTTCTTCCTCCTCCTCTGTATAGTGGTTTTTTTAATTATTTTTTTTCTTGCTATGTGAAGCGACCTTGGGTTTGTGAAAGGCGCTATATAAATGTAATTTATTATTATTAATTTATTAAATTATTCACAACTTCACAAAAATTTTTTAATCACCCTCTTGGTGACTGTAGTGTAGCTCTGAGAGTTGTTTATACACTCCTGAATCAAGTCTTTTTTAATGTTTCTTTTTATAGATTCTTTAAAAACATGCTGGAGGTGTAATGTAAATGACATTTATTTGTTTTATTATGCTGATTTATCTCCTACTTTATCATCTAGCCTCTTCACTAATTGTGTTTTTTGATGCACATTTTTCTGTGTTTAGACTGGGAAGCTTGTATGGTTCAAACAACTTAGAATTGTATTGCTTACAGCCCTTAGATACACTTGCAGAACTGTTATAAAGTAGTTACAAAAGACAAACACGCCATATATTGATATTTTTATATATGTCAATTATATAGACTTTAGGCTCCACACGCTGTATGTGATGTTTATGTAGAATCAAAACAGAAACAACAGGTTATTTTGTGGATTTTGGGCAGAATTTCAAACTAGTTTACTTGCTGATACTTTTCTCCATGTCTGTAAGTCTTGCTAGATAGAGTGAGTCCTAGTGACTGTTCTGCAATGTGTATGCTGTCTGGACATTTGATGAATTTTGAGTTATCAAGCTGAAAAACAAAGGTATAATATCAAAATAGAGAGTGTATTATGGGTGGTTTTTTAGTTGGATTACTTGCTGATGCTTTGTCACACCTTGGTGATCCCACTCAATCTCTGCTGATTTGTGTGGTGCATTCATTGTGTTGGTGCAATAAACCATTTCATTGATATGAAGGCTAGAAGGCAGGAAAGCACACAGCCCACACTTTGCTCTTTTTTTTTAACTTTTTCTTCAGAGTAAGCTGAACTTAAACGTCATTTTGTAGACCTAACTTGGATGCGGTACTAAATTTAGAAGGACTTTTGATTAAGCCAAGTTGGGAAAATCCAAAACTAAATTTGACTTCAAATTTCAAGTCGATCTGACTTTTAACTGTTTTACAGTGCAAAGGTTGTGCCCTCCTTTCCCCTACTACTTCCAATAATACTGTTTTTAATAGTACATCTAAAAGAAATTGTTATGGGACATTCCACAAGTGGTCAACTTAGACACTCACCTTGTCCAATATATCTGCCTTCACTGCAGGATGATTCACATTCTGATCGGTCTGAATCATCAGTCTCACAATTTGTTTTTTCTTCAGCATTAATTCTTAAAAACAGATACAGACATACACCCATAAACATGTGCCATTTTCTGCATAAAGAGCATAACTCAAAGTTTAAATCTGCTAAACCTAACTCACCAGAGTGACAGAAGAATGCGCGTCGGACCAAGCAGTTGTCATCATCAAACCAACCATCAGTTGAACCGCTAGATGAACCACTAGACCTACTAGAATGTGAACCACCAGAGGAACCACCAAACCAACCACCAAAGGAACCACCAAACCAGCCACCAAAGGAACTAGCAGATCCCCCACCAAAGGAACCACCAGACCAACCAACAGACCAACCATTAACCAGAAAAGCACAATTGTAATTTCCCCCTGCGTTGTCAGGTTGGTTTGACATCCACTTGATGTCAGAAACGCTAGTGTTGTCTGACCACTTCCAAGAGTCTCTGTATAAGCCAATCCAGGGATGCACACTTGACATATATGACATGATGTCTGTGTTCTCGGCTTCATCTCTTGGGCAGGCAAGATCTGTGTAGTGCTGTCTGCAGTAAGCTTGAGCCTCCTGCCATGTCCTTTCAGCGTCAGAGATGTAAATGAACTTGGAAATGCCAGTGCTCTTTGCTTCAAACAGATTCAAACAGATTAAATGAATTGTGCTGACTGATTCTTTGTAATGAAATTGTGCAAATGGAAAATAACTGTGGATATTATAGTTACCTTTTATGAATCTGTGCTAAGCAGTTCTAAAGATTTTAAACACGTTTACACTAAATTAAAGATTTATAGATCACAATTACAAACCATTTCTGGGACATAATAATTTAAATATTAGTGAATGTGTACATTGATGTATTTTGTTGTTGCAACTGCAAAAATGTAATAATTTGTGTGTGTGTGTGTGTTTGCACTGGTAAAAAATGTTGCTGACTTCTAAACTACTATTCATCATGTAATTCTTTTTATACTATGAATTGTGGAGAGTGCTATAAAATTTCTCACCGTCATAGCATAAGCAGAATTTTGTCTCGGAGCATGTTTTATCCCACCACAATCCATTTTCATCCATTGTGGCGCATTCCTCATGTCCATAAAAGTTGTTAGGCTGTGCACTTCCCCACTTCTGAAAGGATCCGAGTGGAATTTCATTTAGGGAGCAACGCCAACTGTTAATGTCATTGTACAGACCAACCCAAGCTTGCGATGTAAAATTGTGCTTGTGTGCTTCTTTCAGTAGCATTGCCATGTCAGTGGAATTTTTGACCGTAGCCAGGTCAACAAAGTTCAGTCTGCAGAAAGCTTGTGCTTCCGTCCAAGTCTTCGGCTCTTGGATTAGATGGTACTGACGTGGGACGGATTGAACGATTGAAAGAACTCCTGTGGGTAACACTGAGTTTTAGAGGAGCATTCATGGACTTGCACTATCAGGCAGCAGCAATTTCTCTGAAGACCCATAGCAGCTACTTCTAAGTGTTTATAGGCCTGTTGTGGAGGCTCAGTGTGATTTCTGTTATTTCATTTTCCTAAAATAACTGCTGCCTATAGTGATGTGTTGTCATATCCTTTCCTGTGGTTGGGAGGAAAGAGTACATTTTCTTTATAGGAGTATAATGATACAGTGCGTCCTGCGCTTGGCTTTCTCACAGTAAAGAACAGAATGCAAATAAGAAAAATGACCAATATAATCATGCAATGCCTTGACGTACTAGACTGACATTAGAGCTGGGATGCAGGAGCAGTGCTGGAGTGTTTTCAAGCTTTGGTGTTAAAGCAGTACAGTTGCAGTAGAAGGCAAAACTATCTTTATGTTCATCCTCCACATTGCATTGTCACATTTTTGCATTGTTACATCCTCGTTAAATAGTGGGAGCCTGTTGCTGTCGTAACAAAACCTTGTATCTATAAAATGGTTACTTTACAGAGAAATGGAAAAATGTTACATTTAAGTCTATGCTTTTATTACAACATTTTTATTCTGAATAATTTTGGAAGTATTTTGAGCCATTCCTTTTACTGTGCGAAAGTCTTGGGTATTCATGTCTAGACGTCTTAAATGGTTTTAAACATTATGACTTATCTTTGTAGAGAGTGTAGTTTTGCTTGTAAAAAACACCATATAACGTTAAAATAGATCCAAATAAACAGATATACATTAAAAAGTAGTTGTTGTCTTGTGAGATTTTGAGAGTTTGGTTCCAGACGTCTCTTGGAGGTCCCCAGCCATCACATGAATTTATTCAATTCCATTACCAGCAGACTTGATATGAAGGTTTCAGGTCACACCGTTTGGTATGAAATAAGATTTTTTACAGTATAAATATTAGTAGAATTTAAACAAAATATACCTGTGACAAACAAGAGTTGAAACAGACCCAGCTCCATTCATATGTTGTTGGAGGACATAAACACTAAGAAAGTAAAAGCATAATTAGTAATTAACATTAGTAATGCAGTGCTTAAAAGAATAGTTTGATTTCTGCTATGAGTTACATGATAAACTACCTAATTCTGAACAGGAAACGTCTGTTTTTCAATGAATAAACAGAACATTAGGACCTGACGTTTCAAAGGTGCCTGTAATTTTGAGAAGGCAAAGATCAGGTCAGTGGCTGTAGGACTTAAGCAATCTTTAGTTACTTGAGAGCTTACCTCAGGAGCTCTCTTAATTAACAAGTAACCTCTTGATCAAAGTAACATCATAGTTAAAAGCTTTCAGTTACATTGTGTGTTAAATAATGCCCTCGTCTGTGGAGGCAGTAGTAGGTAATAAGTTACAGTAGCTACTTGCAAAAAATCTTTGTAAATAGATTATGTATTCTTCTGCACTGCCTGTGCTCTGCCTCAGAACTGAAATGTCAGTATTGAAAAGTACCTGAAATTTTGACTTACACTTCTTGTAAGACTTCTTTGAATTGTGTACTTCAGAAATGTTCTCCCATCTCTCTTTCTTAGCTTTTTATCCTCCATCAGCTGCTTGCAAAGCTTGCAACTGTCTCAGATTACAATGTTGGACGCTTAACAAAACTTTCCAATCTGGGTTACCGAGACTGATTTCCATTGTCACTTTCCATAAGATTTGAGGCTCCTTAATCAAATAAAACCAAAGGGTATGGAAATTGTTACTGATCTCACTCAACCACATCACCACGCAAAGGGGTGGGGCAAATATCAGAAAACATCTTTTCACCTGTGCTCTACAAATTATATGCATGTTGTGACAAATTACATCGCGGTATGGCAGCGCCAAACGCAAGGCCCTGCAGAGGGTGGTGAAAACTGATCAGCGCATCACTGGAGCTGCCCTCCCATCCATACAGGACATCTACAACAAGAGATGTCTAAGGAAAGCCATTAACGTTTCCTCTGACCCCACACACCCTGGCCACTCCTTGTTGACATCACATCTGGAGAGAGCAGTGGTGGACAAGGTAAACTTGAGTTAAAGTAGAGATACCCAAGGTAAAATATTACTCCAGTAGAAGGAGAAGTTCCTCCCTTTAGACCTCCACTTGAGTGAAAGTACTAAAGTATTTACCTTCAAATGTACTTAAGTATCAAAAGTAAAAGTACTAAAAGATTACTTATGACTATAATGTCTTGTTATGATTTTTTTAACAAGACTGGCTTCATGAACTCATTTTAGGTGAAAATACTCCGGTCCTGGAGGGCACAGTCCAACATAGTTTGGCGACTCTCCTGCTTAAACACAACTGATTCAACTCAACTGTTAATTGCCAGGTTTAGTGGGTGTGTTTGGCAGGAGAACAACCAAACTGTTCTGGACACCAGCCTTCCAGGACCAGAGGTGTGCAACCCTGTTCTACACCAATGCATGAATGCACACTGTGCACACACTGAACAGTCTGGCTTTTAATGCTCTCAACACAAGGTGATTACTTACTTACTATATGTTCTCTACAAAATGTCCACATTTGAAATGCTGCTACCTAAAGCAGACTGTTCAGTTACCTCATATCAGAATGTACTATATATCTGCCCGTTATTATCTTTATTCATCTTAAAAAGTAAACACATTGCTTCATTCGGATTTCCTTTGTGAAACAGCGGTTGGATACTCCCAGTGTAACTTGTTTCATGTAGTCATAGTCAGCATTGGTGTGTACTTCTGTATGTTCTGGGGACGTTTAAGGGGTTCCAAAGCACTAAGTATGTTTTCAGAGTCTCAAACCGTTTAAGAACTGTGGAGCAATATTGTCTACTGTTTGGATATTTACCTTATCTGTTTACTATCAGGAATTTAAGTGAATGAGGAGTCCCAGTTTTGCATGTCATGAACATCATGAGTCTGACTGGATACCAGCTACTTGTGTTGTAACTCATAGTTATGACGTTCATCAGATTTACAATTATGTACATTTAAATGCTACAGAATCCAGAAATTAGGCACTGTTCGCAAAACCTTTTATGTTATAATTATTGGTTGACTTGATTGATGCCATTTTATTCATTTATATTCATTTATTTTTCTTCTTGTCTCATGTCAAAGTATTCAACAGATGATGGAATTAATTATAATGCAATGATATTGCAGTTGTTTCAATATAAGTATGCTGGTTTTAGCCTCTTATTATTGCCCTTCCCTACGCATACCATATTTGCCGCCCCTGTATCCTACAATGTCAATGTTTTGTGCAGTCTCAAAAGTCTAATGTTGACAATGTGCTTTAAACAAAAACGTTTCACAACAACTGAACTGTGACTTTTTGACTTCTTGAAATTAATGCAGTGTGTTGACTTTGTATGGTAACTGGCTGAACAGAACTTTCGACTCATATTGCTTGTTCTGAGACCATGCGCCATAAGAGGCAAAGACTAGCTGCCTGTCTGGAATCAAGAGCCCTAAAATCTGAAGAGCTAGTATGTAACCTTGGTGTACTAATGGACTCTGATCTTAGTTTCAGCAGTTGTGTCAAAGCAGTTACTAAAACTAAATAAAAACATCAACAAGAGCAGAGATTTTCTGACTAAAGCAGACCTGGAGAAATTCCTCCATGCCTTTATTCTAGCGGGATTGATTACTGTAATGGTCTCCTAACTGGACTCCCAAAAAAGACAAACCACTTCAGCTGATTCAAAATGCAGTGACAGAGTCTCAGTAGGAGTAAAAGAAGGAAACGCATCACCCCCATTCTTAAATCCTTACACTGTCTACCAGTATGATAAAGAACGGACTTTAGATACTAAAGCTGGTCGATTAATCGCTTAGTGTTGCAGGACCAGCATATTTATTTCATAGCTTGCAGCGATATGAGCTGAACAGAGCTCTCAAATCATTAGGAATTAGTCAGTAAGTCCTGTCGAGGGGGAAGACTAAACATGGAGGTGCAGTGTTAAGCTACTGTGCTGCTCTAAAATGGAAACAGTTGTCAGAGAGCATTGGAAGAGCCTTGACACTGGACACTTAACCCCAGGCTCCAAACATCCCTGTTTGAGCAGGGTTTTAACTCAGTATAAACACTGTTAGCATGTCTAGCCTTCTTTCCTCTGTAATGGCACATCCTAACTTTTAGATTTTAATTTGATTTTTTTTTTATTTTCCTAGTTTAATTTCTAATTTGATTCTTAATATAATGATTTTCTCTGTTTTAATTGTGTTTAATGTTGTTTTTAATAGTTTTTTTCTATTTGTGCTTACTTTTACAACTCTGACTGAATTTTCTCATTTGTAAAGCACTTTGAATGACAGCAGGGTTTGAAAAGTGCTATATAAATCAACTTGCCCTGCCTCACTTATTCAATTTTAGAAAAATGAAATATTATGATGCATAACGTGCATCTTGTATGTAGAATGTCTTGTATTGTGATATATCACCCACCTCTACCTCTAAGCATGCAGAGTTACATGTAAAGATTAAAAATAAAGTGTTTTTGCTGGACCAGGTAAAGTGCTGTGTGTGTGTGTGTGTGTGTGTGTGTGTAACAGATGTCAGTAGCCATAAATAGTTATTTTGTCCATGTTGATGTGATTTTACTTTAGCAAGTATTACGTTGGAATAAGTTTTTTTCTAAATGTCTATACTGGTAGAGTGACCATTCTTTCTCTTTTTTGAGACCTAAAATAATGCATCCAGGATTTGGCTTTGCTTTCATGCTGATATTTGCTTACTACAGACTACCCTGTGCTGCCCTACTGCCCTAAAATATGGTAATTGTGTAGGTTTATGTCACTTGTCATGAAATGCTTATGTAAGTGTCATGTAGTCTTAAGAGCATTGCCCTTCCCTCCAGTGTTTCCCCAGTTACTCTGTCTGTAGTCTTGACCTTGTGTGTGTGTGTGTGTGTGTGTGTGTGTGTGTGTGTGTGTGTGTGTGTGTGTGTGTGTGTGTGTGTGTGTGTGTATATACATGTCCTGACCACTTGGTGGTGACATTTTACCCTCCTTTCTCACTGGCATTTTTACAGAGAAACATTTTCTGATCATTTTTAATTTCATAGTGTAATAAGCTACCTTATTTACATTTTTCTTCTGATGCCTTTTCAATCATTTAAATGAATTATAAATAATTGATCAGGGCAGCAAAGTAATACATATCTCCTGTAAATATGGCTCTGTAGGTGAATATAGGTAACACTGCTTACAGCATAGTATAATAAATTTATTATAAGCAAGCTTGCTGAGGGAATTCTTTGTAACATGTTGACCTTTATGTACTTTGAGCACAATTTCATACAAAACGTCTTTACTGCGCAGTGTTAAACATGCAATGTTTAAACAACAGACATTGCAGAGATAGAGATTCTGTGCTCAGATGTGCTTAATGAATCAGAACAATGGCAGAAACAGAAAAGAGAATCCATTTCAAAATCAGCTAACAGCTGTAGTACATATGAAGCTATTGTGTTCGCACCATGCAGTCTGGGTAGCTTTTGTCATCTTCTGAGAAAGAGAAACGACTTTAGTGATATATAAGTTTAAGTATAGGTTTAGAGAATATCTCTACCTGCAGCAGAAACTGATGGATGTATCTTTGTCAATCAGTTGATTTCCTGAACAATTAGGGAAAAAAAAAACATTTGAAGGATCTTTATTCAACTCAGACTGCAACCTGATACTGCCAGCTGCGTAGCAGTACGGTAGAAAATTGTACAGTAATTTTTACAGTAATATCTGTTAAAGCATGGTTTTCAAGTAGGCCTACAGTAACTGAGACTTAAGCAGAGAAATAAAAGTTGCTCACAGTTCACACATTTTCATTATGTTGTTTTCCACTTTGTCTCTATTTTCCACACTTTCCTTGTAAAACATGATTTCATCTGGAGGTTCTCGCTATCTTAACGTGGTGTTCTCAGCCGCACCCTTCTTCTTCAGTTTCTGTTGGACCTGAAGTTCAGAATAAGGCTTCAGTTACTTACTAACTATTCCTAGTATAGGGAAATGGTGCACAGCCTAATGTGGTGAAAGTTTATTTATTATAGCATTGTCACAGTGTCACAAAGCAGCTTTACAGAAAAATCCAGGTCCAAGCCTCCATGAGCGTCGCCAGTGGTGACAATCGCAAAGAAAAACTCCCTAAAAGCAAGAGAAAGAAACTTTGAGAGGATCCAAGACTCAAAAGGGAACCCATCCTCCTCTGGTTGACACTGGATAGCAAACAGCACTGGTATAAAATATTATAATACAAAACGGGAAAACGGGTGGAGCACTGGTTATTTAGAGAGCTTGAGTTTATGTAGCAGCAGCAACAGCAGCATCAGGAGGATCATGTGAATTTTGGCAGGTCAGTAGCTCTTCACTTCAACTCTGTTGCCTTGTCATAACCATGCCATAAACATGCCATTCTGATTTTTACAAAGTGCACTTCTGTTTAAAGTCATGACGTCAAACGTAATGGCATCTATTATTACAACTACCAGTAATTATAGCATTATTTTTAAAAGTACTTTTAAAAAAAGGTCTGACCACTCCCACAAATACCTGTACAAGCCAGTTCAGGGTATCCTGCTTGGTGCCTTTGTCACTTGGCAAGAGGCAAGATCTGTATGTAGTGCAGTCAGTTTGAGCCTTTTGCTGTGTCCTTCCAGCATCAAATATGCAAATAGGCAAACAAACTTTGATGCACCATAAGACTTCAAACAGGTTCAATGAAATGTGGTGACTATTTCTGTCCCATGTAAACTTTGATAACGCAGGTACCCTTTTTTTAGCCAAACCTGTTATAAATATGTTAAACTTTTCACAGTGATGATTTTTTTTAAATCCTTTGATAAACAAGACCCAGCTCCATTGATTTGTTGAAGAAATTCCTACCATGAGCTAAATGATGAAATCATGTGATTTCAAAACTAGTTTTCACTGTCATTTTATTTGGCTATTCACTAGCCATGTAAACACACACTGAAAATCTCTCCGTAATGCTCTATTCTAAAACATGCCCCTGTTGAGTAAGTAGTAATTATTCTTGGCTACATTTTCCGATTTATACATTGGAAATAAATGTCAATAAACACAACCTGTGCTGCACCTAGGAACTGTAATGTCTAGATTAAAAAGTACCTGTAATTTTGAGGAGGCAAATCTCAGTTCTGTGGTGGCCTTCTTCTAAGACATCTTAAATTACAATTACAAATGTGAATTGACAAAGAAAAATAAGAATCATGATGTGAAAAATAAGTCAGGTGGTAGCGCCAACATTTTCTCATTCCGCTCCATCTTTCATCAAAGCCAAGCCCTTGTTTTGTCAGGATTTGGTTTTGAATCCTTCCTTCGTTTCCAAGTCAGTTAGCTCTTGCACTCAGGGCTGCCCATACAGGGAGGAAGGGAACAGATTTCAGGGGTCTGGCCACTAGAGGGGCCCAAAAGACCAAGTGTTGTGCTTAGGAAGGGTAATACTTAAAAATGCTGTTAATACTTCTCACACACAAAGTTTACACATTCTACTAGCAGCATTTCATACTTCTTTAATACAACCCCAATTCCAATGAAGTTGGGACGTTGTGTAAAACATAAATAAAAACAAAATACGATGATTTGCAAATGCTTTTCAACCTATATTCAGTTGAATACACTACAAAGACAAGATATTTAATGTTCAAACAGATAAACTTTATTGTTTTTTGCAAATATTCAGTCATTTTGAATTTGATGCCTGCAACACATTCCAAGGAATTTGGGACAGGGGCAACAAAAGACTGGGAAAGTTGAGGAATGCTCAAAAAACACCTGTTTGGAACATTCCACAGGTGAACAGGTTAATTGGGAACAGGTGAGTGTCGTGACTGGGTATAAAGGGAGCATCCCTGAAAGGCTCAGTCGTTCACAAGCAAGGGTGGGTTGAGGTTCACCACTTTGTGAACAACTGTGTGAGCAAATAGCCCAACAGTTTAAGAACAACGTTTCTCAACGTGCAATTGCAAGGAATTTAGGGATTTCGTCATCTACAATCCATAATATCATCAAAAGATTCAGAGAATCTGGAGAAATCTCTGCAAGTAAGCGGCAAGGCAGAAAACCAACACTGAATGCCCGTGACCTTCGATCCCTCAAGCGGCACTGCATTAGAAACCGACATCATTCTGTAACGGATATTACCACATGGGCTCAGGAACACTTCAGAAAACCATCGTCAGTGAACACAGTTCGTTGCTCGAATTACAAGTGCAAGTTAATACTCTGCTATGCAAAGCGAAAGCCATATATCAACAACACCCAGAAACACCGCTGGCTTCTCTGGGCCCAAGCTCATCTGAGATGGACTGACGCAAAGTGGAAAAGTGTCCTGTGGTCTGACGAGTCCACATTTCAAATTGTTTTTGGAAATCATGGACGTCGTGTCCTCCAGGACAAAGAGGAAAAGGACTGTCCGGATTGTTTTCAGCGCAACGTCTTTTTCAGGGACGTCCTGCTTATTTCAGCAAGACAATGCCAAGCCACATTCTGCACGTGTTACAACAGCGTGGCTTCGTAGTAAAAGAGTGCGGGTACTAGACTGGCCTGCCTGCAGTCCAGACCTGTCTCCCATTGAAAATGTGTGGCACATTATGAATCGCAAAATACGACAACGGAGACCCCGGACTGTTGAGCAACTGAAGTTGTACATCAAGCAAGAATGGGAAAGAATTCCACCTACAAAGCTTCAACAATTAGTGTCCTGAGTTCCCAAACGCTTATTGAGTGTTGTTTAAAGGAAAGGTGATGTAACACAGTGGTAAACACGCCCCTGTGCCAACTTCTTTGGAACATGTTGCAGGCATCAAAGTCAAAGTGAGTGAATATTTGTGAAAAACAATAAAGTTTATCCGTTTGAACATTAAATATCTTGTCTTTGTAGTGTATTCAATTGATTATAGGTTGAAAAGGATTTGGAAATCATCATATTCTGTTTTCATTTATGTTTTACACAATGTCCCAAATTCACTGGAATTGGGGTTGTAAGTTATAGCTAGTAATATTCTCTGAACATGTTGTTTGTTATATTGGTAGAATCTTGAGATTGAGATTACTTGGATCATGACAAGCACAGAAAGGCAACCAACCTCTAAGACTGAACTTTGTAGGCATCCCTGCAGATCTCCTTAAAAAACTCAAGTCTCTTGAAAACATGGATTCTGTAATAAAGGCAAAGGGTGTACATCCTGAAAACTGAAAAGAAAATATTATGTTTAGACATTGAGTTATTTTCACATGCTTTTTGTAAACACTTCTGAAGTTCAGAATTCAGCACCAATACGGCAATACTTCTGTCCAAGTAATCCCAATCACAAATTTATTTGACAGGTCGTTCTTTCTGTGCATGTGAGACAGGCCAAGAATAGTGCAGAAGCATTCTGCACTGAAGAATAGATGAACAATTCCTAACATGTGAATAGAGCGACTCCTGGCTGGCTAGTAAAGCACTGATAAGTGCCAAAGGGGATTACAAAGGGGGGTGATTTAGTAGGGAACCCAACCAATTTTTTTTCTTTTTTTAAAATTAATCAAATGTTAAGTGACTGTGCAATATCATTTGCAGAAATCGTTTTACAGCTTTTTTTAAAGGTTTGCTATAGAGGTTGTTTGTAAGTTGGCTTTTACATATAACTGGAGACACACACACACACACACACACACACACATATATATATATATATGTGTGTGTGTGTGTGTGTGTGTGTATATATATATATATATATATATATATATATATATATATATATATATATATATATATATGTGTGTATATACACACACACATGCGCGCACACACACACACACACACACATATATATATATATATATATATATATATATATATATATATGTGTGTGTGTGTGTGTGTCTCCAGTGTGTGCCTTTTTATATATATATATATATATATATATATATATATAAATTAAAGAATTACAACAAAATCGGCTATTCTGCTATTCATATCAGGTTTATCCCGCGACCCTGACGGAGAAGCGGCTTAGAAAATGGATGGATGGATGGATGGATATCAGGTTTATGGGATAAAATTCAACAAACTAAAAACCCTAATTTCTCCCAGTCATAAGCTAATTCATTTCTCTAGCCCTAGTTCCATCTTGTAGTGTCAGGTTTTCACAAATACAATTTACCATGCTTTCAGTGACTGTACATGATCCAAATGTCTTTGCTTCTTATTTACATGCCGTTTCATAATATGCTGACACTAGTAAACCTGACACCAGTCTACTGAATGAAATTACATAATCATTTCCAGCTTTATATTGAGCTAGCTTATATATATTGAGATGATCGTCCTTGTTTTCTGCATTTAAAATCAAGCATGACAGTTAAGCTGTCGGAAAGAACAGTACAGAGAAATATTGAGATATTAAAGGTTAGATACTTCACTGGTTGTAGTTTCTGCGTTATTATCTTCCTCCTTCTTGTAAAACACCATTCCATTTTTGCTGCTCTCTCCATGCCAGTGTGGTGTCCTGAGCCATCCCCAGCTCCCGCAGTTTCTGCTGCATCTGACGAACAAAGTCAGATATTTTCACTGAGTGATATCGGATATGAGAATTAATCTCTCCTCAGATAAATAAAAATGCTGAAAATACAGAAAAAAACATTTGTTATTGTTCTATTATCAAGAACTCTTCACCTTAGGCTGTGTTCACATACTCGTCGTCGGCTGAAGTTTGCACCAGAGTTTAGTTTTTTGTGACACTGAAAGTTTGGTTGTTTTTTTCCGTAATTTTACTCTTGCTTCTTTCTTTTTATTGATTGGTTTAGCTGTGAGTTCCATTTGAATTTGACCAGTCAGATAGCTCAACCTAAAATGCTTCGTTATTGCTCATCTGTTGATGTCAGCAGCAGCTTGTGTTAAAAAATCTGTACAAGCATCTGTTAGTCAATGCAGCAGTTATGCAGATAATACGCTGCTTTTAGTGCTATGCACCCACCAGCTGTGTACTGAAGCCCAGGTCCCTTGCAGTTTTTTGTTTGCACCTGGTATGGGTGATCACTCCTGTCAAAACAGACCAATTTAAAGAAAAAGTTTGATTGGTCTGCACCAATGAAGGGTCTGAACACCCTCTCTGGTTCTTCCAGCTATATTTTGAATTAATAGACTATATATTATGGGTGAACAACTGTCCACCCACCTTCTCCAAGACGGCTGCCTTCACTGCAGGATCATTCACATCATGACTGGATTGCACCACCACGCTTGTGAGTTTTTTTGAACGTAGAAACACATACATACACATCATCCTCTGAATAAATGGCACCCAAAAACCAAGTTCAAATGTATGTACTTTTTAACTCACAAGTTTGGCAGAAGAAAGCACGTTGAATGGAACAGCTCTCGTCACTAAGCACAGCATCAAACTCAGAAACGCAGTTTTCATGGCCCTTAGCATTATCAGGCTGATTTGTCTTGTCTGGTGGAAATGTCGGTCTTGTCAGACCACATCCAGGAGTCTCTGCGCAAGCCAATCCAGACCGCTCCACTTGGTATCTTTGCCGTTAGGGCTGCGTTCTCAGTTTCATCTATTGGGCTGGCAAGGTCTGTGTGATGCTGTCTGCAGTAGGCCTGAGAGTTCTTCCATGTTCTTTTTCTATCAGAAATGAGTAAGAACTTGATTGTATTCTTTGCTGTGGGGAGTCAAACACAGGCTTAGCAAGCGCGGTGATTAATTCTTTCTGAAGCAAATGAAAACCACGATCTCTAACGTAACAAAATAACATTTGTGTGTGTGAATGAAACTTATTTTAAATATAGTACATTTTCTGATCTTTCTGTTAAACACCAGAGCATGATGCATAACCCATAGCCAAGGTGAAATTCAGTTATGTGAGAGAACTTTTTATTTCCGTTTGGAAGAGTCAAGACGACTTCTGAGACAACACCACCCTACAAACATCCAGGTTTTAGGTAGTGAATGCTAATGACATACTGCAAACGAGTTACTACTCTTGGGTAAAATCAGCCCATGAACAGTGTGTTGTTGGCTATTTCATACAGAGCCAATGGAACTGAGATGCAGCACCACCCAGCTGATTCATCCACACCTGTTTCTATTTAACTCTGGTTAACTCTAGCCTTCCTACTGTTTTAATTAGAATTCCTGCCATTTCCCGTATAGCACTCTATACACATTTGGTCATTATTTACACCCATGATCAATTTGGCTACCCTTCTTGCCAGGGTACCAGTCATGGATGAATAGGAAGAGGTAAAATGGTGAGAATATTCACTGATTAAATGCAATCAGGTCTGAGCCACTTTCAAATGTGGCTGTAGATTGGATATCTCAGTATGTGGCTCTACACACAGCAAACTGGGGTTGAATCCCTGCCCAGGCAAACACACAGCACTACACCTATAAGAGTCGTTGGACAAGACTCCCATAACTGCAATTGTCTGCATTTACTTAATAACTAGTACATGACACAGATTTATTAACTACTCATGCATTAGAAGCTATTTGTTTAGTTTTGGTAAACTCACTCATAAGAGAACGTTCAGTGCTTAAGGGCTTTAAACAACCTCCTTAGTTCTAAAATATGGGAAAAGGTGTCTGATAGTCCTGTTTTGTTTGTTTGTTTGTTGTTGTTGTTGTTGTTGTTGTTCCATGACCTCCTACTGCACCATCACCCAACTGGGATCTTATCATATACAAATTAAGCCTTGAACTCAGCTAATACAAAGAGATTGCTGTACATCTTTAATAGTCCCATAAATGGTCCCACAATTTTTTCATGTGAACAGTCACTTTCACAGTCTTTCTGGGCATGTACTTATGGACATATGCTTCTTGCTTTTGGTAACAGCAGCATGTATATTTGGAGTAAAAATAGCCCTGCATACACACAAATGAATATTTTCATCGAATTGAGTTTAGGAGACATATTAACAGTTCTGTTTAAATCTGCATTCAGAATGAATTTCTTTGGAATTACAAAAAAACTTTACAAGTAAATGTAAAACAGAAGTGTTGCAGTTAGGTCTGTGTTCAGGTGATGGTTAATAGAGTTATCATGTTAACAGCCTGCAGTGTTGGTAAAAACTCATTTATTGCTGGTTTTTATTTTTCCATTCATGTCATGCAAACCATAGGAGGACACTGGCATTGCAACATACTATATAAGCAAAATTAGATTTTTGAAAATTTTGGGTAAATTGGTTTCTATCTACATTAATCTACAAATCTACATTAATACTACATTTATTGTACCTAATAAAGGCAAGATTTATGTAGAAAAGTGGCTGTTGAGCTGAGCTGGTTGAATGCGTTCAGTGCTGCAGGCAGATATCATGCTTGTGTAAAAAGTTGTCTTGCCTGTTTACACTCTAAATGAAGCTAAATGGCTTCAGTGTCAAAGGCATTTGGTTAAAGCCGTCAGCTACAGACTCTCGGATGGTTTTATGAAGTTCTATTCACATTTGCAATCTGTTCTTTTTGACTAGATTAATTGTAGTTTCATGGCCAAATCCAGGACAGCAGTATGTTACAGTGGTAGCTTTTTTGAGCAGCAGTTATTAAGCGATTTTATTTGACATAGATTAATCTGTATCTCAAATTCTATTAATGTGTCTTCTCGGGTCTGCTTCAGAGTTAGAGACAGTCTCAAAACGACTGGTAAAAAGTTGCTATTATTGTTATTATTTGGTGTTAAAATGATTACTCCTGCCTTCCACCCAATTACTGCTGGGATAGGCTCCAGTCCCTCCCACACCCACAAGGATAAGCGGCTTAGAAGATATGTGAATGTGTGTTATTACTCGTCCCACTTTAGCTATTACCATGGTTATTTGAAGGTTGCAGATTATATTTAGCTAGATGCCCTATATAAACATGTGCTGCTTTTTATGTAACAATGTTTGTCTCTATTGTCCATGTAAAAAAAACAAAGACTAGGTAAGACTAGTTTTGCCGGACTGCCAGGCCACACGCTCTCTTCTCTGCAGCTGTTGGTAAATCATGCCAGGGGCATAACGCCCCTGAACCCCCACAGTCCACACTTGTAGGTTCACTATTACTGGTATAAGGCCTGTAGCAGTGTGTGCATTTTCAGTCAAGCCAATTTTGAGTGCTTAAGGTGGCAGTATACAAACATACCCCACCTGGAAGTTAACCAGCTCATAGACACATGGTCCAAAATTAGCCTTTCAAAGTTTTTAGCTAGACACACGATCTGCTCCAAGAACACAAAACTATGGTTATGCTCCCAAATAAGAAGCTGACTCACACTAATTAGAGGTGGGGTAGTTACTCAAAAATATTCCATTAAAAATGAAGACTTCTCTGAAACTGTAATAGGGTCACTGTAATCTCACTGTAATCCTTACTCTTTGTTACGTTTTAAAGCCCAAAGAATCAGTATTTCTCAGATCATTTGAAAAAGGCATCTCATCATTCCATAAAGTAAATCCAGTGTGATAAAGTGAAAATAAAACACCTTTTGCTGACCGGTTGGTGGGGAAATACCACTTACATGACCTTTTAAACAGGGAATGGTATTAACTACCATTCGTTAAACGTTAACTTAAATAGCAAAAGAGCCTCGGCCTGTTGCTGCTCCTCAGAGCTGTGAGGGTCAGGCATCGGCCTCTTGGCACTTGGGGCTAATCCAAGGCTGAGGCATTCAGCGTATTTAACACTGCCTTTTCTCTATGCAGCTGCACCTGATATATTGCTTTCAACATTAGCTACGTAGACAAATCACAGACCAACTGAGGGCTAGCTACACTCCTAGCACATGCAGGTTTCAACAAGGTTTGTCAGTCAGTCAGTGAGCAAAAGTGCCTCTTCTAGGCCTCAAAAATTCTACCTGGTTACCTGAATAAAAGGACTAGTAGTGCAAGCTAGTTCAGACAGCAGACTTCGAACAGGTGTGAATTACACTGAGCAAGATGGAACTGGTGACTAGAAGTCCAGTTGTTTGTAGGGCAGCGCAACAGTAAGAATTTTTTTTTTACTAGTAAAATGTTGAAAGGTACATTTCTCACCATCATAGCCTAAGAAGAAATTTGTCTGTGAACAGATGGCATCATACCACAATCCATTTTTATCCATTTTGACACACTCCTCATGCGGATTGTTGTTGTTTGGGCCCTCTTCTTCAGAACTCCTATCGGGTTGTCGTTGAGGGACCAGCGCCAGCTATTAACATCATTGTACAGATCAACCCAGACTTTAAATAAATAATTCTGCTTCTTTACTTCTGTCGCAAGGTTCGCCATATCAGTGGAGGTTTCCACCGTAGCCAGGTCAGCAAAGTTGTTTCTGCAGAAAGCTTGAGGTTCAGTCCAGTTCTTAATATTATGGATCAGATGGTACTTATGTGGGACGGATTGGAAGATGGTTGGAAGAATTCCTGTGGGTTATACAAAATTCAGGAAAAATTGCACAGACTCAAGGCCTCTTCACTCTGAGTATGCGTTATATCTGGAGGTCTGTATGACTTTCTGAAAATAATTCCACTGTCTGGCAGATTTTTTTTGTCAAATTTACATTTGACATAAAGGTTAACAGAGACA
The DNA here is from genome assembly GCF_015220715.1 of Pygocentrus nattereri. Taxonomy (NCBI): domain Eukaryota; kingdom Metazoa; phylum Chordata; class Actinopteri; order Characiformes; family Serrasalmidae; genus Pygocentrus; species Pygocentrus nattereri. Next base: position 17,260,018 of record NC_051232.1, read on the forward strand.
ACCTTTCATTTATTTAATGAACAATCAAATCAGCCATTAAGTACAAAATATTATATTTTCAGCATTAGGGAGAAAGCAGAAAACATATTTAAGAGAATATGACATTACATGGAAGCCTCAACAACTAAATGCAATATCAAATAGTTCAGTATTTAGTGTGTCCACTCTGCCTTTATTACAGCTTCCATTCTTTACAGGAGACGCACTTTGGCTTTTACAAAGAAATCTGCAGGGATATTTTTTCCACACCTCCAAAGTTCTTAGATGTTGGTTGCGTTTATTTTTTTCTCACGATCCAGGTAACCCAGAACACATTCAGTGATGTTGAGGACTGAACTCTGGGGGGGTCAGTCCATTGTTCTGAGAACACCAGCAACTTCTTTATTTGATGTGTCTGTTTGCTTTTCTCAGTGAGGGCTATTTGACAGCTAGAGTTTTGAGTTGTCTTCTCACAGTGGAAGAATGGACAGAAACACCTGTGGATTTTTTCAGCTCTGAAGCTGATGGGGGACTGTTTTGGTGGTCTGTCAGGTCGTGCAGGTGGTTGTTAGAATTTCCTTTTTTTTTTTTACTTTCCTTCCTTATGTAAGTGCATTATCTAATACATCATCACAGAAAAAAAAATCTTTTGCAAAATGAATAAATTGTTCTTAATGGCTGTTTTGACTAGCTTAAATAAATGAAGGATGGTCTCTGACGTTTGCACATTGCTGTTTAGAGTCTGTGGTGACCAAATTGTATACATTTACTGAAATACAGGCAACACATGTAGAGTGCCAGTCAAAAACTTAGATAGCATGTATTTTTCACAGACATTTTAATTGAAATCCTTAATTGAAAGTGCTTGACATTAGTAGGTTGTAAACAGTGATGTACATTTATGGCGTTTGGCAGACACTTTTATCCATTGCGACCTTAATTTCAATGTTTTTTATTTTTTTTGTTTTATTTTTTTACACAGGTAGGCCATCCAGTGGTGAACAGTAAAGAAGTAAATGTAATTCATTACTATACTTAAGTACTCTTTTTGTGTATCTGTACTATACTGAAATATTTCCATTTTGGGTGATGTTTTACTTTCTCCTCTACATTTCAGAATCAAATATCTTACTTTTTACTCTACTACATTTTGTAAAACCTGTTGTTCCTTTTGACTTGTGTGTGAATAAATCTCTTTTTTCTATTATTTTATATATAACACTATACAGTTTATATATAACACTTTCATGTTATGGTAAATTAGTTTTGGCTAGTTTATGTTTACGAACAGAGACCAACAGATCAATATAGTAAAGGAAACTCATTTGTGATCCTGAGTTTAAAACAAGTTTTTATTAAACTTAAACTTGCAATTAAGTTACAAATAAATCTTAAACAGAAACTTTGCTTGTTTTTGGTTCTATCTAATGAAAACTGTTGGCCTTCAGTGTTTTGTGCTTATGATCATTTTAATAGACGTCAGCGTCACTAATTAATGACAGTCTATTAAAAGACTGGTTTACCAAGAGAGACGCTGGAGGACTTTCACCTAAAATGAGTTCATGAAGTGAGTCTTGCTATAAAAATCATAAGTAATAAGATATTATAAGATGTTATAAGATTCATAAGTAATCTTATAGTACTTTTACTTTTGATACTTCAGTACATTTGAAGGCAAATACTTTAGTACTTTTACTCAAGTGGAGGTCTAAAGGGAGGAACTTCTCCTTTGACTGGAGTAATATTTTACCTTGGGTATCTCTACTTTAACTGAAGTACATGATTTGTGTACTTTATCCACCACTGGGTGCATCTATGTTGTCTAGATTTTGTCTAGAAAACAAAATAAGCCTTAATTGTACCATTTTTGATGGTCTCATGCCATGAGCTTTCCATAAAACCAAATATATTTGTGGGAAATTCCACTGCATATTGTACATTTATTCACTCACATATACACTTTTTCCTACCTGTGAAAAACAGGAGTTGAAATGGAATCAATTCCATTGACTTCTGGAAGGCTGAAAAAATAAAATGGCTTCTTAATAATGGCATACTTGAAAGGATGGCACCATGGACAATAATTAAAGTGAGCTACATCAGTGGTTTCTAACCCTGTTCCTTAACACACCTGATCCAGCTAAGCATATAGCTGTACTTTTGAGGATGTGTTGATCCTTTGGCTGTAGATCTTCTCCACTGTTTTTGCTCTTCCAAGCTTACATGCCAGCAACTTTCTTAACTGGCTTTTATCCTGCTTTTATCTCCATCTCTTGCAAATGATTTCTCCTTCTCAAATTACATGGACAGATCCTTACTGATTACCATTGTGACTTCTCTGTGATATATCAGGCTCATATCATATCATAAATCAAATAAAACCAAAGTACATGGAAATAGTTACTGATCTCACTTAACCACGTCACCAAGCAGAGGATTGGTTGAGGCTTAATGGGGTAAAAAGTGGAAATATGGTTAATCGGGTTGAAATATAACAGAATAGACTTTACACTTTGGTCTTAACATCAGCTAGCAAATAAAAAAATAATAATAACTGGTAAATAAATAAAAATAACACAATAATCAATAAATAAAAAGCTACATAGCTAACAAATAAACAGACATTACTCATGCTGCCCTCTAAATATGTTAGAGCACCAGGTTAGATGTGAAAACTTGTATTATTTACATCTGTTTGCCTTAACCAACACATTTAGCTTGTTGCGGCTTAATATGACTGTGAAAAATCATTGAAGTTAGCTTAAATAATTATGGTTAGACAATTTTATAATAACAACAATGTGACAGGCCTATAAATAAAACAAGTTTGGGTTAAAGAGTGCAAAATGTATTTAAATGTTTTATAGAAAATATAGCTGTTGCGTCTTTTGATGAAGTACAGGGTTGGTACATGCGTATCATATAGAATCTGACTAAAATATCACTATTGTGGCCTAACTGCACAATGGGTGCGAATGAATTTTATTCAATATTTGTCAAACTGTGTTGCATTACATCCAATTAAACAGGACTTATATTTCTGTTTGTTATGAAACATGCAGTAAGTCAGTTTTCTATAAGTACTAATAACATACATAATATTGGTATGTTCAGAAAAGCATATTGTAATGCACTGTGACCTAATGTATAGCAATAACGATATATATTGTCATATTGCCCAGCCCCAGCAGGAGTGGCGATGACAAGAGAAAAGAGAGAGGTGCAATTAACTAGAACAACAGCAAACATATACATCGAAATTCATGTTCATTGACTAGGGCTGCTGCTGATCCCTGGAGTGGCCTGTAAGTGAGTATTTATGCCAGCCTTCTCCTCTGTGCTGGTGATGACCATTTCTGCTCGACGTGCACCCAGGAAACAGAGGGGGGGCTATATAGCTGTGGAAAGAGAATGCATTCCTGAAATTTATTCTACAAAAAAAAGGAGAAATTGAAGACTGCATGCTTTCTTGTTCTTACGTTCTACTTTATTATTGTGAACACTGTTCCATCTGGCTGCTCTCTCCATTTCAGTGTTGTCTTGTTTGCCATCCCCTGCTCCTTCAACTTCTCCTGGATCTGAAGAGCAAAATCAGATGTTTTAAAACATGTATAATGCAAGCTTTGGTAAATGAAAATCAAAATTTTGGTACATCAACCGAGACATGTTATAGCAGAACCCTTTTCAATTGTGATCTACAAACATACAACACTTTCTCCTTCATCTGAAGAACCATTTCACCAAACAAAGAGCCATTTAGGTGTGTAGGCTTATTGTACAATGTAAGCTGCATACCTAAATCAATACACTTGCTATATAGAGTAATACACAAACTAATAAGTGCTGCTAGTGTGGTTTCTACCACTGTATGACATCTTGCTGATGGCTGCTATTGCTGTTTATAGCAATGTGATGTAGTGTACTGTGCAAAAGTCAGAGACCATGTGTTCAAAGTGCAAGTTATTCATTTCTGAGGATGTATTTCTGACAAGACTAGATAGAAGACAATCCACTTGCATAAGCAAGAGGAAAGTCAAAGGAATATGAAAAAAAACAGATGTTTCCAGAGCTGGAAACTGGTAGACCACCAAAACTGTCCCCGTCAGATAAACAGCACTTAAGGCTTTCAACTTTGAGAGAGAGGAGAAAATCAAGCTGCTTCAAAGCTGAAAACATCCACAGGTGCTTCTGTCCATCCTTCCACTGTCAGAAGGCAACTTTTTTTGAATTTTATGAGTCACTTGTATCACTTGCATAGCAATGTGTCATGTATCTAAAATAGCATCACGTATATCAGGAAAACAATGTTAATAACATTAATAAGCAATGATTATGTGAATATCGATGTATTCACCTAACCATTTATGAACCTCAGCCTGGTATTATGTGAAATCTCTGGTGATGGAATTCAACAAATTCATGTGATGGCTCGAGGTTTTGAGGAGAAATATGGAACCAAACTTTGTTCTTTAAAGTAGAACACACAAGACTACCTTTTCAAAATAAGAATTCTTGTTTCTTTTTATTGTACAGTATATATTTAATCACATTTATTGTAATGATATATGATGCTTTACTGGCAAAACCACACTTACTGTCAAGATAGGTAGTTTTAAACAATGTGCTTTAGTTAATTTGCACAGTACTGCATTTTGTTGATTTTCTCAGAGAAAGTAAGTACACATCCTCTAAGGAGAGCAATTATTTTCCCTTAGGAAATCAATAAAACATGTAGCCTAATTTAGCCAAACTTCTATGTGTAACCACTTTATTATGTACACCTACTTTGTTTCTACGCTCTTTGTCCATTTTGTCAGCTCCACTTACTGTATAGCTACACTTTGTAGTTCTACAGTTACAAACGGTAGTCCATATGTTTCTCTGATACTTTGTTAGCCCATGTTACTCTGTTCTTCAGTGGTCAGGGCCCCCACAGAGACAGGACCACCAGAGAGCAGGTGTTATTTGGGTGGTAGATCATTCTCAGCACTGCAGTGACGCTGACATTATGTTAACGTGTATTGTGCTGGTGCGAGTGGATCAGACACAGCAGTGCTGCTGGAGTTTTTAACACCTCAGTGTCACTGCTTGACTGAGAATAGTCCACCAACCAAAATATTCAGCTAACAGCGTCCTGTGGGCAGCGTCCTGTGGGCAGCGTTCTGTGACCACTGATGAAGGACTAGAGGATGACCAACACAAACTGTTCAGCAACAGATGAGCTACTGTCTCTGACTTTACATCTACAAGGTGGACCAATGAGGTAGGAATGTCTAATAGAGTGGATAGTAAGTGGACACGGTGTTTTAAAACTACAGCAGAACTGCTGGGTCTGATCCACTCGCAACAGCGCAACACATTCTAACACACCACCACCACGTCAGTGTTGCTACAGTACTGACAGTGATCCACCACCCAATTAATACCTACTCTGTGGTGGTCCTGTCTCTGTGGGGGTCTGACCATTGAAGAACATATATGTGTGTGTGTGTGTGTGTGTGTGTGTGTGTGTGTGTGTGTGTGTGTGTGTGTTCTGGTACAGTAGCAAAGTATATATGTTTCTCTCACCATCATAGCACAAAAAAGGCTTCATCCCTGTACATCTTTCATCTGACCATAAACCTTGCAACGACATTACGCCACACTCCTCAAGTCCATAGTGGTTGTCAGGCTGATTCTTATCCCAGTTTGTCCAACCTTCTAGTGTCATATTTTCATAGGACCAATGCCAGCTATTTATGTCGTTGTATAGGCCAATCCAAGCAGTGGAACTGAAAAGATGGTCTTCTGCTTCTTTCTGAAGTTTTGTCATGTCTTCATCACCATCAACGGTAGCCAGGTCAGTATATTTGGCTCGGCAGTAAGTTCGTGCTTCGAGCCATGCTGTCTTCTGCTGAATCAGATAATACTTACGCTCCACAGATAGAGCTGGAGACAAATCCTGTGGATGAGATTGTATTGTTACAGGGTTAAGTCTCGGGAGGTAGGACTTCCAAATTGCTCTTTTAAAGTTTTGCTTTTTAAGGCTAGAAAGTATGTTCTTGAGTTACTTCAGTTGAGTGGACAGAGGTGATGAAAAATGTATGTTTGCATACATGAAGCACCTATACTGTAAGGGGGAGCGAGGAGGCGGACGCACACGCTGAGATAAGCGAGATTTATTACGGGCAAATCCAGGGTCGTAGTCAGAACAGTCCAGGTTCATATAGCCGATGCGGACGGAACGGGAAATAGACATGACAAAAACCAGAGCGACCAGCAAACAAACTTCAAACAAAGACCGATACAGGGATACAATGACTCGCAAACACAAGGGGCAAACACAGGGCTTAAATACACATAACAATGAGGGACAGGTGAAAACAATCAGGGGCGGAGTTACAAACCAAAACAAGAACACATGGACAGGACTGGGAGGAGCCAACCGTGACATATACTGACATCTGCATTTTCAGTAATATAAAAAGCAGATAAATGTATTAACTGATTCTACAATAAAATGATTTTATATACATGGACAATTATTCCAAAAAAGCTACTTCACAGGTTTCAAATAATTAGTAGGAAGCTGTAAGAATATGCATTACTAATATTTTATCAGTAATAATTAAGATCATTTAGAAACTTGTAAACATGACTAGACAAAATTTTCCATAATGTTTCATAAAAACATTTTTTTTAGAATTTTAGAAAATTTCTAAAATGGAATTTTAGAAAATTCCATCCAAATCATGAGGCAGATAACTTTATAGATCATTATAGAGTATTATTTATCATTTTATAACTAACTAAAATGTGTTTACAAGTAATTAGTGTACTCTGCATGAGCATTTATTCTTGTCTAATAGCAAAAGCCTTCAATGTGACATGTGACTGCAAACTTGTGGTAGAGCAGTATGACTGCATCTGGGAGGATGAAGGCTAATGTGTCTTTCTTAACAGCTGAAGCCGACCATCACAACTTGACGTCCATCTTTTTACCCGAGTAGCTGGCCGGCTGTGATCTTGTGAATCCTTAATCACACGATTTTCTGATGTTTTCTTAATGAAACTTTACAAGTCTACAAACATTCTTATCATTTTACTATAATATTACAACTTAACCGCATTTATTACATAGTTATGTATCAGCTGGTTCAAGTTTGCACTTTCTGTTTGTTTTGATGTCAACAAATAACAAAAGCAAATGGCAAAATGGAAAAGAATGTCAAAAACAACACTGTATCCAAAATGTCCAAAGGATTGCTCAGATTGTTTGTCAGCTACAAAGTAGACTTTACTCTTATACTACAACATGCTATTTATTAATACTTAATCCTTAGCACTTTTGGATGGGGACGTTTACCAGAATTTCTCTGTGATTTTAGTCCAGTGTGGATCTGCCATGTCAGAAAAGTGTAGATTATAATGCCATTAAACCAGTGCAAACTGATACAGGTAAAAACTTCTATGAAAAAGGAGTATAGAGGCACTTGAAGCATTGACTTGTGTTCTCTGTGGTTTACATCAAGCCGTTGTGTAATGTCCTACCCCAAAACTACACACATTAAAACTTGTCAAATGACAGAAAAAGGTTTGGTTTTGTGAGGTGATGTTGAATATTCTGGAGAAACTAACAGTCAGAATTGTTCACAGTGGTAGTGATAGGAACCAGGCATCCAAGGCCTTTAAAGCTGTTAAAAGCTACCGTGTAGGAAGTTATGAAGTGAAACCATTGCAGATACACTGCCTGATGCCTGATAAGCTTAGTCATGTTGATTTATATGAATTTAATATAATGTTAGTTTTAATTTAATATGAATTTAATTTTGATATTAACTTATATTCATGACAAAATGGTGCATGGAGTGTAATAATACTAATTATTGGTCATAAATATTTTAGACATCCCATTGAAAACTGCATTACCTTGTTTCGCTGTGAATAACTGATCCTGCCTGAACAGCATTTTTTTCCCTCAATAGTTTAGTCTTTCCATGTGTCAATGGTGCACATATACTCCTTTTCTCTCTCACCTGCAAGTAACAGGAGTTGGAACAGACCCTGCTCCATCACTGCTGCAGTACAGGTAGCTCAGTCACTAAGAAGTAAGAAATTTGGTAAAAATCACAGAGTGCAACTTGAAGGATTGCCTCTTCTCACTACTGAACGCAAATCACGGTCATTTTAAAACAAACTATCACCTGAAATATGAATGCACTATGCTAATGAACCCCTTCTAACCAGATAAAATATAATTATTATCTTCTTTTTCTTCTTCTTCTTCTTTCGGCTGCTCCCTTTAGGGGATCATCTGCCTCCATCTTGCCCTATCCATTGCCTCCTCTACTTTTACACACAACCATCTCCATGTCCACCTTCACTACATCCATAAACCTTCTCTGAGGTCTACCTCTTCGCCTTCTACCCGGCAGCTCCATCTCCAACATTCTTTGACCAATATATCCACTATTGCTCCACAACACATGTCCAAACCATCTCAACCTGGCCTCTCTGGCTTTATCTCCAAACTGCTCCACCTTCACTGTCCCTCTGATCTGCTCATTTCTAATCTTGTCCAGCCTTGTCACTCCCAACGAAAATCTCAGCATCTTCATCTCTGCCACTTCCAGCTCAGCCTCCTGTCTTTTAGACAGAGCCACAGTCTCCAAACCATACATCATAGCAGGACGCACTACTGTCTTGTAAACCTTCCCTTTCACTCTTGCTGCTATCCTTCTGTCACACATCAGCCCTGACACCTGTTTCCACCCACTCCATCCTGCCTGCACCCTCTTCTTCACCTCTTTTCTACACTGTCCATTGCTCTGGATGGTTGACCCAAGATATTTGAAGTCATCCACCTTTACGACCTCTACTCCTTGCATCTTCACCTTTCCACCTGCCTCCCTCTCATTCACACACATGTATTCCGTCTTGTCTCTACTGACCTTCATTCCTCTCCTCTCCAGTGCAAACCTCCACCTCTCCAGATTCTCTTCCACCTGCTCTCTACTCTCACCACAGATTACAATGTCATCTGCAAACATCATGGTCCATGGAGCCTCCTGCCTGACCTCATCTGTCAACCTGTCCATCACCATTGCAAACAAGAAGGGGCTCAAAGCTGATCCCTGATGTAACCCTACCTTCACCTTGAAACCATTTGTCACTCCAACTGCACACCTCACCACTGTCTCACTATCCTCATACATGTCCTGCACCACCATAACATACTTTTCAGCTACACCTTACTTCCTCATACAGTACCACAGTTCCTCTCTTGGCACCCTATCATATGCCTTCTCTAGATCCACAAAGACACAATGTAGCTCCTTCTGACCTTCTCTGTACTTCTCTACCAACACTCTCAACACAAAAATTGCATCTGTGGTACTCTTTCTGGGCATGAAACCAAACTGCTACTCACTGATCTGAACCTTCGCCTTAGCCTTGCTTCAACAATTCTTTCCCATACCTTCATGGTATGGCTCATCAACTTTATACCACTGTAGTTACTGCAGCTCTGCACATCACCCTTGTTCTTAAAAATGGGGACCAGTACACTGCTTCTCCACTCATCAGGCATCCTCTCACTCTCCAGAATTTTGTTAAACAACCTGGTTAAAAAGTCCACTGCCTTCTCTCCTAAACATCTCCATACCTCCACAGGTATGTCATCTGGACCAACTGCCTTTCCATTCTTCATCCTTTTTAAAGCTGCCTCATTTCCACTTTACTAATTCTCTGCACTTCCTGATCCACTATGTCTACCCCCGTTGTCCTCCTCTCTCTCTCGTTTTCCTCATTCATTAGTTCTTCAAAGTACTCCTTCCATCTACTCAACACTCTCTGTTCACTCACTAGTACTTTTCCCTCTCTATCCTTTATCAGCCTAACCTGCTGTACATCCTTCCCAGCTCTATCTCTCTGTTTAGCCAAATGATACAAGTCCTTTACTCCTTCTTTACTGTCCAGCCTCTCATACAGCTCATCATAGGCCTGAGCCTTTGCCACCATTCTTTTCGCTATGCGACTAGCCTCACAGTACTCCTGCCTACTTCCTTCATCTCTCTGGTTATCCCACTTTTTCTTAGCTGCCTTCTTCTTCTGAATACTCTCCTGGACTTCCTCATTCCACCACCAACTTTCCTTGTCTTCTTTCCTCTGACCAGACGAAACACCCAACACATTTTTGACAGTTTCTCTCACCACCTTAGCTGTAGTTTCCCAGTCCTCAGGTAGCTCCTCAGTGCCCCCAAGGGCCTGTTGCAATTTTTCCCTGAACTGCCTGCAACCATCCTCCTCCTTCAGCTTCCACCATCTAATCTTTGGCTCTGTCTTCACTCTCTTCCTCTTCTTTGTTTCTAATCTCATTCTACAGACAACCACCTTATGCTGCCTTGCTACACTTTCCCCTGGTACCACTTTACAATCTCCAATCTCCTTTAGGTGGCATCTCCTGCTAAGGATATAATCCACCTGTGTGCACCTCCGTCCACTCTTGTATGTCACCCTGTGTTCTTCCCTCTTCTGAAAATACGTGTTCACCACAGCCATTTCCATTCTCTTTGCAAAATCTACAACCATCTGACCTTCTGCATTTCTGTCTTTCACACCATACATACACAGCACCTCTTCATCCCCTCTGATCCCTTCACCAACATGTCCATTGAAGTCTGCACCAATCACTAATCTCTCCTTTCTAGGGACACCATCTACCACTTCATCCATCTTACTCCAAAATTCCTCTTTCTCCTCTAACTGACAACCAACCTGTGGTGCATATGAACTGACCACATTCAAAATTACACCATCAACCTCCAACTTCAGGCTCATGATCCTGTCTAATACTCTCTTTACATCCAGAACACTTTTCACAAGCTGTTCCTTTAGGATTATCCCTACTCCATTTCTCTTCCTCTCTACACCATGATAGAACAGTTTGAATCCACCTCCAATGTTCCTGGCCTTGCTTCCTTTCCATCTGGTCTCCTGGACACATAGAATATCTACCTTCATCTCCATCATGTCTGCAAACTCTCTGCCTTTACCAGTCATTGTCCCTATGTTCAGAGTCCCTACTCTAACCTCCACACTCTTGCCTTTCCTTCTCTCTTGCTGCCTTCTAACCCGCCTTCCTCCTCTCCTCTTTGATGGTCTTCGACCTACAGTAGTCTAATTTCCACCGGCACCCTGCTGGTCAACAGCACCGGAGGTGGTCGTTGTTAACCCGGGCCTTGACCGATCCGGTATGGCAATCATATTTGTGATCCGCATGATAGTTTTGGCACAAGTTTTACGCCAGATGCCCTTCCTGACGCAACCCTCACCATTTATCCAGGCTTGGGACCGGCACCAGAAGTACACAAAGTACACCCCTAATGGCTGGTTTATAAAATACAATTATTATAATCTCTATTATTTATTTTGAAATATCTTTCAAATTAGTCTGACAAATAAGGTAATAAAAGGTTAGTGAAAAACAAAGAATATGTCTCAAATGCCTGAATATATGTGGTATTTAAACACATGAAATGCAAACAGCTAAAGTATCAGATTAGACCATTGAAAGGTACCTGTAATGAAGAACCCAAAAGATCAGTTATGTGGCTTCCTTCTCACCGCTTATTCCAACCGTCTGGCAAGCTAGTCGTTTACCTCCTTTCAGGCTAAATCTCTTATGCAAAACAGCTATCTTTCACCTTAGAATGACAGTGTTGGATTGCTTAGAGTCTGAGCAACAGGCCCTGATTTCCATCACCACTTTCCATACCAAACTCTTTAATCAGAGAGGATGAATGAGCATGAAAATGAAGGTTGATTGCTCTCACCTAGATGAGAGAGGAACAGCCTGCAGATGGTGATGGAATGAAGAACATCCGATTAGGTTCATTCACAGGTGCAGTTCCTACTGGGGACACTTTTCAAAATCCTTTCTCTCCCAACACACACGTGCACGTGCACTGTCTAAGTGTAGTCAATCAGCTGAGACCAGTTTGGTGCGTAAAGTTTGCTTCTAGAGTTTTGCACCGGAGCACAAATGAAAGCTTATACCTTACCACTTAGCACTGCGCAAAACCATCACACATATTTCAGTTAAGTTATAAGTAGACATGGTAGTGATCTCTGACACTGTATGACCTACTGTTATCTAAACAAATGAACAGAAGTATAAAAAATGAAAAACTTGTCCATTTTTAGATTCCATACTATATCAGAAATCACAAAAGCAAGTCTATTTGAGATTACTTGAAAACTCAGTGATGTTTGAGGCATGTGTGTGGATGATTTAGGCAGTTGGCTAACCTGATGGGCTGCAAGTTTCCATTGCAAGTTAGCAGCATTAGATTACATTTGAGGTATGTTCAATTCAGGCTCTTCAGGCTTCTTAATGGCTTCTTCATGATTCCTCTGGTTATCTTCATCCATCTTTTTGTTGGTTGTTTTGTTTTACCTCCGACTGTTTCGAGCATAGTGGTCTATTCCAATGAATTGGTTCTTCTCTTGTCTAAAATGAGAGAGCTTCAGTTTGGTTATCTGGCCTCTGAGTGAGAAATGAGGTTTGATTTGATCAAGAATCAAGAGTCAGAGCTGTTTTCTTCGCTGTCCGAGGTGCTCAAATTCAAAGACATCAGTGTTTTTCTTGTCCTGATTTTTACTGTACAACAATGTACTTTTAATATTTACAGTATTATCACAAGATGTATCTGGATACTATAGTTGTAAATGAGACCTGTAAGAGTCCATAATAAAGTCTATAAGCTTTTTTAAGAAATCTTGGGCTAAGAATTCAGCAACTTGTTGAATTTTGCTGGTTGTACGGATCAAATCTTTTGTCCATCATGCATACATTTTACGTGATTGCCAAATAAAATCAGTTCTTTTGTCTTTTTGTACCTCAGCCTGGTTTCGCACTGGGTAAAGGCTACGAGCCAACAAAGATGTGGACAGGGGTGCAATTTGACTGTGCATTTGGCTAAAATCACAACTGAATACAAATCAGAGAATGACTAAGAAAGGACAAAAAGTGGAAACATGACTCTGTGTTTAGAAATAAGATATACAGAGAAATCTTTGGCAAGTGAGGCCTAAATTGTGGTGGTGTAAGAGAGCCAGTAATCTCACTAAACTGCCACTTGAGGGAGACGTTCTAACCAAGAACATACATTCCAACACCAGAATTCATTCAACTTTAAGCTGCAGTGAGAAGGCCAGGCCCTCTAAGGGTGAAGCTGTAGCTCATGGTAGCATTTTGCTCCATAGAGGAAAAGAAAAAGAAATATACATATGTACCCATGTATGTATGGGCATATACAAGTCTGAACCAAACAAATCCATAAAACACATACAGGACATAAAACAAAATAGATATTTTAACACACTTTTCTTCAGACCATATTCCTCCTGCTTGTTTTCCTTTAGTTCCATTTTAGAGATTTTAGCCTCCAAGAGAAACTCTTTTAACATTTCTTCATTAATTTCAGCAAATAAAGGAGTGCACTTTGGCTAGCATTTGCATTTTACAGCTGATTGAGGTCAGGCACTGTTTATGTCCCTGTCCTGCAGGGCGCTATTTCTAAGCCTCTTATCAGATCCCTGGACTGAAAACAGTGGTAAAGGAATAAATCAGGCCAGATGTGTTCAGCTGCATTCCCAGGAAAGGAGTGAGTGAAGACAGCAAAGGGAGAGAAAGAGGCGGAGGAGTGGTGGAACAAACACTCTATTAATATACTGAGCTCAAAGCATGCGAATAAGCATGAATGTATGTGACTGCACATAAGCATGTACACATGGTGGCCTGACCTGTTTCTGTTTTATTGTTATGGACTGCTAGCACTTCTTTGTGTTTGGCCAGTACATTACTTTAAGTATATAATACATAATAAACGAATAGTTAATATAGTAAATAGTATAGTAAATATAATATAGTAAATGAAAGTAGTCTAAGTGTTACTGCTGATTATGTTGCCATCAGACAGTTACAGCCCACACATACAGCCTTTGTGCCTGGAGATAGTATGAATTAACCAAGAAAAGAATCTAGCATACCACAGAATTTGTCCATTGTAAAATCCATTTGCAATAACCTACCAAAAAAATAAAGATAACAGTGGAGAAAACAGTCTTCTGTGTCCCAAAACAAGCCGATAAACATCGGCCCACCTCGAATATCCCCCTATGGTTTTATAATGATTTTAAAGGTTAGCTGTGAATTCACTAAAGACAGCTTGATAGGCAGAGTGTCCAGAGTGTATGTGCAGCTGAGGTGATTTGCTCGCTAATTTTGTTTCATATCAAGAAGATTCTGATTGGTGCTTGGAAATCCATCAAACAATAAAGAAATAACAATAATAAATGATAATGCTTTTCAAGGATGCCAAGCATATTTTGAAATGTAATAATAATAAAAAGACTAAAAAAAGGCAAAGGTATAAGTTAGAAGGATAAAACACAGGTAAACACAGTAATACGCAATCCACTAAGGAAAACACAAGTGAGCATGTCGCTGCTGTTGGAAGAAAACCTTGTATCTCCGTTTTTTGTCGTTTTTCAGTTTTTGACATAATTTGAAAATGCCTGTTGCCCTTTACGTTGTATGTAAATTTCATTAAGAATGAACCAAATGAAATGACCCAAAAAAAGCGCTGTCGCCTCACAGCGAGGAGGGCCTGGGTTCGATTCCCCGGCCGGGCGGCCAGGGTCCTCTCTATGTGGAGTTTGCATGTTCTCCCCGTGTCTGCGTGGGTTTCCACCGGGTTCTCCGGTTTCCTCCCACAGTCAAAAGACATGCAGTCAGGCCAATTGGACATGCTAAATTGCCCCTAGGTGTGAGTGCGTGACCCTTATGGAGAAGCGGCTTAGAAAATGGATGGATACATTAAAAGTACAGTTCCTTTTTTCTTCTCCTGTAAAATTACCATTTTGGAAATTCAAGGTTTTGTTCTGACAGCACTGATGTGCTAAAATGTATTTGTAGATATGAAATTACAAAACATTCATCATTAGCAAGAAGACAAGAGGTTTTCAACTGTTCTTTGAATGATATGAGGGAGGAAACAATATCATTTAGCCTACACACGATGCTAGAATGAGCAGTAGGATGTTTATTGCCATTCTGAAGAGAAAATGCTTCATAGCATCATATATATATTCACACACACACACTTTGCAGAAAACATTACTACGTTTGACCAACAATACATACTATAGTTGGATACACAGCACCTATGGAACACATTGATGCTCCAGGACTGCATGTAGCCCATATGGGCAGTGAGGTCATAAGGATCTTGCTCAGTGATAAAATCAAGAAAAGAGGTGGTGGACCACACTGGTGAATTCTGGGTGAATAAATGTCCTTTATTAGCACAGATGGTTTGAGTTAGAAAATCATCACACACATTTTCAAATATCCTGCAGGCCTGATTGCTGATGTTGGACAATCTGGCTCTCAAAGAATGTCAGAAATGCCCAGAGAGGCAGACACTGACACGGTGGTGGAGCTATTTTGACAGGGCCTTAAGGAACCGTCAATATTTGGACAAGGGACAAATCCCGTGGAACAGCGTCCAACATGTGTGAGCGAACACCCCTGCCTGTTGATTTACGTTGGCGATTAAGCTCAACGAAAGGTAATTCGGCTGGATGTGTAGTTCAGGGTTGGTGTGCTATGCAAATAAATCTCGCAAGCATGAAGATCAAGGCCATCTGGCTCTCATGATCAAAATCGCGACAGACAAATACGACAAGAAAGCCGCAGCTCCGTTAGTACGGCTGTCGTAAAGCTTTAGATAGGTGGTAAGAGCATGCACATGAACACGCACAAATCTGTAGTCCCCTCATTTTTTCCCTCTCATTTCTTTATTACTGTAACTAAACGCTGCTGCGCCGGTGCCTAACCCAAATCTAACCTCAACCTCAGTTTCCAGAAGGAAAACCTTTTTGTGTCTTTTCCTTTTTCAAATAATGGCAGCATGAAAAAAAGGATGTTTAGCAAAATGCCCCCACAATCTCCATTTTTCATGTTTTCCATCATCCTGGAGAAATTTTGCCACGATGACCACACACAGATACAGTTTCAATCAGTACAGCCGAGCCTGGAAAAAAGATTTGACATGAAGAAAAACTTGTGGCATTTTGTTTTTTAAATTAGACCTTCTCTCAGGTTTTTGCTGTTAATAGCGAGACTTTTTCCACTCAGATCTCAATGACCTTTTGTACGGAATGGTCAAAAAGGCCTGAACTTACTAACAGAGCACCTGGCATTCAAATGTAGGTATAACATGGTGTAAATGTAGTTAATAAACACTTAAATAGCCTTGATAAGAAAGATTGCTCTTAATAAGAGACTTGCTCTTAAGAGCAATGACTGCATGTGCACATCAGCATCGCCATCTTGTGGTGATGCTGCTATCCAAGTGAAATGCTAAGTTTAAAGTAGCCTGTTCTCAAGGTCCAACTGTTTATCACTAAAAAGCATGAAAGCCCACAGGAAACACTTTTGGAAATGTGTGTAATTTAACATAAAAGTCAACAGAGTAGGCTAACACTATTGTTCTACACCTGTAATCAGGCAGAATGTGGCAAAAAAAGGGAAAGTTTTCACTCACGAGTGGACGATCAAAACTTCGGGGCAGTATATTTTGATTCTAGGTAGATATCTAGCCTAGCAAGGGGCAAAAAATAGATGGAACTGCTTTGTGTGCCGTTGTTACATGGCTTGTGCTAACGTTGTTTACCATTTGATTTTATATTTCTTCCTTATTATTATATTTTTTTTGCAAAATGACAAAGCTCTATCACCGGCCCACTACAGACCGTCCTTATACACATTAGCCTGAGGACCACCGGAGGTTGAAAACTGTGGTTTAGAGTACTTTAATCCTATTAAATGTTCAAGTAATGTAACTAGTAACTTTGGAAATGGAACCAACCTGTTCACGTGGAACGAGGGAGAACATGCTTGCTACTGTATGCCACCATACCCTTCAGCAGTTCAGAGAACCCATTTTTAGGGTAGCCTATATATTTAAAATGCTTATTTCACTGTTTTCAGGCAGGACATGCAAATGAAAAGGAGATTTAATCAAGCTTTAAAAGGGGAAAACTAACCGAAACAGCTAAACAGTGGCTAACGGTAGCTAAACTGGAGGAAGCTAGCTTATTTCAATTTGGCTGATGCCATGTTTCCAAGGTTCCTGAAGACCTTGTAACACAGAGATCACTGTAATAAGATGATAAAATACATAAGGCATTGTAAACGAGCCTGCTAACAGCTCGCATGCATGCTAATGGTGAATAGTCCTGCAGTGCTCTCAGTCCAGCATTGCAGTTGATGTATTATCATTAGGGCTGTCAAACAGTTAAAGACACCGCCATTCAGCCTGCAACTGTTTTAGTTGATTTAGTTTTAGGCTTTTATCATTTTTTAGTTGTTTTCTTTGATTTCATTCATTATTTTTATTGTTGCAATTATTATCGTAATTTTTATAGGTGCCATGTATGTATTTTTTATCATTATCATTGTTTTTACCATTTTATCAATACCATTTTATCATTACAATTATTGTTTTAGCACTGTTTTCTGTTTCAACGTTTTTTTTCTACCCTCGCTAGTTGTTTGTTTATTTTTCATCACTAATGTGCCAAATAGTTTTGTTTGACTGTTTTTATTTGCCCTAAAGTTTGATTAACCTTCTTTGCTATACGTTTGCTGTCATAAATTTATATTTAGTTCCTTGCTATAATGCTCTGCTGTGTTGTGAGTGTCATCCTCAATGCACTCCAAGTCTAAACAAAGGGTGATTGATTGAAATCATTGTGATTAATCCCATTATTTTGCATAATTAATTGTGATTATTCATATTTGCCCAAATTTAACCCTAAAGAAAGATTTTTCATGTTTAAGTGGTGCATTTTGTTTCTTATTATAGCTGTAAAAACATGAGCGGACAAAATAAGCTTCTTTAGATTGCATTTATTACTTTCAATTATTCACTAACATTATTTGTCATTCATGTGAGGCAAACACAGTTTCACTTGTCTGACTCTTTCAAGCAGAACTGTTGATTTCCACTCTGCTGTTGCTTTTGTTAGTTTGCTGCTCACTGATTTATCCATAGTTCTGCCGTGAGTATTTTAGCATAGATGTCCGCCAATGCTAATATTGCTGTTATTACTGATATTAGCGGCATCGATGCTGTGTTTTGATTACTTCATTCTCATCAGTGATCAATAAATGAATGCCATTGCAGTAGGTGAAATTTACTTTTATCAGGATAGACATTTAAAGGCTGTATTTGAATAGGAGGGCTACAGTAATGAAGTCAATTATAGCAACAAACAGCATGCAAGCTGCTAGGCTTCAGGCTATAACTACGGATGGTTCAGTGGGTCAAGCCAGGATTATGTGTTAACGATGTTAAACATGAGTGCCATTAAGAACATTTATCTAAGGGTATCTCAAGTCATTCCTCTACGTTTGTGTGTTAAAAAGGAAAGAGTCTGAAATGGACTAGTCATTGTGCAGTGTTGGATGGACAAAGCATTCCTATGATGCATTCAGTTTGTTAATGACTGCAGTTAAATGTTTCCTGCAAAAATGTTACATGCAAACCAAGACACATTAATTGTATTTAATAGTGGGGCTTTAGATATTTTGCTGCTGCTGTGTTCACCATTACTTGTGATTGTAACAGCATGGTCAAGCTGATTGACTGTTTGGAATGTGAGGTCATCATTCACCTTAAGAAAAGCTTTATTATAGGACTCAGTGTGTGATTCATGCATTCAAGTGTGAGGCAAAGCTCTTAACCATAGACAGATGTGTTCTTTTGTGAAACATGGAGAGATCCTTTTCAGGATTTGGGAGCACTGACGAACTGACTTCAACATGACTTCTCAAGGAGAAGCATCTGGGAATGTTTGTTGTTGGTAGAATTTCACCACTCAACGTCTCTATAAAACCAGCATATCCCTGCTAAGCATGATGCTTGCATTGCCAAACCGCGCACAAGTATATTATTGGGATCAAAAATTGGATTTTGCTTAATCATATAAACGTGTGGGACTTGGTTTGTTTTTGGTCTGGAAGGGTAGTTGAAATGAAACCACTGCTCTTTTCTTTTCCTTACAGCTAAGCAAAGGTAATGTTGAGTTAAGTTAAGCTTTGTTCTGATGATTCATTATCTTTAGATGATTTCAAGCATTTTCCTGTAAGGAGATGTTGACATTTTTCCTTTTTGGAACGATCCTCTGTTTGTTTTAGGACAAGTCCATGTGTTTTTGGCATTTTAAGGAGAGAGGAACCAGCGAGGAACTCTGTGTGGGTTCCAGGCCCAAGGCGTCGTTTTCAAACACAGGCCATGCAAACTGGTGCTTCAGTATACAAAATAAAGCTCATCATTTAGATGCAAAAATGTTTAGAAACTAGATCTGAGCACTGCTGGCACTCTCCAATCTTGGTTTTGCCCATGCTGAAGCCATCAGAATTATATTATAATATCAAAACCGCAGGCGCTCCCCACAAACTCAGCCTGGGCCCAATGGCGGTAAAAATGAAAGCTTGCCGTCCTCTCCTGAAACTATTTAATCCCACCATTCGCTGGTATGATTTGGGAGGTCAGTACAGGGCAGATGGAGCCTTAAAAAGCAAAGCTTCCTGCGATCGAGATAAAAAAGGGGTTTCTGAGAGAGAACACATCTGTGGTAAATTTCACCCAACTGAGTTTGATGCGTAAAATGCAGATAAATGACAGAGTCCAGACTTTACGGCTGGGCTGGTTCTGTTTGCTGTCTCTCAGCACTACTGTAGAGCTGGAAATAAGTGATGGTCTTCTTTTCATAATTCACAGCTGAACGGTTTCCATAACTCCAGACATTCGGCGGGGGGGTTGGTTGTGTTATGCGAGGGGGGCTCCAAAAAAAAGTAAAAAAATAAATAAATAAAAAATCTTGCCTCCTGAAATCCCCAAATGCCTTGCTTTATTTTCCTTTGTTGGTTCTGCTTGAACCAAATAACTAATACTGCTGATCTCTGTCATCCTTTGTGCTTGATTTTGAAGCTGGAAAACATCCATAAACATTGCATGTGCATATGTGTAGTACAGACGACATGTGCCTATGACTGGAATAAATCGGGATATAATAATACCTTTTTGTTCAATATTTAGAAACAATATTGTTATAAAAGTAATGAAAATTGCTTTGTAATTGAAAATGATAAATCATACTTTGCCTACCATTGATGTGTAGCTAAAATCTTACATAAGCAGACTGCAATCTTTTATAAAAACAGCAGTTTAGCTAAATGGCTAGAGCCCTTTGGAACTGTACGTAATTATCCAGAAGGGTTAAGTGTATGTTAAGTGTAAGTGTAATCTTGAAACATCAGTGATGAGATTTGATAGTACAGCTACTCTAATAAATCAAGGCTCTCTGCTCCAGAAAATGTTGTGGTTGCTCTAGCAGCCATTTACGTTCTAATTGCCATAAATTCTCTTATTGTGCAATAATGATGGAGCACCTTTGATTGGGGCGACAACGTGAATGCATTTCATCTCCACACGTTTCATTTTAAACATTAACTTTGTGTACAGTACATGCAAGTCATGAAGACGCAGGCCACACTCCGTAAATCTGCATTAGGGCTTACAAAGAACAGGGTTTTCAAACAGTGGTGGGGCGAAAGCCTCCCTTGGAGACTGCTGATCACATTGGGACTTATTAAAACCATGTGGAGCACTGGGCTCTATGATTTTCAGATGTGCCCTGAAATGCTTGAGCAGAGGAACGCCTGAGCCTTATCAAACAAAAAGCATTCAAATGATGATACTCAGCCCTGCTGGAGCTATAACTTAAAACACGTTTGGAGATGTGATTTAGGTTCTCAGTACTATAATCAGATGCAAGACAAAAATGGGTCACAGAGCATTCTGTGTGCCATAGTAGAACAACTTTTGGTACCGTAAAGACCTTTCCAATGGACAAGGGATCTGTATCACTAAAAACTGAAATGAAAACGTTTCAAAATACAGTCCAAATATGCTTTCAGTTCTGACTTGCTTTCGAAAAGGCACAAAACAAGGCAGCACATCAGAACAGAGCTCATTTACATATATACATATACATAACACTTAAAAACCAGGCTCAATAAGGTTTTCTCGAAATGGCAAGCTAACCATGTTCAGGGCCACAGAACCATTTGTTGGGATGACGTGATGGCATAGCTATTTACTAATTGGTTCTACGTACAAGTCGGGAATGAGTACATCTTTAGTATTTGCTTTGCTGGCATGCTACCAGCTCTGCTGGCCTTAGGTCGATTCTGACCAACAGAAGTTTAGATGGTATTAATTCACATCTGAGTAGCTGGTGTTGGAGGGATAGAAAACCAAGGTTTAACCTGTTCTATGTTGTTTGGAACTGTAACTGGTGCCTCTCTCCCAGCTAGCATAGGTCATCGTCTGTAGATACAGACACCACAGTTCAATTCGACTAACTGGTACTTTGCTATCACAGGAACTGCCGATAAAAAAGTTACATAGAAGAGAGCAAAGTCGATTGAACCCTGCTAGAAAATCCAACATGGACCAGCTTATCGCTGCTGTCAGGACAAACCTTGTATCTCCATTTGTGTGGTTTTCTGTTTTTTACATAATTGGAAAATGATTGTTCTCTTTTACATTGTGTGTAAATTTCATGATCAGTGCCCCAAAAAAATGGCCCAAACTGACTTGGGGGGGGGTCTGGTCCCACTGACTTACATTAAAAGTAAAGTATGTTTTTTCATTCTCCTGTAAAGTTGCCATTTTGGAGATACAAGGTTTTCTTCTGACAAAAGCGACATGTCTTTTTTTAGATGCTGGTGCACCAGTCAGCAGCAATGGAAGTCCACCAGCACCAGCATACGTAGTGTTTTGATGCTGGTATGTTGGTGAAACAGCCTGACCAGCACTAGGCCAACATTTCAGCAGGGACTACTGATTACAGAAAGCCAAAAGTGAACATGCTCTGTATTGTTTTAAGCTGTAGACTGCTGGGCTACACTAATGAGAGCATACAGTGCCTCACATCACAGGCCTGTTGAGAGGATAAAGTCTCATGTCTGAGATCACAAACTCGAATGTCTGGTGTTGATGTGACAGAAAAATAAAAACGGAATTGTTCTGTGGTGCTTTGAGCTGTACCCTGCAGGGATATGCTGATGCTAGTGTAGTTAGCACGCTACATATGCAACCCACTGCAGTACAGGCTCAGTTTCAATGGCTAACTGATGCTCAAATAACACCCGTTTAGAGGTTAAAGACGTGTGTGTAGATAATAGGCTGTTGGCAGTTAGCAACTGTTATGTGTAAAGCTAGTTATCTTCAGTATTTCCTGGTTCCGATTCAGCAGATGAATGGAAAAACATCTTAACTGGTCTCATGAGTCCGTACCAGCATGAAACGGCATGACAGGGCCTTCGTAACTGTTTGGCTCTGTAACAGAAGAGAGGCCAGTAAGATGCAGGTATGAAGACACTTTTTAAAGTTTGAAAAACCTCCATACAATATAAATGTTCTATTTCAGTTTTTCTTAAAATCATACATCCAAGCCAAAAAGCATTGAGGAACCTTTAAGAATGCGACATTATACACGTACAATACTACTGTTACTAAACTGTCAACTAACTTTGCCCTGTATATTGATATATCATAAATCTGTTGTCCTTTCAAACTATCTCAGCTCTCTCTAATCTAAGACAGAGTTATAGCTCTTCAGGTCTCGGGTATGTGTGGTCTTTTCAAGTTCCCAAACCACATTCTCTACCATATAGCTAAGCCTAATGGATTAACCATAGAGGATACAAGAGCCTAGCTTAACGACGTGGCACTGGATGTGTGGATTTGACAAGTTGACCTTTTCTTAGGAACCTTCTCCTCAAGGTCAGGCAGCTAGCAGTTGGGGGTTTAGGATTTAGGGACAGCGCTCCGAAACAAGCTACGCAAAGCCCCTTCAGGCATCAATCAACATGCATTGCGGCTGGCCCACTGTGGCTCTCAGTGGGATGCATTTGCACCAGAGTCAAGGACGGCTAGACATTGATTTACACCCTGTGGTAGTCTCGGGTTCAAATGGCTTGCTGGGCAACACTTATATTGGGTGTGACAGACAAGGGGTCATGAGTAGATAAGCCTCTGAGCTCTAAATAAAGAACCAAACGTCCGTCCATACACTATGCTTCATCCAGAAGGTCATGGACGTGCTAGACTGAGGGTCAAGTTGTTCCACTTTGACGGATACAATAACGGAGTCCTGCTAGCTCTTAGCAATGAACAAGAAAAACAAGTTCCTCACGCAGAAATAAAGTGTGAAAGACTCTTGAACAGTGATTAGATTTTCCCTACAAGTCTTTTCAAAGATTTACAAAGTGACAAATGGAAGTTCATAAACATTCATCAATTCATCAAAATCTATCAGCATGGAATCAACAGCCTCTGGGGAGTACTTGTATACCCATCTGCATTAGACGTCTGCAAACTAACCCAGGCCAATTCAGGCCTGACCGAGTAGTAGGTTTTAGGCTGAATTTGGGCCAATTTTTCACATACAACAACACGCTCATATTTATTTTCTTATTTAGTACATTTGTTTAAATTCATGGTTCATGCCTGCATAAATGACGCACACTCTCACACATTTTGTCTCTTGCATGCTATCTAGTCTAGTATGTGTACCTAGCTGTTTGGTATGGACGAAATAAAAAGAAAGCTGGCTAAAGCACTGTGGGAACAATGTAACTTGGTCATTATATCAGATACAAGCACACTGCTCACATACAGTGTAGAGCTTGCAGTAGTATTCTGAACTAGGTTTGCAGAAGGACTGGCACAAAGTAAAAACATTTACTGAGGAAGCAGCCATTTCACAGCAGCAACTAGCCAGAAACAAATATTAGTGTCAGAGTGTTCCCTCAGACAAAGTTAAGTCACTGTCAGTTACAACAAAAAACTCTACTTTCATATAAGCATGTAGAACATAACATTTTATTTATTGATTTATTATTGCAAACTATGCTGGTATTCTCACACAGTAACCTAATTCATTATTTAAACGATGGGTGATGTGATATACAACATTGATACTATATTTGTTGTGCCTAACATGCATGAGATTATTCTAGAAACACAGCTGTTACACACAGGTAGGGTCGTTGAACATGCTTTGTGCTGCAGGCAGATATCATCTTACACAAAGCTGTCTACATGTTACAATGTACATTTTAGAACACCCTCAGACCACAGCTTCAGGTTTCAGACATCAGACAGAACAAGTCTCAGGTAAAACACAAGTGGGGAACCCTTGGGGCCTTCTATGATTTCTATTTAATATAATCATCATGCTTGTTGTTTTTAAACTCATTACAAAAGGGTTAAAAACCAAGTGGAAATACGTCCAATCAGGATTTTTCTTCTCTGTGGTGTTCAGGTAGATACAGTCAAGTAAGCTCTCCCATTGGTCAGGACTTCAGGAGCTGAGCTGAAGGCCTAATGTGTCAGATTAACTACCAACATAGTTAGCAACTGACAGCAGGTTCAACCAGTTACATTTAATTTCCAATGAATGGGACCAATGTCATAAAAAAATAAATAAATAAGATTCACTCTAAACCTTCTGGAAGTCCTAGATACATCACAGACGTTGTATGAGTAGTAGCCTGACTAACGTATTGCAGTCAGATGTTATAAATCCAAGACAGCGGCAGCTCTGTACGAGGGCTTTGAAGATGTCACTGTAAAGCTGCTATGATGGTAAGGTCTGTTACAAGCTTCAAATAAAACATGGACTGTCTTTTACAAGCTTCAAACGTCCGTGTTTAATGGCCAAGTATAATGCTGTTATCAATGCTTTGACATACTACTGAAGTCCCATAGGGGTGGTAGCAGCAGTCCATGTTATCATAGAGATGTTCCGACATTTATGACCCAATTGAAGGACTAGCTTTAATAGTCATAATTCATTACTGAAAATCATGAAATCATGTCTCAACTCTTGTGAATCAGGCAAAACGGACCGTTTCAAATGGCCTCAGACAAAATTGCTTCACAGACAAAGGTGCAAGGCTAACCGAAGCAGCAGTGCAATGTTCTTAATTCTGTTCTTTCTCGTTTGACTGATTGATTACGGTTGTTGGCTAGATTAAAGATGATGGTATACTACAACCGCATCTTTTACTGACCTGCACATTTATTATGTTATTTTATTTAACGCAGATTAAGCTTCGACTCTCATGCTATCACTGTATTTGCCTTCATGTCTGCTTCAGCGCAAAGGATCATCTCAAAATAAATGTATAAATAACCTTCAACTGCCCCACCCTGAAAACAGGTTTTTGCCATTTGCTGCGGTCATTTTCCACATAGTTACCCGAATGAGGGGACTGTGTTACCAGCACAGGCCTGGACTGCAGCTTTGATGTTCATATTAGCAGTGATTCCAATACTTGCCTTTTGGAAATCATGTGAGGGAATGGATGGCTGCATATGCAATGAATGAACTGTTCCAAAGGCCGGTATCATGAATCCTAATGACGCTTAGCAATAGAAGCTAGTTTGATCCTGTGGAGACGTGAGTCCGGGTTTAATCACTGATGCAAATGCGGCATATGGTTCTGCCTTTGAAGCCCCATGCTGCCTAACGCTCTGTGTGTGACTTTGAGCAAAAGGCTAATTCCAGAGTAAGTATAGTGTTAGCAAAAGCTAACCATAGTGTGCTCAGCTTTTAATAGCATCTCACTAAATGAAAGAAGAGGGTGAAATGAGGGCTTAATTTACCACAGATTAGGCTGTTCCAGAGCCCTGAGTGCATGGGGAGTATGCTGATTTTTAGATTGGTTTCACATGCACTGCCTTGCATAAGCTTGGCTCAGGCCCTTTCACTGGCTGTTCATAAGAACCAGCTCTTTGTTTACTTTTCAGTTGCAAACTACAGACGTTTCCAGACTAAAGAAATAAACTCTCAACTAATCCATCTTCAAGCTAAGGCTTGTCAGAACATGCTTGTCTTTTTTATTTCTGCCGCAAACAGCTATTTTGCCCATAAACAAAGGCCACCATTGTTATGTTGCGCTGTATTTAATTTCCTATTAAAACAAAGGCAAAGAATTTCGAGGTCCGGCATACTTAAATCCCTCCCATAATTTATCACTATAGCTTGTTAAAACAATGTGATTTATTGACTCAGGGATGGCTGGCCATGACCTGCCGCACATGTTTATGATATTACGTGCGATTTCTGCAGACTATGAACAGCTGAAATGTTGTCATGTTAAGCAAAAATGTCTGGAATAAATAAACTTTCTGTAAAAAAAAAAAAGGTGCAGACCTGTCGAGAACTCAGGGTTTCATTTAGAGCCAGGTTCCTTTTGCTAGAAAACCTAGCGGCGAGCGAAAGCACCAAACACCTCGGTCACAGTGTGTACATTTTATGATGTGTCACTTTATTTGTTGCTAGCAGCAAACAAGGCCTGGTTTGGCCATTGGAAATAAAGTAGAGCCTTTAAAACTGTAACGCTGAATTGTTTAGCATGAACGTCCACTAGCGTATTGGACCCGTGCAGCCATATGCTAGCATTAAAAACACACATGTCAAAAATATGTAGCGCTCATATGTGTGAGCTATTCTACCTTTAATAATTGTTTCTTGGCGTTGTGCAAAAAGTCAAGCACAGTAGAATCAGTCTGTTACCCCCTCTAACTCACTGGTAGTGCTGTCACTTCCAGTGTATTACTTTTATTTACAATGCTTGTTTAGCATCAGGGTCATTCCTGGAGTTTCAGTGATCTGCAACTGCAAATTGGCTCTAATGAAGCCTTTAATGGAATTAATGATCATGAACAAAACTTAGACAAACAGTGTGCATGTTTACCACCAGAGGAAGAGAAATGTTTGTGGAATAATTAAGGCAATGAATGATGATCTCTATGTTCTCCTTAAACCCTGGCCCTCGCCTCTGGCAGCCAAATATCAGAAAGGAAAATTAATTTGAGGCACTTTTCTGGTGTAAGTGGTTCACTGTTTGCGTAGTATGTGGTTTCATGCCAGATAGGGGCCGTGCAATGCTTGTCCTGTGAGGCACTTCCCTTGTAAAGCTTAATTGGCTGAAGATGAATGAACTGGATGCAGGTTTTCCGAATCTGATGATGGATTTACTCACATTGCTAACATGTTTATAAGAAATCTGATGTGAAGCACATGTCAAGCCAAACTTTAATTCTAACAGCTTAATGGATAATGGCTCGGAAAATTGCGCCTTTTTGACTATATTATTCGAAGAGGCCACTGAATTCTTCACGGCAACTGAGCAGAGATAACATTTGACGTTTTTTCATGTTTGTCATCTTTGTGTTGTTCATGTAAAACTCGTGCCCCAAGTACCACATAGTGTTAGCAAAGTCTTTTACTCTCTTCTGTATTCTGTAGTTTTTCAGCTTTGAAGGAATTCTGTTAGCATCTAGCATACATAGATCAGCCATAACATGAAAAGCTCTTTGTTTCTACATTTGTTGTACATTTTGCCAGCTTCATTTTCCACATAGGTTTCTTTCATAGGTTACTTTGTAGTTCTACAATTACAGACTGTGGTCCACCTGTTTCTCTGCATGCTTTGTTAGGCCCCTTTCACACTGTTCTTAGTAGTCAGGACCACCACAGAGCAGGTACTATTTGGGTGGTGGGTCATTCTCAGCACTGCAATAACACTGACGTGGTGGTGGTATGTTAGTGTTTTTAAACACGGTGTCCACTCACTGTCCGCTCTATTAGACACTCCTACCTTGTCAGTCCACCTTGTAGATGTCAGTCAGAGACGATAGCTCATCTGCTGCTGCACAGTTTGTGTTGGTCATCCTTCATCAGTGGTCACAGGACGCTGCCCACGGGACGCTGTTGGCTGGATGTTTTTGGTTCTCAGTCCAGCAGTGACTCTGAAGTGTTTAAAAACTCCAGCAGCACTGCTGTGTCTGATCCACTCAGAAGCGCAACACACACTAACACACCACCACCACATCAGTGTCACTGCAGCGCTGAGAATGATCCATCACCCAAAAAGTACCTGCGCTGTGGGGGTCCTGACCACTGAAGAACAGGGTGAAAAGGGGCTAACAAAGCATGCCGAGAAACAGATGGACTCCTACACTACCGTTCAAAAGTTTGGGGTCACCCAAACAATTTTGTGTTTTCCATGAAAAGTCACACTTATTCACCACCATACGTTGTGAAATGAATAGAAAATAGAGTCAAGACATTGACAAGGTTAGAAATAATGATTTGTATTTGAAATAACATTGTTTTTACATCAAACTTTGCTTTCGTCAAAGAATCCTCCATTTGCAGCAATTACAGCATTGCACACCTTTGGCATTCTAGCTGTTAATTTGTTGAGGTAAGCTGGAGAAATTGCACCCCAGGCTTCTAGAAGCAGCTCCCACAAGTTGGATTGGTTGGATGGGCACTTCTGGCGTACCATACGGTCAAGCTGCTCCCACAACAGCTCAATGGGGTTCAGATCTGGTGACTGCGCTGGCCACTCCATTACCGATAGAATACCAGCTGCCTGCTTCTGCTGTAAATAGTTCTTGCACAATTTGGAGGTGTGTTTAGGGTCATTGTCCTGTTGTAGGATGAAATTGGCTCCAATCAAGCGCTGTCCACTGGGTATGGCATGGCGTTGCAAAATGGAGTGATAGCCTTCCTTATTCAGAATCCCTTTTACCCTGTACAAATCTCCCACCTTACCAGCACCAAAGCAACCCCAGACCATCACATTACCTCCACCATGCTTAACAGATGGCGTCAGGCATTCTTCCAGCATCTTTTCATTTGTTCTGCGTCTCACAAACGTTCTTCTTTGTGATCCAAACACCTCAAACTTGGATTCATCCGTCCACAACACTTTTTTCCAGTCTTCCTCTGTCCAATGTCTGTGTTCTTTTGCCCATCTTAATCTTTTTCTTTTATTAGCCAGTCTCAGATATGGCTTTTTCTTTGCCACTCTGCCCTGAAGCCCGAAATCCCGCAGCCGCCGCTTCACTGTAGATGTTGACACTGGTGTTTTGCGGGTACTATTTAATGAAGAAGCCAGTTGGGGACCTGTGAGGCGTCTGTTTCTCAAACTAGAGACTCTAATGTGCTTATCTTCTTGCTTAGTTGTGCAACGCGGCCTCCCACTTCTTTTTCTACTCTGGTTAGAGCCTGTTTGTGCTGTCCTCTGAAGGGAGTAGTACACACCGTTGTAGGAAATCTTCAATTTCTTAGCAATTTCTCGCATGGAATAGCCTTCATTTCTAAGAACAAGAATAGACTGTCGAGTTTCAGATGAAAGTTCTCTTTTTCTGGCCATTTTGAGCGTTTAATTGACCCCACAAATGTGATGCTCCAGAAACTCAATCTGCTCAAAGGAAGGTCAGTTTTGTAGCTTCTGTAATGAGCTAGACTGTTTTCAGATGTGTGAACATGATTGCACAAGGGTTTTCTAATCATCAATTAGCCTTCTGAGCCAATGAGCAAACACATTGTACCATTAGAACACTGGAGTGATAGTTGCTGGAAATGGGCCTCTATACACCTATGTAGATATTGCACCAAAAACCAGACATTTGCAGCTAGAATAGTCATTTACCACATTAGCAATGTATAAAGTGTATTTGTTTAAAGTTAGGACTAGTTTAAAGTTATCTTCATTGAAAAGTACAGTGCTTTTCCTTCAAAAATAAGGACATTTCAATGTGACCCCAAACTTTTGAACGGTAGTGTATATGTGGAGCTGAATGAATGGATACTGAGCGTAGAGACAAGGAGGTGATTCTGATGTCATGGCTGATTGGTGTGTATCATCTGAAGCATTTAGCACCATAAGTAGTTGCAATATAACATGAAGACGGTGCCTCACAGTCATGTGCACTAGCAGGAGTTTGTCTGAATTAGCATTGGCTTTGAGCCTTTTTATATCTCATCTCTCAGCAGGACGTGGAAGGTGAAATGTGCAGACCCTCAGGCTTGTTCTATCTCACATTGCTACATTATAGACGCTAATGTCGAACATGAAGTCGATTTGTGGCTCGATGTTCAGAAATCAGAGGTGTCTGTTTTATGGGTGTATAGATGAATGAGACAAATCAAAACCACACTTTAATAGCAATGCAGGCACCGTCTTGTAGACTTGATTCCAAATAACTGACTAGTTTAGCATGACACATAATGTCTTCAGTTGCTGCTAGGAACAGACCAAGCAGTTTGAAACAAGTTAAAGCAATTATTCGGTCTGATTGGGTTTATATCATTTTCCTCGTGCTGCAAATGTAGATGCTCAGCGAAGAACTATTTGTTGTCTGCAGTTCCTTAGTTTCGCGCTAGACCTATAAGGCTAATGTAACTAAGAAGTAATTGAAGCTTAGAGTCACTGATTAAAGTCATGCAAACTGCAGGCCTTAATCACCACCAACTGGCATTGAGCTGATAAGTATGCATTATTTTGTCCATTTTTAGTCAGCTTGTCATTTAAAGTCAGATTAAATGAACAAGCTTGTTGAGATTACAACCCAACCCGGTTTGGGGCAAGTACAGTACAGTACTCCAGATTCCGAAACCACCCTTCATTTGTTTGATGTCCACTAAGTACAAGTTATTTAGTCAGTGTTTAGAAAAAAAATGAACATACATTTAACAGAAAATGACATGGAATCTTCAATACCTGAATATAATTTTGCAGTGTGTACTGTGGCTGGTTTAACTTTATTACAGCTTCCACTCTTTTCAGGAGTCTTCAGAAGCAGTTTAGTCTTAGAAGTTGGTTCTTCAAGTATGATCCAAGCAATCGCTGAACACCAGCAGCAAATGCTCTCAGTGAGGGCTTCTTAACAGCTACTCATCCTTTCAGACTCATAGTCTTCTCACAGTGGAAGGATGGACAGAATAACCAGTGGATTTTTCCAGATCTGGAGCAGCTTGATTTTCTCCTCTCTCTCTCAGCTTAAAAGCTTTAAGTGCTCTCTATGTGATGGATTTTGGTGGTCTACCAGTTTTTGAACTCCAGTTGTGGAAGCTTTTCTTTGGACACTTTTCTTTGACTTTCTCCATCCTTGTGCAAGTGGATTATCCTACATATAATCTCCTTGGAAATATCTCCTGAGAAATGAAGAACTTGTACCTATTGGCCATTTCGACTTCAAGTTAAATAAGCGAACAGTTTCTGACCTTTGTACGGCAATGTTTGTGTTGGCGTGGAGTTTCCATTTCTTGTTAGCTATGTTAGCCTCGTAGCTCAAAACTAAAGGAGCAAACTTTAGACACCAAGCATGTCTTCACGGATCGACAGGGATGAATTTCTGTACAATTCCCCATGTGCTATGATTTTGTCGATTCATACTTTTTTCATGTTGTTATGTGGTTTTTCTCTCTGAGAAAATGAGGCGACAAACACTGAGTGAGAAATAGTTGGTATGTTAATTTCTCGTGACCGATCAATCCACGCTGAACAATTATCTTTTACCCTGTCAGCATAGTCCACCATGCTTACCTCATAATTCAGTTTCACAGAGCTGTATTAAAAAGTGCCTTTGACAGACATGGAGAGGCGTTTAATTCCTATTTTCATGACCATTCCAACGCTCTCGTTTTGGACACTGAAGTAAAACGTTTGTCTGGAGCTGCTAAAACTTGAAGGAAAAAGCTTACTTGGATGGAGAGTGTTGTAATAAAAGTGCCAGCTCTTTCCACAGATGACAACCAATGAAATGTCAAAGGTTCTTAAGTGATTGGGAAAAAGTCTTAGTACTTTACCGTTGGCAGAGGACATGATTCTGTAGATACTCGCTTCAGATACGATACTGCCGTCCTGAGTTCAAAACAGTGTAATCCTGTCAGCCGGCAGTGATTCATAGTCAGTGTGAGTTTATTTTTCATTAACAGTGAAAAAATAAGCACCTCGGCTGAGAAAAGATTAGAAACAGGCCGACCTTAAAACCATTTACTACACAGTAAATGGCCACGGACTCACACGCTTACACACATACAGGAGGCCAAGAAGGACTTAACGTTTCTGACATGCCACCCTAAAGCAAGTGAAATATTCAGCTCACTCCCATCTGCTCAAATTTTCCATTAGGAAAGTGAAACCGTAAAATACAGATGGCACAGATACAGAATTTAGTATCTCTATAGGATGAAAACCAGCAGGAAGTCTTTTTTTTTGGTGAAAGAGTTTAACTTGCTTGAACACGCTTTCAGTTTTTCAAAGTAATTGGCGGGGATAATTTTCCACATCTCCAATGTGTAAAAATATTTGGTTGCATTGTCTGTTTGTCTGGTTCTTACCATCCAAATTATCCCAAACACACTCAGTGATACTAAGTTCTGGACTCTGGGGTGGTCATTTTGTTCTGAGAACAGCAGCAGCTTCTTTGTTTGATATGTCTGTTTCCTTTTCTCAGTGAAACTTTTACCATCTACACCTCCTTTCAGACCCATAGCGCTGAGTTGTCTTCTCACAGTGGACATATGGACAGAAACACCTGTGAGTTTTTTAAGATGTGAATCAAGAGTGGAGCTGGATTTTCTCCTTTTTCTCAAACATGAAAGCTTTAAAGGCTGTTTATCTGGGAACAGTTTTGGAGCTCTACCAGATCTTGCATGGTGGTGAAGAGTTCTATTTTCTGTGCATTACATACATTGAATCGTTTTTTGAACTCCAATTTTGGAAACTCCTGTTTTTTTTTTTGCTTACTTTCTTTTGCCTTTCTACTTTATTTTGCAAGTGGATTATCTTATATGTAATCTCCTCAAGAAAGAGCTGCCTGAAAAATGGATAACTGGTGTTTCATGGTCATTTTGACTGGGGATTAAATAAATAAAGGCTGGTCTCTGGCTTTTGCACAGTGCTGTAATTCATCGTGCTTTCTCAGTCATTCACTGTAAAGAATACCTGTTCCATTCACACACAAGAAAATGTTAACAAGTGAGAACAGAGCACAACCTGAAGGCTACACTGTCCTTTCTGTGACCGTGTGTGCCCTGGTTTGGTCTAGTTGGTGGAAAAATCCAGTCTTCGGGGTCAATCTAGTGTGCCAGGGGAATTACACGGCCTGTGAGCCCTATTTCAAGAGACTGCAAAATAATCAATCATGGCTTGTCAAAATAATCAGACAGCCACTTTAGCTCCAACCGCTTCAGCATGCTTCAGCATGGGCAGACGTGATGAAAGCGAGCAGCATTATGCGATACATTTGACTTGCAATAAAATGGAGAAGGCAGAGGTGGCGCTATCGATAGCACTTAAGATGCATATATTGCTGATGCACCGACAAAAGTAATAGCTTGAATTTACTTAAAGTAAAATATGTCTTCACTATTATGTTTGGCAGTAATTATGTTGATGTAATATATTTTATTCATGCAGAAACAATGAATCATGTAAATTCAGTGTATTACTGTTCTCATTGTGGTTTGACTATAGAGACAGAAAGCAGTTTGTTCCTGTCAAGTCCGCTGCCGTCTTGCCTCATTTTCAGAGCATTGCTTTTATTTGTGTAGTCATTTCATTGTATTTTTGTCATTTAATAAACGTCCAGTGCATATATACACAAACTTTTGACATCATGTATTCATAAGCATGAATAAAGAATGAAGATGTTTAAAAAATAGGAATGGGAATAAAACATTCAGTGAGGCTCAAAGGTCTTATTGTACAAGTGAAAATCTGACTTTTAATGTAAAGTTTTTCATTCTAAATTCTATTGTCAGCATAATAATTGGAATGCAAAAAGATCACTCTTAAAATTTGGACATGACTTTCAGAATGTATTAGTGTTTAGTACAGTATGTCCCCAGTATGTTGTTTTAATGACACCTCGTTTAAATTATAGCCACCATGAACTAAATTAGTGCAAAAGCTGCTGATGAGTAAATCAGGTCCACCAGAGAGTTGACTGAACATGAGCTTCAGTGGAGTAAATGAGATTTAAAAATATATCAGACCTTTTTGTCCAGTGTCACAATTTGCTTTAATTTAAATAGTGGCTATAAAAAGGAATCTTTAATATTTCTTCTAGGTATAAATGATAAAAAATGAAAAACATCCTAGTTTTTCAATGTGGCCTCAGACGTATATATAAATCGCCACTGTCGGAAGCAGCATATCTCCTTCTATCTCCTATGCTATGTGTATATTTTTTTGTTGTAGTTCTGTGTGTTTAATTTAGTGGTTTAGTTAGTGTATTTGTGTTGGGGTTGGTCACCATGAGGGTGAAGTGTATGGCTATTGGTGATCCCCCTGCAAGGTAAGTGCTTTCTATGTGCTTGTATCTAATGTTTAATAAAGAGTATTTCTCATGGTGGAATTGTGGTCTCTTCTGTGTCTTTCTCTATGCTGATGTGAAAGTCATGAGATTGTTCTAGATTTCAAATGCCTTCAAAACTAATACATTTAAAGTTTTTTTGTAAGAAAATATCATGTGACAAAAATTATTAACTGAAAAACACTGTTTGAATAAGTATTCACCCCCTGTGCCCTAACAAGGATAGATTTGCCTTGCAACTGGCCTTTACCTGTGAATTGTTAATAAAGTTCACCTTTTCTAGATAAAAGACCCCCTTAATTCCAGTACCATTGTTCAGACTTAGTCATAAGCTGGGAAAATGAGTAACAAAGAGGTTTCTGATTAATTTGAGGTAAAGTCACAGACATGCAAAGGTATTAGTGAGTGCTTTTCGATCAGTTGTGTACAGTTGTGAGGAAATGGAAGCTGCATAGAGAAGACTGTCCCTCAAAATTCAGCATCAGAGCAAGAAGGGACTCCATGAGGGAAATCACAGAGAGGCCAATAATCATTTTAACAGAGCTACAGAGTTCATTGGCTGAAACTGGAGTGAAGGTGCACCAAAGATATCCGGAGCTGTGCATGTAACTGGCCTTTATGGGAGGGTGGCTAGAAAGAGGCCATTATTATAGAAAAAACACATCAAAGCACGTCTGGAATTTGCCAGAAAGCAAAGTTAAAATGTGAGATGAGGTTTTGTGGTTAGATGGGAGAAAAACGTTTTAGCCACAATTCAAAACACTATGTGGCGCAAACCTTACACTGTCCTTTCCTCACCAAACCCCACCCCAACAGTGAAATATGGGGGTGGCAGCCTTTGTTGTGGGGACTGGGTATTTTGTTAAAATTGAAGGACAGAAGAATGTCGCAAAGTACAGGATGATACTGCGAGACAAACCTTACTTTACCTTTCAGGCAGAGCAACACAGGAGAGGTTGTAAGTGTAATGTTCTGCAATGGCCTAGTCAAAGTCTAGATCTAAGTCCAGTCATGAATCTGCAGCACTACTGAAAAATGCTGTTATTGCAGCAAAAGATGGTTCTATTAATTTACTTTAAGAACTTTTTGGTTTGTAAAAGCTGGAGCGATCTTTGGGTCATTTATAATCCAGATAAATCTTGTGTCTTTTATAGGGGTTGAATACATTTGCAAGGTACCGTATATATCAACTAAAGAAGCAAACTTCAGACAACAAGCACATCTTGGTCGATCTACACTTCGGGTGAAGGGAAAAACTGTATGTTTGATTATTTGCTATTCCTTTAAGCTTGTAGAGTAAAATGTGGCCATTTCATTGCAAGTGCGGTCGCATGAACACAGTCTTGGCTGTATCGGGATTTCAAACTGATTAATTGATGGTCGTCCAAAACTCAAAACCTCCAGTCTCCAGCTCAACCCTAACAGCAACAAAAACCCATAACAGCAAAACACATCTTGATATGATGAAATAAACATGGCACAATGATGAATGTTTGCCTGCCTGCAAGTGTATTTATGTATTGATAGTATCATGCTTTTCCTGCCTAATGTTTAAAGATGTAAAGATGGGGTAAAGCTGAGTATGTGTGAATGTGCTGGGCCTGACTGAATGTCTGTTTAGGCTCATGTAGCACCAGGTCGTTCAGCCAATGTGTGTAAAGCCTTTTCCACCCCTGGGTGCACTCCTGCGGATACCAGGCTTTATTTACTCACAAAGCCACTCTCCGGAATGCCCCGGGTCACTGCGGGTCACTTGACAACAGGGTGGAAGCCACTGCCGAGTGAAAGATCGTATTTCACAACACTAGCTGTCAAAAAAATGAATAATATATGATAATAAGACAACAGTTTATATGATCATTTTTCAATGCAGTCAGAGAGATATTTCTTGAGATTTCATACCATGAAAGTAACTGTTTTGTTTATTGATTACTGAGTTATGTGTAAGCGACAGAATTCACACTTATATAATAATTAATATAATAGTGCAGTCCTTCACACGGCGGGGTTAGTTTAACACAGTGTCATGTTTAAACCATTGTTAAGTGAACAATGAGAGGAACCCATAACCCCCCATGTAAATGTAAAGCTGGTATATTTTTTAACCTAAAACCTACTATTGTTATCAGTTAAATTCAGTTTTGTCCTGTTGATGTCTATGCAAGCCCATTCCAACCAAATAAAGGAGAAAATAATAATCTTATTCCGTCCTCATCTGTTTGTGGCAGCACTCTGTTCACTAAGTCACTCTGTTGACTTAGTATCTCAAAATAATCACTTATTTGCTTGGAGTTTTCACTTAGTATCTCAAAATAATGAGTCACTTTCACAAAATATTGATAGCATTTTTAAATAATGCCTGGTTTTCTTAAGATTTGGAGATGTTGTGTTGAAATAATGAGTTATCAAATTTCAAGAAAGTAAAAAATTATTTCAGGGTAAGAAGTCATTATTATTAGATACTAGTTTGACATAGTAAGTCATATTTAGCCTAGTAAGTCAGTATTTTCAGAAAATAAATAAATGATTATTCCCACTTAGTAAATCATAAGTCATTTTAGTCAGTATACTCTATTATTATAAAATATTAAATCAATATTTTGAAAATATGTCAAGCTATTGAGAGATCAAATCAAATCAAATTTATTTGTAGCACTTTTTACAACTGATGTTGTCACAAAGCAGCATCACAGAATTCCAGAAAAGACAAAGTTTTAACATGAATGTAAAACCCCCAGGTGCGCAAGCCAGGGGCGACGGTGTCAAGGAAAAACTCCCTCAGAGCTGAGGAAGAAACCTTTGGAGGAACCAGGCTCACCAGGGGGGACCCATCCTCCTCTGGTCAAACTACCTACAGGTGATTATTATTGATAGCAGTAGTATTAGTAGCAGTAGTAACAGCTAGGAGTCTATGAAAACTTCAGTGTAGGGTGGGCAGCTAGTCTAAGGCAGGTGGCGGTAGCTGGGTCGTGGGCGGCTGGTCTGAAGTGGGTAGCAGGAGGGCTCGACAGTCAGTCGTCCTTCAGTGTCCAGCTGGACATGTGGGTGATTGTATACTCGGAAAAAAAGCAGGGAGAGGGAATTAGTTTTATTCTGTCTGTTTGTATGTAAAACAGGGAATGTAAACATTTACTGAGTGTGGCTAACGACTCCGGCAGATCTGACTATGACAGCTTAACTAAAAGGAGAGAACCAGAAGGACACACAGACATGGCAGCACTCTGAAACAGTTTGGCATCCCTCCGCTCCACCGTCCACAAACCTGAGTGACCGCGTGCGAGCAGCGGGATGACAGCACCAGCGTCTCAGTTTACTATAATTCCCTGTGTCCATGGACCCCTGGATCTGCTGCCTTAATCTATGGGGTACATTAGCTACCAAAAGCTAAACTGAACAAGTGAGTTTTCAGCCTAGCTTTAAAGATTGAGTCCCGAAAATTTTCTGGAAGATCATTCCAGAGTTTGGGGTCTTTATAAGTAAAGGCTCTTCCCCCAGCTGCAGCCTTATGAATTCTGGGAACTATTAATATGCCAGCACTCTGTGATTTGAATAGTCGTGATGGCTCATAATGGGAAATAAGGTCTTGCAGGTACTCTGGATTGAGCCCATGTAGGGCTTTATAAGTCAATAAAAGAATTTTATAATCAATACGGAATTTAACAGGCAGCCAATGAAGTGATGATAGCACTGGACTGATATCATCAAATTTTCTAGTTTTAGTGAGGACCCTGGCTGCGGCATTTTGGACTAGTTGGAGTTTGCTTGAATTTCTGCTCGCACAACCTGACAGTAGTGCGTTACAGTAGTCTAGCCTAGAAGTAATAAAGGCATGTACTAGTGTTTCTGCGTCACACAGGGACAGGGCATTTCTTATCTTGACAATGTTGCGAAGATGTAGAAAAGCTGTCCTAGTGATGCTGCCTATGTGTTGATCAAATGATAAATCTGAATCAATTATGACGCAGAGATTTTTTGCTGCTGAGCCAGGTGTAACTGGAAAATCAGCGAGATTTAAAATTAAATCTGATCATTTATTTCTTGCCAATTTTGGACCCAGAAGGAGAACCTCAGTTTTGTTACTGTTTAGTAGGAGGAAGTTCTGTAACATCCAGCATTTCAAATCTTTTACACAGTCCTCTATTTTCTTTAATTTGTATTTGTCATCAGGCTTGGCTGATATGCAGAGTTGCGT
This sequence comes from Pygocentrus nattereri, assembly GCF_015220715.1. NCBI lineage: Eukaryota > Metazoa > Chordata > Actinopteri > Characiformes > Serrasalmidae > Pygocentrus > Pygocentrus nattereri. The sequence continues at coordinate 17,298,502 of NC_051232.1, forward strand.
ATCGTCTGCGTAACAATGAAAGTTAATACCATGGTTACTTATAACTGTGCCTAACGGTAACATGTATAGAGTAAATAATAAAAGGTACTAAAATAGAGCCTTGTAGAACTCCAAATCTTACTTTTGAATAAATGGAAGATAAAATGTTTACACTAACGAACTGATAACGTAAGATAGGTAAGACTGGAACCATGATAAGGCTGTCCCTGTGATTCCAACCATGTATTCTAGCCTTTCTAGGAGAATATTGTGGTCTATTGTATCGAAAGCTGCACTGAGGTCAAGTAGCGCTAACAGGGATACGTAGCCTTGAGCCTTGAAGAAGAAGATCATTAGTTATCTTAACTAGAGCTGTCTCAGTGCTGTGATGTGTCCTGAATCCAGATTGGAATTTTTCATATATATGGTTCTTATGTAGATATGAACTAAGTTGTTGGGCCACAGATTTTTCTATAATCTTAGATATTTCTAATGTTAGAAATAGGCCTGTAATTTGACAATACGCTAACAGATTTGTTTTCTTGATCAGAGGTTTGATAATGCTATTTTAAAAGCTTTGGGAACATGGCCCAGACTAAGAGACGAGTTTACTATAGTTAAAAGAGGGTTTATAATAACTGGCAGTACTACTTTGAGTAATTTTGAGGGAATTGCTTCGAGTGTGCAGGTTGTACAATTTGCAGAGGAGATAATCTTCTCTAGTTCTAGCTGTGGGAGTGGGTAAAATGTTTCCAGCCTGTCTTATACAACTGTATTTTGCTTTATATCAGCCACGTCAGAAGACAGCCAAGTTGAATTAAATACTGTGGGTTGAATTTGTTGTCTAATATTTTCAATTTTATTATTCAAGAAGTCCATAAAAACTTCACTGGTGAGAGTTGCTGGAATTTGTGGTTCAGTACCCACCTGATTTTTTGTGATTCTGGAAATCACACTAAACAGCACTCTAGGATTATATTTATTATTCTCAATCAGCGAGGCCAGATACACTGAGCGAGCTGTAGTGAGAGCAATTCTATACTCTATAAGGCTGGCAGGCAGAGTGGAACACTTCCAGCTTGGTTTATTTCCGCTTTTCCGCTCTAGTTTCCAAACTGTTTGTTTTAAGGTACGGTTTTATCGTTGTACCACGGGGCGAGCTTTTTCTGCCTTATCCTTTTTATTTTAAGTGGCGCCACATTTTCTGAAGTGGATCGAAAGGTATTTTCTAAATAATTGGTTAGTAAATCTAACTCCATTTGGTCTGATGGAGTGTAGACTGGGGTTGAAAGTTCTGGAAGGTTTTCTATGAATTGTAGGGCGGTAAAAGGTTTTATTGAGCGCTTTGTAGAATAGCGAGGGGACGTACATATATTATGGCTAAGAAGTAGCTCATATGAAATTAGGTAAAGGTCGGAGATCGCTGTGGTTTGCGATAGGATATTAAGCCTGTCTATGTTAAGAACTAGTGTCAAAACTAAATCTAACGTGTTACTACAGTAGTGTGTAGGCCCTGTTACATTTTGGGTAATACCAACAGAGTCTAGAATTGAAGTAAATGCCTTTTTAGTGGTCATCTGCCTTCTCAAAGTGGATATTAAAATCTCCTACAATCATTACTTTATCATTGCACACGAAGTTTGCGGCAAAATCACTAAATTCTTTACAAAATTCAGAGTAGGGCCCTGGTGGTCTGTAAATGTTAAATAATGAAAATGTGTTATTTTTTGTGACTGGATTTGTAATGTGAATGGAAAGGACCATCTAAAGAAGTGAACATTGTTTTTATATATATATATATATATATATATATATATATATATATATATATATATATATATATATCAAAAAGCATGGTCCTGAAGGAACACCAGGACCATGCTAACTGAATTAAAGAGGAGGAAGAATGATTAAATACATCTGTTTTTTCTGCATGACTGCATGTCTGTTTTTCTTTTCATTTCTTCTGAAAGATGTATAAATATTAACTTTTTTGGGATACAGCAGGATTTTTTTTCCCTGACAAGTGAGGGCCACAATGAAACAGTCGCCAATGCACTGGAAACCCTTTGAAAATAATTCATGAAAGCACAGGAAAACTGAAAGGTTCTGCTAAATAATCAAACATGCCTCTCCTTAAAGGAGATTAAACTGTCTTTTAACATCATCATCAGGATGTACACAAAGTCATTCATAGTGGTTTGATATAGGAACCAGAAGTCGCACTGTCTACAGCACAAACATAGCCATTTTATTTACTAGCCAAAACTATGGGTGAACCTACACAAATCTTTTGAGCTTCATTTTTTTGTCACTACCTTTCTTATTCTTTATTTCTACATTATGCTTTTTCTTTCCTTCTTTTCACCAGCTTTTAACTGTTAACATTGTGGGAGCATGTAATATATCTACAATTTCTATAAATAAATTATAAATAAATGAAAAATAAAAACATACCTCACAAATAGAAAAGTCTCAGACATCAGGCAGCGTGTTCATAATTTCATATAACTTTCTGTGTGGGAGCTTTTAGAGGTGGGCGTCTGGTTCCTATCACCACCACTGTGAACACTTCTCACAGACTAAACCGCGCTGAATGACTTTGTGTCCGTCTTTACAGCTGAGTAATGGAGAAATGTGAAGTCTTTGGAATTCCATTTCAAGATTCTGTGATTTGTTTCAAGATTGGGGTCTTTTTCCCAACGGTCACGTAAAGGTCAAACACACAATCAAATGCTCGTTCATTAACTCACAATTGCATTGATGTCTGGAACAATGTCATAAACCTCTAAAGCCCTCCCTCATTCAACTCCCCCAGGCTTTAGTCTGAGCTTATCACCACAGAGATGCACAGGTGAAAGGTCATGGTCATTTGGGAGTGTTCTTGCGGCATGGTTTTTACGCACTGGGTTCACGTGGGAAGCCCATAGTTTAGTGGCGAGAAATGTAAAACCTTTTAGAGAGACAGAGACTCTCTATTTCTCTCGTTTGACTGACATTATTTTCTTGCTTACTGATATATTTAGGAACAGTGTTGTCTAATAGAATGAAACTAAACTACATGATTCCTGCAAATGAGGAAATTCAGTACTGGGTGCTGCGGAAAAAACCTTCAGTGACGCACACTGTATGGAACTCTTTTCTAGTAAATAGCTAATAGAACGGCAACTGGGAACTGTAAGAGAAAACTCAGTGAGCTAAAATGTGGAATATATTCTTTTTCCAGCTGTTTAGTCATCTTAAAATAGTCAAAAGCTGCTGAACACTCAGAAACGTCCACTTCATGGGGGAGGGAAGAGTCTGCTTATGAAGAGTAATTACAGTTGTTTTCTGTTGCTTTTGCCAGCTATGCTAGCATCTCATGCTGATTCACCAATGGGGTGCTTATGTATAGAGGGCAATTCATGAAGTAGAGTACAATGTTTGGCCCTGTTTACACTCTGTCTTTTCTTGTGACTAGTATCTGGATTTTATATTTTTATCAAATTTTTGCCACATGCCTTTACACTTGGTAGCCAAATGCGGCTTTGGTTAGTCGGACTGAAATCCGATTGCTGTTTGGGATAAAAAAATGCAAATCCGCTCATCATGTGGCAACCTTTTACCCGTTGTTTATCCATTCAGCCTCTTCTTCTGCAGTTTCTTTTGCACACTACTGTCTGTCCATGTTACTACGAAACATTTCATTTCATCCAGTCCCCAACCATGTGCGCCCTCCATGCTTGTCCTCCTTGCAGACACGGATTGTGTCCCAGTGATGTACGGCATGAGGAGTTTCGGTTGTCTTGGAAGGGGTTTTGGTTGTCGAATGTGTCTTGGAGCGATGGATCCCAAGGGGTCTGAGTGATAAATTTGTTTTAAATGCATGTTGGTGCATCTACACTTGCATTTTTTGTGTGGCTTGGTCTTATCCAGGTATAATCCTTATACTCTAGATGCATGAAGTGACCAGGTGTAAATGGAATCTTTGACTTTCAACATTTATAAGTTTGAAATGTGACTATTTCCATTACACAGAGTGGGGGACTGACGCAACACACATACACACATACATACACACACACACACACACACACACACACACACACACACACACACACACTTTCTAAGCTGCTTAACCTTTGAGGTCACGAGCCGGACCTATCCCAGCGGTAATCGGACAGAAGGCAGGAAATACCCTGGACAGGTTGCCAGTCCATTGCAGGGCCCTGACACAACAGACAAATTAGGATTAGTTAGCGTTAATTAGAACTGCATTCATCTATTCTGTTCCTTTCCTTTTCACCAGGTTACAGCAGAAATCAGTGGTGCAGTGCTTTTACCTGTTTACCTAAAAAAAACCAAGTTATTCACTTCAGCATTTTTATTTTACTGTCACTCTGGCAAGCTTGGAGTTTCTGAGCTACCATTTAGTTAGTTTTTTAATAAAAATGTATAGAAAAGGTTTTTTCTGGGTTGGTACTACTTCAGCTATTTTAAAGGTCTAGCCACAAAACCTTTTTTCCCACAAGCATTTTGTTTCTGCGGACATTGAGTAATAGGATTGGGAACTAGCATTCTTGTTAAAGACGTAATTACCTACCACTGTGAAAAATTTACCATTTAATGGCAAATGGTCATATTTACAGTTAATGCCAGCAGAGTCAACTTCTCTCCCTCTTCATTTAGCATGAAAGAATGAGAATGGCACTTTGATGCGAGGACATAAAAGCGAACAGGCGCTTTTGCTCTCCACTGGCGAGACTTGACTCTCTACAAAGGCCGTCTGCGGCTCGCAAGGAGGGGGACTGGGCTGATGCTCGACTGGTTTGATCCCTCAAAGGCCTCCCATTGGGCTAGCGCCTGGGCCCCAACCCAAGAAAACATGCATTCTCTAATTGGTTATGACAGTGGGCCAACCTGTGAATCTCAATAAAAAACTGTAATAGGAAAGATGGTGTGAGAGAATGGTCAACCAACAGAAAGAGAGAGAGAGGTTAGTAGGCTACAGATGTTGCAGCTGCAAGCTGGCTCTCATTTTCTCCCAAGGAAGCTAATGAGAAACTGCTGGAGGCCATGTTTGCCCCTGTACATAAAGAACAAAGAACTGATCTAGGACCAGCTCTTAAACCAGTTTTTTATATTAATTGCTAGAGGGTATAAAATAGAACTGACCTGAAAACAACATTTACGGGAAATCTCTTACTCAATCAGTTAATGGATGAATGGAATACATAGAGGGACCTGAGACACGTTGAAAATGAAGGAAAAAATGTAATGCAAGGTTTTCTTCCTAATTATTTTGCACCATTTCTGTTGATTTATTCGTTGTGAAATGACGCAATGCAATGGACAGCTGGTGTTCTCATGCTTTAAAGCCTTACAAGATTTGATATAACAGCGATGATTTGTCCCATTAAACCCACAATAACAATCCCTTAATTATACTTAGCATGTTACTCTACAAGCTAATTATACTAAGCAGTTAGGCGTAGCGTGGCCGTAGGGCGTTGCGTCAAGTGCAGCTACTGGGTTATATTTTCTGGGAAACAAATGACTAATCATCGCCCAAGAAATGTATTTAATGAGAAATGCTAGTTTTTGTTAATGCTCATCTTTCCATCCATTATGAAGTTCTCAGTGAAAGACGCAACAATTTAAGAATGTGAGGCCTCGACAGACACCACAGCAAAGTTACAATCCATCCAACACATGGGGCAGATGGAGGACGCAGATCTCCCGGGGAGAAACAGTTCCTGGTCAGAAGTGTCTGATTGCTATGGAGACCACGAGCTATCACTTTACAGAGAGAACCAACCGTTTAACTGGCCACTTTGCCACAGGACCCCTACGAGCGGGAAAGCCAAGAGCTAACCTGCATTTAACGGGGCCTTTGAACTTCTGACCTTTACGGTGTCTCGGCAACAGCCTGAGGGGAACTGCTCTACAAAAGAAATGAGGAGAGGTTAGGAACTGTGTAAAGCAGTAAACAATGAAGATGCTGACCAACCACTGGACAGCTGACAGTTCCATGAGCTCTACAGCCATTAAACAGTCATGGAAGATTAAGCCATTGTAAATCAAAAAACGCTAATCTAATCTAATGTTACTCCAAAAAGTAGTCAATCAGCCAAGATGCGTTTGGTGTCTGCTTAGAGTTTGCTTAGTTGTGCACTGGAGCTATGAGGCTAATGTTGCTAACATCACAACAGTTAGCATTGTGCAGATTGGTAGCTAATATATAGAACTGTGCAAACTCATCACACATTCTCCTTTCAAATAGACTCGCTTATGCGGTTTCTGACACAGTGGCTGCTGTCGTCAATAAAGATGGACAAATGTACAGACAAAATTCAGGATAAACGGCTGCTGCTCCTGTTTTTAGATGCGCAGCATTGGGTAAAAGGTTAAGAAATGGACAAAACTCTGTCACATAACAAACTAAAACCAGTCATAACATTCATCTTTAAGCCTTAAATACTTCATTTTTTAGCCACATTAGCAAATCGATTAGACGTAACAACACGATATGATGTTTTAAGCATGTGTTTAGCGCAGTTCTAATGAGTGAAGCATAAATGTCTTTTACTTGTCAGCAACATTAGCTTTGCAGCTCCAGTGCAAATCTAAAGAAGCAAGCTTACCTTGGTTTAACCGCTGCATGGGGAAAATAGTCTAAACTTGATTTTTGATTGAAAGTTTGCCTTGAAAATGTAAAATAAAAAGAACCCGTTTCTGGGAAAAAGTCTGGCAAAAGTTAACAGAGGTTTCATCAGCCATGTATGATGTGTCATTTTGATTGAGCGCGTACCTTTTTCCCTTATAATGTCTTTTTAATCTTGACATGTACCTTCAGTGCTGCTGAATTGCTAAGAAAGAACAGTCTTATTTCATAATGACTGGAAAAGGTCTATGACAAATTAGTGGCGCTAGGTGGTTATTACCGCAATCATTCACGTGAAGGGTGTTTATATAGAGCAGTCACAGCTCTGTAAGCGTTACACAGACCACCACATTAAGGTGTGCCTGCATCACGCACATTTTCCCGACAATATAATTGTCATAACGCTGAAAATTTAATAAGCAGCTGTCTAAAATGATGGCATTCCAGCCTTGTGAGCTGGCGTCCCACTCACTGTAAGAAAAAAAGAAAAGGATATGAAAATGTGCGAGGGCAAGTTCCAAGTTCAACAGCGAAATATTTTATCGCAGGTAGCAGACAATAAAACACCTCATTTGAGGGGGAAGGCTAACGCTAAGCTACTCATTAGCATTGAGCAACGGTTTCTTTCCTTGCTGTCTTGCCAAGGGCCTCTGGTGATTCATATAAGTTAGATCTTGTTTTATGACAAGACTAAAAATCCCCAAATTACTCCCCCCCCAGACGTGCACACGTTTTGAAATCCACAATATAAATCCATAATTAAATGCAGACTTAATTCAGCAACCGTAGCTATAGGTCTCTCTTTTTTAATGAATTGCACTGAAGCTTCAAGCAAGTTACACCGATGCATTCAAACATTTTGACAGTTCGGAATTTCCAAAACAATTTGGAGCTTTGAAATACAGGCTTTGGCTTCTGACTTACTGTAATGTTTTCTACACAAATGCTTGATGTCCATTCAAATTATAGTGTATGTTTGGGCTGGCTGAACAGCCAGGTTTTAGATTTTTATCCCAGCTGAACATTTTTTACCATGCATTGACAAAGGACATTAGAAGTAATAGTAAATAACAGGATCAACATAAAATGTTGTAGTATAGCATATATATTGTTTCTTTACATACTGTACATAGACTAAAATTCTACTGATTTTTTTAAATTTTGGCATAATTTATTTGTTCGGATGTAAACAATGTGATGCAGAGTGGTTTGGTGTGAAATGCTCCGTTCTAGAGAGAGACAAGGATGTCATTTGCATAATGCTTATTGGTAGCTATTTGCCTTCTTTCACAGTAATCTTGAACTTTAGCATCTTGAACTGTTCCTTTATTTAATGTTCACATGTACTATAAGGCAAGTCAAGTTTATCTCTACAGCACCTTTCATATTTTCATAACTGAACATACATAAACTGAAAAATAAAAGCATTAGACTATAATACAGCTTATGACATCTGGTATTTATAGAAATTAGACAATAGAGAGAAAGACCATAATCAGCAAAAAAAGACAATGTCAGCTACCATTTCACAGTATCAGGCCTCTGGGCCAAAATATAGACTTATTAATCGCTAATATTTGGTACTTTGTCATTACTGTATGTGCACAATGTTTGAAAGAGGATTTAAAAAAAAATGGGATCTAAATCTCACAGTGATTTGATGTTATTTTGGAAAATAATTCAATGCATCATTAAATCTTAAACTTCACCGCAATTTGATACTATAATGATTCTATGCAATATTTCAATGCATCATCAAATTTCACAAAAATTCAATTCAGTACTGATTCTTTATGAAATGCAACAGTAGATCATTAAATGTCAAATTTCAGGAAAATTCAATTCAATTGTGATTCTTTATGTAAGGATTCACTGTGTCATGAAGTGTTGAGATCTGTTAGATTACTTTGTTACAGTTCCAAATCATTTTTAAAAATACAGTAAATGCCCAAACGTTACTGGAGGAACAGCGTACAGTGACAATACACCAAGCTTTCTTTTACATTTTTCTATTTGAAAATAGATTTAGAATTTCACTTCAGCTGATGAATAAGTGAATATTTTATTAACATTTTAATTAAATGTTATTAGAATTATAATATAATAACATTCCAGATAAAAGTGAGTGGAGGTCACAGCCTAGCAGTGACCAGCACACAGTTGAAATGTCCCGGGGTGTTTTGTGATGCAGTGGTAATGTTCTCGCGCCTGCACTCACACGTGATTTAGATAAACGAGTGAGTGATGAGCGGATAGTCCTCAAGCTGACCCTGTTTTAGGGAGAAGAATGATGGTGTTTTGGGCCATCTCCTGTAGTGCACGCTGAGACACAGGGATAAATGAATAGTACAGAACTCACAATCCGGGAAAGCGTTGCACTGTTTTGCTCGCTCTCTATCTCTGTCTACACACAAACCGTAGTGATGATAAATTACTCTGAACTGGTGGGGTGGAAAAGGAAATTCTTTACATCCTAGACTGATGTTACACAATCAACTAAAATGAAAAAATGTGTGCTGATGCATGTGAAATATTACCTGTGATGGGACATGTACAAACCTCAATTCCAAAAAAATTGGAAGTGTGTCAAATGCAAATAAAACAAAAACAGAAAGCAGTGATTTGTAAATCTACGTAAGACCTGTATTTAAACGAAAGCAGTGCAAAGATAGGATATGTCATATTTTGTCTTATCAACATTCTGAAATTATTCTGAAATCGATGACTGCAACATGTTCCAAAAAAATCCCAAATGGTCTTCTGGGCTCCCGAGTGGTGCAGCCTTCTAAGCCATGGTCCTATCATCAGGAGAGTTTGATTTTGATCCCTGGTGATGCTACGCAATCTGGAGAAATATCTACGTGTTAAGGGCAAGGCAGAAAAACAGAACTGAATCTCTATGACCTTTCAACAGCAGTGCATTAAAAACTGGCATGCATCTGTGAGCTTTAATAAACGATTTTCAAAATACACATTAATGTACAGTCTTAACTTGCAATTGTAGACATTAGTGCTACTAATGTCCACAATTGCTAGGTAAGACTGTACAACCCCAATTCCAATGAGGTTGGGACGTTGTGTAAAACATAAATAAAAACAGAATACAATGATTTGCAAATCCTTTTCAACCTATATTCAATTGAATACACTACAAATACAAGATATTTAATGTTCAAACAGATAAACTTTATTGTTTTTTGCAAATATTCACTCATTTTGAATTTGATGCCTGCAACACGTTCCAAAGAAGTTGGGACAGGGGCAACAAAAGACTGGAAAAGTTGAGGAATGCTAAAAAAACACCTGTTTGGAACATTCCACAGGTGAACAGGTTAATTGGGAACAGGTGAGTGTCGTGACTGGGTATAAAGGGAGAGTCCCTGAAAGGCTCAGTTCACGACTTTGTGAACAACTGCGTGAGCAAATAGCCCAACAGTTTAAGAACAATGTTTCTCAACGTGCAATTGCAAGGAATTTAGGGATTTCGTCATCTACAGTCCATAATATCATCAAAAGATTCAGAGAATCTGGAGAAATCTCTGCAAGTAAGCGGCAAGGCAGAAAACCAACATTGAATGCCCGTGACCTTCGATCCCTCAGGCGGCACTGCATTAAAAACCAACATCATTCTGTAACGGATATTCTCACATGGGCTCAGGAACACTTCAGAAAACCATTGTCAGTGAACACAGTTTGTCGCTCCAATTACAAGTGCAAGTTAATACTCTGCTATGCAAAGCGAAAGCCATATATCAACAACACCCAGAAACGCCGCCGGCTTCTCTGGGCCCGAGCTCATCTGAGATGGACTGATGCAAAGTGGAAAAGTGTCCTGTGGTCTGACGAGTCCACATTTCAAATTGTTTTTGGAAATCATGGACGTCGTGTCCTCCGGGCCAAAGAAGATATGGACTGTCCCAATTGTTATCAGCGCAAAGTTCAAAAGCCAGCATCTCTGATGGTGTGGGGGTGTGTTAGTGCCCATGGCATGGGTAACTTGCACATCTGTGAAGGCACCATTAATGCTGAAAGGTACATGCAGGTTTTGGAGCAACATATGCTGCCATCCAAGCAACGTCTTACTCAGGGACGCCCTGCTTATTTCAGCAAGATAATGCCAAGCCACATTCTGCACGTGTTACAACAGCATGGCTTCGTAGTAAAAGAGTGCAGGTACTAGACTGGCCTGCCTGCAGTCCAGTCCTGTCTCCCATTGAAAATGTGTGGAACATTATGAAGTGCAAAATACGACAACGGAGCCCCCGGACTGTTGAGCAACTGAAGTTGTACATCAAGCAAGAATGGGAAAGAATTCCACCTACAAAGCTTCAACAATTAGTGTCCTCAGTTCCCAAATGCTTATTGAGTGTTAAAAGGAAAGGTGATGTAACACAGTGGTAAACATGCCCCTGTCCAAACTTCTTTGGAACGTGTTGCAGGCATCAAATTCAAAATGAGTGAATATTTGCAAAAAACAATAAAGTTTATCCATTTGAACATTAAATATATTGATATCTTGTCTTTGTAGTGTATTCAGTTGAATATAGATTGAAAAGGATTTACAAATCATCATATTCTGTTTTTACTTATGTTTTACACAACATCCAAACTTCACTGGAAGTGGGGTTGTATATTTACATTAAAAATGATTTTTGCATATTTGTCTGACTAAGTGATTTCAGATCCTCATACTACATGTAATGTAAGACAAAGAATATGAGGAAACACATAACAGTTTTTAAACTATATAGTTATATAGGGGTGTGTAGTGTGACAATTTATCATGATAAATAATCTCATAACACACTTTTCTGAGCATATTGAAGATATTGTCAGTATTTACACTCACATTCACTGACTAACTACATGTTTCATTATGAAGTGGGCATAATTAGGCATGTTTAATAGGATTTAGTGCAATGCATGATGAACATCGTGCATTACAGTTTTGTGATCTAACATTTTGGCCATAATGCCCACCCCTACATCTATATGACTCGTGTAAAGAAATAAACTAAACTTAACAACTGATTCTGCTGCAGCAGCAAGTGCAACTGGCACTGCCTATAACTGCAGATCAGTCTTTCATGTTGCTGTGGAGGAATTTTGGCCCACTCTTCTCTGCAGAAGTGCATTGATTCAGTAACACTGGAGTGCTTTCAGGACCAGATAACTTTAAATAGATGGCTAGACTCCAAAACATTGATTTTGTTTCTTTAATACCATTCAGAGACTTTTGTGCTTTATACCATTGTCTTGGTGCAAACCCAACGATCCTGGACCAATGACTGGACATTCTCAGGCAGGATTTTCTGATAAAGAGCAGAATTAATGGGAATTCATACCACTATAGTAAGTCACCCAGGCACTGAAGCAGCAAAGCATCCCCACACCATCACACTACCACCACTATGTTTGACTGTTGGTATGATGCTCTTATTGTGGAATGCTGTGTATGCTCTCCCATGGGTACCGTTTTTGCCCAGTCTCTTTCTAATGGTGGAGTCATGATTACTGACCTTTTCTGAGGCAAATGAGGCCTGCAGTTCCTTAGACATTTCCCTGTCTTCTTTTGTGACCTCCTGGATGAGTCATCAGTGTGCTCATGGAGGAATTTTGGTGGGCTGGACACTTCTGGGAAGATTCACCACTGTTCCAAGTTTTCACTATTTAGAGATAATGGCTCTTGCTGTGGTTTTACTGAAGCCCCAGAGAAAGACCCCTTTTATTAATAACTTTTTCCCATCTCTCCCGGAATTTCTTTGGATCATGGCTTGGCATTCTACTTGTTGGGGCCTTTTAGCCTAATTCACATTGCTGGAAAGTTTATATTTTATGGATGCTTAGATTCAACAGCACTGGCAGTAATCAAGCAACAAAGTTACCATTTCAGAGATGCATGCTTTTATTATGACAGCGACAATGTACGTTATTTGAAAATTATACAGTTGTTAACTTATTCTGTCTGTACAATATCATAAACTGATGATGAACTGTTTGGAAGAATGATTCACAACAGTGCAAGTGCATTTGCCAAGGTGATGTCAGTGTACTAAGCCTGCATTTCATGAATTTAATTGGATAGACCAGGTGTGCCTGCTCTGGAGGGCTGAAGTCCAGCACAGTAATTTCCCTTCTCAAAAAACACCTACTAAACCTGTTGATTAACTCTGTGAGGACCATCATTGTGTAATGAAAATCTTACGTTTAAATGTATAATGTGTGATGTAAAAGTAAGAGCCTGTGTTATTTATTCCAAACATTTTTGTTTGTATTTTGCTGAAAAAAAAATTTTCAAACACAACTTCATGACACATGAAAAATGGGTGGTATCCAGAGCAAATATGGGCCTCCGAGGGTCCACTGATGAGTTGGATCCGGTGAAACGTCAGAAAAAACTCCAGACTTCAGCCCCTTAGAGCCAGAGCTAGGGTTTAATAAAACTATTGCTATAATAAAACTGTTGGTTTAGTTGTTTGATGATGCAATGCTTTACCCAAAGGAAACCAACTGTGCTCTTGGATAGCCACAGTACAGCACAGTTGCTCTAACACATCTGATCCAACTCATCAGTTAATCTCCAGATTTAGATGATGTGTTTGAGCAGGGAAAGCATCAAAAGTTCTAGGAGCCCCTAGGACTAGAGCTGGGCACTGCTGAGGCCTTCTTTTGCAATGCTTTTGTGGGCTGATGTCAAAATCCCATATTTTTTATGTGCGCATCTGTCAATGCTAATATTGATTATTTGAAGATTATTACAAATGCAGTGAGATAAGTAAAACGTAGAAAACGAGCATTTGTCCAGCTCCTCTGGAGCTCAATGAGTACATTAAATATCAGCTTGGAACATCAGTGAAATCCAAACGTCTGCCTGATGTTTTTAAAAGCAGTTGTCTGCCAATATTGATATGAATCTGAAATCATGCATAAATAAAACGATTGAGCTATTTTTGTTCTCCTTGTTCGTCCTCCACTGCAAACGGTTATGTCGTGGGAAATGATGAGAATGTTTGCAAATATCAGTTTGAAATTTTGTTTATATCTAGATGTCTGTCCAATGTTGATATATTTGTAAAAACAACAGATATGAATGTGATTCCACCATCATTGTGCATTCCTAAAGAGAACCACTGAGTTAACCTTCTGCCCCTTGTCTGTCTGCCACTTCAAACGGTTACAGTCAAGAGAAACAATGAGAACATTTGTATGGAGGCAATGGTTAACCCAGACTGAATGATACCCAGCTGTGATCCTGGAGAGCCAGTGTCTAGCACACTTTGGTTATTTCCCTCCTCAAATGCACTAGATTCACCTCATCAGTTGATCAGCAAGGTTTAGCAGATCATCAACTGTGCTGGACTACCCTCCAGGACTAGAGTAGTGGTGCTCTGAGGTCAGCTCTGACCAGAACCTTCTTATAGATTGCTATAATGAAGGTGCTGAGCTAATCTTTAAACATTTGTTGGTCAGGTTGTTCAAGTATGGTCAATGGAAACAAAGAGAACATGCACATGGATGCAATGGCTCGATGGCTTTATCTAACCTAGAGGACTCAAGCTTGGGTACTGAACGATTTGCTTGCTCAACCACACCTGATTTACCGCATCAGCTAAGTCATTTAGAGTGAATTGATGGGAAATGTTTCATTGTAGAGAAAGTTACCAAGTCAGAATTGCTCACAGTGGTGGTGATAGGAACCAGATGTCTGAATACTTCTTCTAAAAGTTACCTCATAAGGTAATTACATGAAATGATTATGTTGCCGGATGCCTGAGATATTGTTTCATGATAGTTTGGCTATAGCATAGTGTAAGACACAGGGGAGGCCATGATTCTGCTGTGAGTTTATTAACCACAAGAAAAAAGAACAGGCAGGTCTACTCTAGCCATGCAGTTTCACTCTGCAACACAACCCACTCCAGCTAAGCCCACTCTCCAACATCCCATCCAGCAGCAGGATGCTACAAAAGATTTGGCTTCAAATATAGTCCTTAAAAGTACATTCAGGGTGTTGTATGTTAAAATAGTACCAAAAGTAATGCATTTTTTCAGGATGACCACTATTTTACCATTATTAGCATTATGTATCAAAAACCTACACGACTCATGGAGGCTCACTGGTGGTTTTGGGTAGTAAATGCAATGGCTATATTAGTTTTTTTGGACATTACAATCCCTGGCTCCCATCACCACCATGGATAAAGTTGTCTACAATAAACCATTTCACATCAAACCACTCTGAACGACTTTGTTTACATCCCAGCGATTTAATTATGCTAAAATTTTGAAAAATTGGTGGAATTCCATTGGAGCAGCCTCTGACTGTAACCCCTAGAGACGAGATTTTATATCGTGAGGCCTTTGGTCCTTGTAATAAACCCCCTGAGCTAACCATGAGTTCAGATCAGTTTCTGTCAAGGGAAACAAGAACATTTACATGTAGGTAATGGACTGAGAGGAGCCCACCGTTGGCCCTGGATGGTGTTCAGTACAGTTTAAAGATGGTAGGTGTGTTTCAGCAGGGAAATTACCAAACTGCTGGTCTGCAACTCTACAGGACCACAGCTGGACACCCCTAGAGAAGCCATGGCACCAGTGGCAACCCCACCTTTTCGTCCTAATTCACTCAAAAACTCCAAAGGCCAAACCCACCGGCCCCAGCCTTCTCTTGAGTCCTTAGAGGGGAGCTCCACAGATTTTTCAAAATTTCTGCATGATGGCATGATTCATATATCAACAGTCTTTCAGAGCGGTTTGGAAGGAAATGCTCTGTTCTGGAGAAATTTAGAGTCAGAATTGTTCACAGTGGTGTTGATAGGAACCAGGCGTCCACCTCTAAAAGCTCCCTCACAGAAAGTTATTACATAAAAGTGTTGAATACACTGCCTGATGTCTGAGACATAGTTTTATGGTAGTTGTGTGACAAAGTTTGGGTCTACAACATAATGTATTTTAATCCATGTATTTGATGGGTACATTAAGGGTCTAAGGCAAAATAATTCCCAAAGAATTTTTTTCCCCACATTTTCCACTATTTTATCATGATCAACAACAGAGACAATAGGTTGACTGGTGGGTTTGGACAGTAAAAAAATGGCTATATTTGTGTTGTAGGCACTAAACCCTGGTTCCTCTCATCACCACTGTAAAGAAATCCGAGCCTCTAAGCTTCTCTATAAATGAATTACTTCGCATTAAACCAGGATGAGAAATACAGGGGGTTCTGGGCAAGCTGGGACCCCATGATGAACCTCTTGAACACCTGAAAGTTCTAGGGGGTTCTAAAAAATTACTTCATGCTGAAAAAAGGCAAATTCTGGGAAAGGTTGTTTAGCCTGCTTCAGTCAGGAAACAGCAAGCTTCTGTCTCTGATATTCCTAAACAACTAGAGCTGCAGCGCTGCTCTGCCTCAGGGGGGCGCTATAGCAAACAAGTTCACCCAGTTGGGCCTTCAAAGCCTAGTAACTGTAACTAAGCCCAGGTCTTCATAGTGTGCCTTAACATATTTGCAAGTCTGAAAACTTGCCCAATTTCCCAAGAGACTGGTGGAAAGTTACTCATTTCTCAGACTGAAGACAAAAGGAGACGTGTAAGAGCTCAGTCAATGTGTAGAAGACCTCACTTCCAATACTGTCAAACCAGAAACGTTCCTATCACGGAATCTAGCACGGTGAGCGAGTTAGCAGCCAGACAACACGGGACCCGTGAATCGCCCACTACATCAAGCCACTCGGAATGACTGTTTACTTCAGGGGTGGCCGGTGTCCAGCACAGTTTAGAGGCTTCCCTGCTCAAACGCACCTGAGCAATTAATGTAATCAGGTGTGTTGGAACTGTGCTGGACCCTCTAAACTGTGCTGGACTGTGCTGGACCCTACAGGACTGGCGTTGTGAGCCCCTGGTTTACAGCTTCACTTCTGAATGACGGAGAAACTCAAAAAGATTGGTGGAGTTCCCCTTCAGCCTTCCAAGCGAAAGGTGGAGAGGCCACGCCCACGTGTCCCGCCCACCGGCGCTCCAGCCCGCGCCGCTCTTCGCCCCCCTTCAGTTCTCCTGACTCTTAACCTCCCTCACCATCCGGACTGACCCACCTGGCACCGCTCTCCTTGCCCTCCACCATGCGCGCGCTCCTCGCCGTGACGCTGCTGCTGCTGCTTCACGCGGCCGTTCACGGGCTGCACGTGTTCGACCAGCCGGGTCTTCTTTTCAGCCAGCGGAGCCAGTGCAAGCCCATCCCGTCCGCGCTGCACCTGTGCTACGAATTCGAGTACGCGGACATGCGCCTGCCCAACCTGCTGGGTCACGAGGCCATGAGCGAGGTGCTGCAGCAGGCCGCGTCGTGGGTGCCGCTCGTGCAGAAGCGCTGCCACCCGGACACGCGCAAGTTCCTCTGCTCGCTCTTCGCGCCCGTGTGCCTGCAGGACATGGACGAGCCCATCCGGCCGTGCCGCTCGCTCTGCGAGGACGTGCGTCGCGGCTGCGCGCCCGTCATGGCCGCCTTCGGCTTCCCGTGGCCGGAGATGCTGCGCTGCGCGCGCTTCCCGCTCGACGACGACCTGTGCATCCCCGCGGGGGAGAGCGGAGAGCACGTGACCAACGCGACCGTGACAGGTGAGCGACTTGCCCTGCAAAACCAGCAAGTGTTGTGTTTGGGAACACTGGTATGCTCGTCAGCCAGCATGACCTTGCAGGGTGCCCGGCTAAAACGAGCGTCAGATCAGCCTAAACCATCTCAGACCAGAATGGCAAGGATTTTTCAACTGGGCAGTAAAGATTACGTCATTGCTCACAGCTGTTTATCCCCTGTTGTTTATCCAGGTGGGGTTCTCCAGATCTTCACATGATGTGAAGGTTCTTTAAACTTTCTAAAGGTTCTTCACGTTCAGGCATCTCACTGGCAGAGGTGACATCACCGAAGGGTCTCCAACACCCAACAAAACGCGTCCAGGTGTTAGAAGTGTTCAGTGTGGTCAGATTTCTGTTGCAGAAACTTCAGTCCGCACTTCTTTTTACTGAGAGTTAAATGCTTTCAGCATTTGCTGAGGGCTTCAATGTTATGGGACACTTGAAGTCGCCTTTTTCTGGTGGTGAGGTCTTTAAAGGAGCAAACGCGAGAGAGCGCGTTTCGTTGTGGTAGAATGTACCACAGTTGAGAGGTTATGGCGCTGAGGGACCTCAGCAGTGTTTGTAGATACTACCCAGGTACCCAGAATATCAGGATACTTGAAGACATTTCCCCAACTACCCCTCACACAGTGTATCAAGATGTGTTTCTGAGATTCACGAACAAGTTTGGACAGACAAATTGCACATTTATCATGACGTATCGCTACGCTGTCCACTCAAAGGCTGTTTGCAGCTCACTGAGAACTACAGGAGAAAGTGGAAGCATTGACCAGTGTTTCTCAGTGCCGTCACTCTTAAAAAATGAAGGTTTCTGAAAGGGTTTCCTCTTGGACATATGGATCCAGGAAGAACCTTAAATTGGTATATAAAACGTATATTATGTGGAGGTTCTTAAAAGTTTTAAAAACACAAACATGTAACTTACACATCTTTGAAGAACCATCTATTGAAAGGCTCTTTAGGGAGGCATAACTGATTCTTCTATGGCAATATTCTTTTTGGCACCTTCCGTTTTTTTAAAGTGAATGCAGTGTTAAGGAGAGAAAAGTTGCAGTTTGGTTGCGGAACTTGAAATGGGGTTCAAGTGCAAGTGAAGAACCTCAACAGATAAATCGGTTGAGATACCACAGATTAGTATATCGCTGTTGTCGGAAAACAAAACCTTGCATCTCCACTTTTGTCGTTTTTCAGTTTTTGGCATAATTTGAAAATGTCTGTTGCGCTTTACCTTGTGTGTTAATTTCATGAAGAATGGACCAAAAATAATAGAAACAGTCCAAAATTACATGGAAAGACGTCTGGTTCCATTGACTTGCATTAAAAGTAAAGAAGGTTTTTTCCTTCTCCTGTAAAGTTACCATTTTGGCGTTACGAGGTTTTGTTCCAGCAACATCGATATGCATTCTTTGTGCAGTGGCAATAGAAAATCTGTTCATAGGCTTATTTATGTATAAGTGGGGAAACTAAAAAGAAGCTCTGAATAAAATGACTGATAGTTCTATGACAAGATGCCTTTTGACACTTGAATTCATCCCAGAGACCAGAATGCAGTCCAAACAACACCAATAACTACTTTGATCAGTGATGACTTGTTTTTTTGTTGTTGTTAATTGACATTTCTCATACATATTGTACTTTATAACATTTATAACATAGCTGATGCTTCCTAGTGTATCTCTCTAAATCACCAAGAATTATATTGAATTGAATGAAAACGTGACTTCGAGTGGGGAATTATAACTGGAAGAGCAGAATATTGCCTTGTAAAATCTTACCTGCTGGCCCCAGTGATGGAGCATGGTCTTGCAAGGCACCTGGGCACAAGTGTCTTTGAAGGCCCACCCCACCCACAAACTCAGAAAACAAAAATATGAAAGGCTACAATAAAATCCCACAAATCAATAATAAACGAAAGCAAAAACCTGCCTGGACACGGGTAACATTCTTCATTTATTTCATTTATTTAGTCATTAGTACACTTTAAAGGACTATTATTTCAGTCAATGTTTACATGTGGAGTTGCGCTTGCCCCAAGAGACTAGAGAGTCAAGAGATGTTCTTATTCCATGGGTAACAAAAAATGCATACAGTTTTGTCGAGCTTTATTTCCAGCTTGATTTCTATTTTCTGTTGAACTAGAGAACAAACCACCATCTTCCATCTCGAATAAGTGTGCAGAGAAGCCACCGTATGCTTTCTCTTTTGCTTTTTTAAATGTTTCCAAAGATGGTCCAGTGGCATTGGTGCCTTTTAGAAAAAGGATTTCTCAAATAACTGAAAAAAATGGATTTGTCTCAGTTTTACAGTACAACTGAGTACAACTGCGTATTCACTAAAACAATGAAAGAAGGTTCTTGGTGGTGAGCTCTTTCATAACTGGGTATTTTTTGTGATGAACTTTTTTTTTTTAAATACCTACCACCCTGGAATTTTTTTTGTAATATTACCCAGGATGCTTTTGTTTAGGGTGGAGAATATCATTTAATGTTGACATATCGGGTTTAAAATGACCTTTGGATTGATCTCTTTTCAGCGCCAAAAGTTTGTGAAGCCTGCAGAGAGAAGACAGAGGATGACAATGAAATTGTGGACAGCCTTTGCAAGAATGATTTTGGTAAGTGATGGGAGTCACTTATGTATTTTCATTCATCTCCATTTTTGCTGTTTTTTTTTTTTACATAATCTGAAAAGACCAGCTGCCCTTTATAATATGTCAAAATTGGCAAATAGAGCAATGACTTATAATAAAGCCTTGTTGCAACTTACATTGAAAGTTAAAAATATTCTTCCTTCTCATGTAAGGATTATTTGGAGATTTGAAGGTTCCGACAGGGATAGTACGCTTGAAGAGTTGACATTGGAAATTTCAAGTGTAAATGTTCGTTTGCAGCATTTACCCTGATTCAGTCTTTAGAGAACCAGTAATTTAACTGGTAACTGGGTGGTGCAATGTTAACAGGCATGTTGTGTTAACAAGCTGTTTGGGGTTGTTATCAAACGAGCCCTCCATCTGACTCCACCTCTTATGCATAATGTTAAAATACTTCTTTTCTAAATATATAAGATTTAGAATTTTACCCAAGAAGGTTCTCGTTCTCAGAGTTCTCATTTCTTAAAGTTGTGTTATTTAGCAAGAAGCCATCTAGACCATAGGCATATACCTGATACATTGCAATATAGCACTGGAAACAGTACGGTGGGTCCTACATTGTTTGAACTCCAGTGCTATTCTGGTTGGAGAAATCCTGGCTAGGATGGTGGCTTACCTTAAGAAATAATATGGGAATTCTAAGATTCCTAGGTAACCCAGCTAGTGAGCTAGCTTGATAGTTATCTAGCTACCATAAAACCGAAAGGTTTCATGATGGTTCATTAATATTTATTTGTCATGCACTTTAACTCTATATACATTTATACATGCATATAGACATGAATAAGGTACTTTCATTGTACCGTAAAGTCAACATGAGTTGAAAATCATAATCATTACCATGGAGTATCAAGGAGGGTCTCTGAGCTATCTCACTATTTTCGCTCAGTGATAAGTGGAGGTGAAACACGATATTGTTGGTTATTATTGTTTTTCCCCACCCACTAGTGCACGGTGATGTAATCAAAACCCACAAAATGTTTCGAGGTGCCCAAAAGTGACTACAGTTTGATAGAAAATTCTAGAGAAACAATAAAGAGTGCATAATGATGATTGTTTATTTTTCACAAAAGCTCAGCTGGTGCTGGCCAGTGCACAGTTCATGGCTATGTCACTGTACTAAATGTCTCACTTATGCGCTGTAGCTCTGAAGATCAAGGTCAAGGAGATCACCTACTTGAACGGCGACACGAAGATCATCCCAGAAACCAAGAGCAAGACTATATACAAGTTGAGCGGAGTCACCGAGCGAGACCTGAGGAAGACTGCGCTGTTGCTCAAAGATGGAATGCAGTGCGTGTGCGATGAGATGAACGACATCAATGCTGCTTACCTGGTGATGGGTCAGAAGCAAGATGGCAACCTGGTCATCACGTCGCTGAAGCGCTGGCAGAAGGGTCAACGCGAGTTCAAGCGGATCTCCCGCAGCATACGCAAGTTGCAGTGCTGAGGATGGGCGCCAGAGACGTCCAGTAACTGTCATATATATATATCTCTAAAGTTGAGCCCACAAACCTCAGTGCTTTTCCACAGTGCTATATAACACCATAGAACATAATTAATAAAGCATGGGTCTTATTTTAGAAACACAAATTAAGGTTGAGTGTCGGGTGCACGGGGTTTTTCAACTAAGGCACATTTTAAAGCCATGCGTCATTTTTCTGGGCACAAAGAGGGGAACTAGATCGTTGCTTAGTTTGTGCCCAGAAATCTGCCACATGGCTTTCTAAATATTGTCTCATAGAACCCATAAGTATGGTGCTGTAGAGATCACCCAGTGGGTCAGATTTCTCCCTCCTGTACTTCATCACCATCTCGTTCAGACATTAGAGTGAATTAACTATCTTAAGATAGACTCACAGCCGTATCAAAAAAAAGGTTTGGGGTCAGACCATAGAATTTTGTGCCCTAGGGAACCTTGAAGTTCTTTTCTTCTTTCAAAAATTTACTTTCAAAGAACCCTTTTGTAACATTTTTAGAAGCATCTAAAAAACCTCCATGTAATGTAAAGGTTCTATTTCAATTACATTTTTTTCCAGAGCTGTACATCCAAGCCAAGAATGATCGAGATTAAGATTTGCATCCTTAAATGGTTCTTTGCATGGTGAAATAGTTCTTCAGACTGGTGGAGGATGTGTGATGGTTCTATATGATTATGATGTCAAGCTTGAACCCTATACAACATATTCTCCATCACTCTGAAGAACCATTTCAACATGCAAAAAACCATTGAAGCATGCAGATGGTTCTGTATGGGACTTGTTGTTCTTAGTAGAACCATTGTGTTTACTTAAGACCCCTTGAAGAGCCAGCTTGTAGAAGAGTGTACGAGTACTACATAGAACCATTTGCATCCTTAAATTCTTCTTTGCATGGTGAAATAGTTCTTCAGACTGATGGAGAATGCGTTATGGTTCTGTATAGAACATTTCTGAAAACAGTAATACATAGCACCAGAAAGGGTCCTCTATGATTATGATGTCAAGCTTGAACCATGTACAACACACTGTCTATCAGTATGAAGAACCATTTCACCATGCAAAGAACCATTTAAGCATACAGATGGTTCTGTATAGAACTTGTGGTTAAGACCCCTTGAAGAACCAGCTTTTTAAAGAATACATTTGCAGCATTATTATCAGTGTTGGGGCAGTTACTCAAAAAGAGACCATTACAAATGACTAATTACTTCAAACTGTAATGAGTACTTGTTACTTCTTGTAAAAGTAACCTCACCATTCATTACGTTACTTCTGTGTTACTCATGTTCTCAATGTGATTGTTGCACAGTTGGCTGTACATACACATCCGTACACAGACTAGCACTAGTAATCTATTTACATGAAAAGTATGTTGCCCTTTTAGAGCCAGATGAGTGATGCAAGTATCAGCATTCTTATCACATCAATAACTGGAATATGATTAGATGGATTTAAACTGTTGTGTTACTCTACTCTTAACAGGAAAAAGTAATCACATTACTGTAACACGTGGTTACTTCCAACACTGTTACATCACTGCCACAATCTCTTAAAAGTGAAGATGCCACAAAGGGTTCTTTATGCAAAGCCATAGAAAAACCTTTAAATGGATGGTTCTCTTGAGAAACTTCTTGGGAATTGGTGTGTGTGTGTGTGTGTGTGTGTGTGTGTGTGTGTGTGTGTGTGTGTGTGTGTGCACGCGCAAAGGTTCTAGAAATGACCCTATATTGGTGTAGCCCATTTACATTACAGTTCTTTAAAGGTTCTTTAAACATTTAGAAGGCTCTCCACACTCCCAAACCTCTTTTCCTAAAAGGTTCTTGGCTGGGAATCAAAAGTTCTTCTATAGAATTGCTCAAAGAACCTTTTGTGGCACCTTTCCGCATCTTTGTTGCTATGCTTGCTGAACTACAAAGCCATTGTCCTTCCTCGACTATCTAAACTCTTCTAGTCTCTTCTAATCTAATCTGGTTATAGCTCTCTAGGTCTCTGGCACTTGTGCTCATACATCACAGCCAAGAACCTTTAAGGATTTTTTTTTCTTTTCTTGCCTGTAGAAGCTCTTTTGAAGCATTTATTAATTCACTCAGGAGTGAATAGAAAACCTTCCCTACAGAGTCTAACTGTCCAAAAGGGCAATTAGGGCTACAAATTTAGCCTAGTATCAGACTGAAAAGGGTGGAGACTCCTCGTTTAAAAAGAACTTAGTCAGAGACTAGACTTAATCTCCATTCAGTAGTATATCGTCACTGTTGGAACAAAACCTTCGATCTCCAAAATAAGCAGCATTACAGGAGGATGAAAAAACCTTTCAGCGCAAGTTAATGTAACAAGATTTCATTCAAAGTCATTCTGTTGGTCTGTACCTCATGCAGTTTTAACACTGCAGCTGGCATTTTCAAATCATGTAAAAACGAGAGAGACGAGGTTTAGTTCCAACAGCAATGATGTAAATCAAATGGGTGGGGGGGTAAATTAAAACCCATAGACGGGTGGGTGTAATGCAAAGGCAGTCTTGATGATCTCTCATATAACAGGTCCAAACATCATACCTAGTGATGTCATGTCACTGTAGGGGTAGGTCTTCCTCCAGATCTACAGTTATTACCGATCAGCAGTACACATTAACATGCCCCGCTTCAGTTATGAATGGTTTGCATGGCTTTATTCGGACTGCCAGAAGAGCTTTAATGAGTGAGCTTGCGTGTGTGGTTTTTCTACAGATACTTTTTATCAGCGCAGTGAGAGATAGCTGGCTATATTCTCAGTGTTTAAACCATATAAGTGTGACTTTGAGCGCTTGCGTGAAAACTTTACCCCTCTTTTCCCCGGACTAGATCGAGACACGTATGTTGATTAGTGCATGAACTTGATTTCTTACATATTTTTTTCAGTGTCTTTGCCTTTTATGTACTTGAGCCTAAATGCTGCACTGTTTCCATGTAATATTCTTCAAACCACAATGGATGATTATCTAATATTTGTTTTTTTCCAGTCTCTGTCAGTTATAATAATTGTTTTATACAATGTAGGCCTGGTTTCTGTTATATTTTCATGGGTTTATGTGGTGGTCTTGTTCTTTGGCCATGTGATCTCATCATCTCATCATCTCATCAATAGAGTGGAGTCACAAAATATTAAAACCTCAGAAACATAGACTTTGTTCTGGTACGTGCTCAAAATGACTCCAATCTCCATTTTTTCACAGCAAAGTTAAAGCGATGGTATCATCATTAGATCTCATTCTTGGTGTCACTGTAAATAGGTAAGATGTTTATTCTTGTACATAGTTTAAGGGGCAGCAAAAAGATTTTGTGAAAGTTCTGGCTCATTCATTACAATGCCATTGTATTGTTGACCTTATTATAACGCAGTTAAAACAGGCACATTTATTTTCATGCACTGCTATGTTATGTCATTTTATAATGCTTTAGTTTGTATGGTGATGCAAACATTTCACACCCGACTCAATAAATAAAGTGAATACTAAGTGGTTTGTCTGTTTTGCATTGAGAAGACTTGCAGTCTGTGTCCATCAGAGAATCAGATAAACTATGAATAACTTTGACTGTTTAATCCGTGGAAATTTCTCGTAACATAAACTTGGAATCTGTGCAATTTGTGGACTTTAGTGTCCCCTAGTGGTGCAATTTTTATTACCAATTTTTCCAGAGACCATATACACACTCCTGGACATCCCTTAGGCTATTTAGTTATTAGTAATAGTAGTTACTAGTAGTATGTTTTAAAACACACTTGTTCACTGTTTATTATAGACCGCTCTAGATGGAAACTGAGCTGGAAACAACTTGATGACACTTAATAAGTTCAGTCTTAGAAGTTGGTTACATTTTCTGCTTTTCGTGATCCAGATAATCCCAAACACAGTGATGTTGAGGTCTGGACTCTGGGGTGGTCAGTCCATTGTTCTGAGAACACTAGCAGCTTCTTTGATTTGCAATTTTTACTCTTCTTATCTCTTCAAAAATAAGTCTTGAAAATGAACAGCTTGTACTTAATGGCTTTGACTGTAAATAAATGAAGTGGTCTCTGACTTTTGGACAGTACTGTAATTGAGTATGTTTATATGTAGAAACAGCATTTTTACAAAGTCAGAGTCTTGATGAACACACCTCTGGTCCAAACGTCATACCTAGTGTTGTAATGTCATTGTAGGGGTCAGTCTTCCTGAGTAGAAACCTTTAAACTCTTCCTCATGTTCCATACTTCCACTTTGATTTGAAGATGTTTTTGACCCAGTACCCACTTCTTCATTCAAGTCTAGTTTCTCTATACAGCTTACACCACATGTGTCAGGCTCCAGTCCTCACAGGCCAAAACACTGCAGACTTCAGCACGCCGCCTCAATAAATACACCACATCAGCTGATTAGCAAGGCCTTCATGAACTAAATTCAGAGCATTACATGAGGCTAATCTCTACAGCACTTTGCCCTGGAATGCCCAGTTTGGCATGCCTGGTTTATACCCTATCTCTTCATTTAATTTATTTACTAATAAATTAT
The DNA here is from genome assembly GCF_015220715.1 of Pygocentrus nattereri. Lineage (NCBI taxonomy): Eukaryota > Metazoa > Chordata > Actinopteri > Characiformes > Serrasalmidae > Pygocentrus > Pygocentrus nattereri. The sequence continues at coordinate 17,324,406 of NC_051232.1, forward strand.
GTAATTTGCTTATTTTTGTCACTCAAATTCAAGCATTTCATCTTCAAACCTGCTTTGCTCTTTGTGAAAAGTAAACTGTATGATGGATTTCATTCTACCTCCAGACGGTGGTAGTAAAGCCCTAAGATAATTATGTAGTTGCTATTATTCCCCAGTCAGTGATGGTACTAAAGTCTTAAATAGCACAAATAGAACAGATGACCTGTATATGTCATATAGAGATATTTAAATATTCTTTATTACATTTAAATGTGAGTATTCTTTACAAAATCAAACAAGATTTTGATTAACAGGATGCTGATTATGTTTAGGTATACATTCAAAGATTGTTCTTCAAGGGTTTTTTAATAAACGTGGTTCTATTTAGAGTACTACATAGAACCATCTCACGCTTAAATGGTAGCTTGACACAGTAACAATAACAGAACCTTTTTTGGTACTATATAGGATTTACCATGGTGAATTACCATTGATTCATAGCTTAGTCCAAAACTAGACTTAGTCCATGTTTAGGAACCTGGCGTGTAACTGCCATTTCCCCCTGGGATCAATAAAGGAATCTGAATCTGAATCTGTAATATTTGGTCAAAAGCTGTAGGCACAAGGCACCACCTAGTGGTGGAACCAAAGCCTGGCAGAAGGGAGCTCCCTTTCAACCCTACAGTCAAAGTTTCTAGCTGGTTTTTGATCTAGACATACAGTTCTAGGAAAAACCAAGGTTCTTCAAGGGTTCTTCAATAAAGAAAATGGTTCTATATGAATGATTAAAGGGTTTTTTGCATCATGAAAGGGTTCTTCAGATTGCTGGAGAATGTGCTGTATATGGTTCTTAAGAGTTCTATGTAGCATAAAAAATGCTATATAGGTCTGCTATTGTTACGATAAGAGTTTGTAGCAATAGCAGAACCCTTTTCGGTGCTATACAGATTACCTTTCAAAAAAAATTCTATATAGAACCACCAACAGCAAATTCTACATCAATCTGAAGAACACTTTCATGATGCAAAGAGTTCTTTGTGTTCATGGATCTATATAGAACCATTTTCTTTACAAAAGAACCTTTGAAGAAGCAGCATTTTTAAGTGTGTATACAAAGTTGTGCTAATGCTAGTTTGTTTAATCATTAAAAATTACAAAATAAACTGAGCATTATCCTAAAGCCTGTGTTCATGTGTTGGCAAGGCAGGACAAACACCAGTTTAGGCTCATCAACATGCAGCCATAGAGGGAAAGAGACCTTGAGGGCATTTCAGAATTTGGGACAGATAGTTAGCAGGAGGACATTGTTAGTTAGCAGGACGACAGCATTAGATAGCAGGAGGAGAGTGTTAGTTAACAGGAGAACAGTATTAGTAAGAAGAAGAACAGTGTTGGCAGGAGAACAGTATTAGTAAGCAGGAGAACAGTGTTGGCAGGAGATTGGCAAGGAGGAGAACAGTGTTGGCAGGAGAACAGTATTAGTAAGGAGGAGAGCAGTGCTGGCAGGAGAACAGTATTAGTAAGGAGGAGAACAGTGCTGGCAGGAGCCTGGTAAGGAGGAGAACAGTGTTGGCAGGAGAACAGTATTAGTAAGGAGGAGAACAGTGTTGGCAGGAGAACAGCATTAGTAAGGAGGAGAACAGTGCTGGCAGGAGCCTGGTAAGGAGGAGAACAGTGTAGGCAGGAGAACAGTATTAGTAAGGAGGAGAACAGTGTTGGCAGGAGACTGGTAAGGAGGAGAACAGTGTTGGCAGGAGAACAGTATTAGTAAAGAGGAGAACAGTGTTGACAGGAGCCTGTTAAAGAGGAGAACAGTGTTGGCAGGACCCTTGTAAGGAGCAGAACAGTGCTGGCAGGAGTCTGGTAAGGAGGAGAACAGTGTTGGCAGGACCTTGGTAAGGAGGACAACAGTGTTGGCAGGAGAACAGTATTAGTAAGGAGGAGAACAGTGTTAGCAGGAGATTGGTAAGGATGAGAACAGTGTTAGCAGGAGATTGGTAAGGAGGAGAACAGTGTTGGCAGGAGCCTCGTAAAGAGGAGAACAGTGTTGGCAGGAGCCTGGTAAAGAGGAGAACAGTGTTGGCAGAACCCTGGTAAGGAGCAGAACAGTGTTGGCAGGAGCCTGGTAAGGAGGAGAACAGTGTTGGCAGGACCCTGGTAAGGAGGAGAACAGTTTTGGCAGGACCCTGGTAAGGAGGAGAACAGTTTTGGCAGGACCCTAGTAAAGAGGAGAAAAGTGTTGGCAGGAGCCTGGTAAGGAGGAGAACAGTCTTGGCAGGAGCCTCGTAAAGAGGAGAACAGTGTTGGCAGGAGCCTGGTAAAGAGGAGAACATTGTTGGCAGGAGCCTGGTAAGCAGGAGAACAGTGCTGGCAGGAGCCTGGTAAGCAGGAGAACAGTGTTGGCAGGAGCCTGGTAAAGAGGAGAACATTGTTGACAGGAGCCTGTTAATGAGGAGAACAGTGTTGGCAGAACCCTGGTAAGGAGCAGAACAGTGTTGGCAGGAGCCTGGTAAAGAGGAGAACAGTGTTGACCGGACCCTGGTAAGGAGGAGAACAGTGTTGGCAGGAGCTTGGTAAGGAGGAGAACAGTGTTTTGGCAGGAGCCTGGTAAAGAGGAGAACAGTGTTGGCATGACCCTGGTAAGGAGGAGAACAGTGTTGGCAGGACCCTGGTAAGGAGGAGAACAGTGTTGGCAGGACCCTGGTAAAGAGGAGAACAGTGTTGGCAGGAGCCTGGTAAAGAGGAGAACAGTGTTGACAGGACCCTGGTAAGGAGGAGAACAGTTTTGTCAGGACCCTGGTAAAGAGGAGAAAAGTGTTGGCAGGAGCCTGGTAAGCAGGAGAACAGTGCTGGCAGGAGCCTGGTAAGCAGGAGAACAGTGTTGGCAGGAGCCTGGTAAAGAGGAGAACATTGTTGAAAGGAGCCTGTTAATGAGGAGAACAGTGTTGGCAGAACCCTGGTAAGGAGCAGAACAGTCTTGGCAGGAGCCTGGTAAGCAGGAGAACAGTGTTGGCAGGAGCCTGGTAAAGAGGAGAACAGTGTTGACCGGACCCTGGTAAGGAGGAGAACAGTGTTGGCAGGAGCCTGGTAAGGAGGAGAACAGTGTTTTGGCAGGAGCCTGGTAAAGAGGAGAACAGTGTTGGCATGACCCTGGTAGGGAGGAGAACAGTGTTGGCAGGACCCTGGTAATGAGGAGAACATTGTTGGCAGGACCCTGGTAAGGAGGAGAACAGTGTTGGCAGGACCCTGGTAAAGAGGAGAACAGTGTTGGCAGGAGCCTGGTAAAGAGGAGAACAGTGTTGACAGGACCCTGGTAAGGAGGAGAACAGTGTTGGCAGGACCCTGGTAAAGAGGAGAACAGTGTTGGCAGGAGCCTGGTAAAGAGGAGAACAGTGTTGACAGGACCCTGGTAAGGAGGAGAACAGTGTTGGCAGGAGCCTGGTAAGGAGGAGAACAGTGTTTTGGCAGGAGCCTGGTAAAGAGGAGAACAGTGTTGACAGGACCCTGGTAAGGAGGAGAACAGTGTTGACAGGACCCTGGTAAGGAGGAGAACAGTGTTGGCATGACCCTGGTAAAGAGGAGAACAGTGTTGGCAGGACCCTGGTAAAGAGGAGAACAGTGTTGGCAGGAGCCTGGTAAAGAGGAGAACAGTTGACAGGACCCTGGTAAGGAGGTGAACAGTGTTGGCAGGACCCTGGTAAAGAGGAGAACAGTGTTGGCAGGACCCTGGTAAGGAGGAGAACAGTGTTGGCATGAGCCTGGTAAGGAGGTGAACAGTGTTGGCAGGACCCTGGTAAAGAGGAGAACAGTGTTGGCAGGACCCTGGTAAGGAGGAGAACAGTGTTGGCATGAACCTGGTAAGGAGGAGAACAGTGTTGACAGGAGCATGTTAATGAGGAGAACAGTGTTGGCAGGAGCCTGGTAAAGAGAAGAACAGTGTTGACCGGACCCTGGTAAGGAGGAGAACAGTGTTGGCAGGAGCCTGGTAAGGAGGAGAACAGTGTTGGCAGGAGCCTGGTAAGGAGGAGAACAGTGTTTTGGCAGGAGCCTGGTAAAGAGGAGAACAGTGTTGGCATGACCCTGGTAAGGAGGAGAACAGTGTTGGTAGGACCCTGGTAATGAGGAGAACATTGTTGGCAGGACCCTGGTAAGGAGGAGAACAGTGTTGGCAGGACCCTGGTAAAGAGGAGAACAGTGTTGGCAGGAGCCTGGTAAAGAGGAGAACAGTGTTGACAGGACCCTGGTAAGGAGGAGAACAGTGTTGACAGGACACTGGTAAGGAGGAGAACAGTGTTGGCATGACCCTGGTAAGGAGGAGAACAGTGTTGGCAGGACCCTGGTAAAGAGGAGAACAGTGTTGGCAGGAACCTGGTAAAGAGGAGAACAGTGTTGGCAGGAGCCTGGTAAAGAGGAGAACAGTTGACAGGAGCATGTTAATGAGGAGAACAGTGTTGGCAGGAGCCTGGTAAAGAGGAGAACAGTGTTGACAGGACCCTGGTAAGGAGGTGAACAGTGTTGGCAGGAGCCTGGTAAAGAGGAGAACAGTGTTGACAGGACCCTGGTAAGGAGGTGAACAGTGTTGGCAGGACCCTGGTAAAGAGGAGAACAGTGTTGGCAGGAGCCTGGTAAGGAGGAGAACAGTGTTGACCGGACCCTGGTAAGGAGGAGAACAGTGTTGGCAGGACCCTGGTAAAGAGGAGAACAGTGTTGACAGGACCCTGGTAAGGAGGAAAACAGTGTTGGCAGGAGCCTGGTAAAGAGGAGAACAGTGTTGACAGGACCCTGGTAAGGAGGAGAACAGTGTTGGCAGGAGCCTGGTAAAGAGGAGAACAGTGTTGACAGGACCCTGGTAAGGAGGAGAACAGTGTTGGCAGGAGCCTGGTAAAGAGGAGAACAGTGTTGACCGGACCCTGGTAAGGAGGAGAACAGTGTTGGCAGTAGCCTGGTAATGAGGAAAACAGTGTTGGCAGTAGCCTGGTAAGGAGGAGAACAGTGTTTTGGCATGAGCCTGGTGAAGAGGAGAACAGTGTTGACAGGACCCTGGTAAGGAGGAGAACAGTGTTGGCAGGACCCTGGTAAAGAGGAGAACAGTGTTGGCAGGAGCCTGGTAAAGAGGAGAACAGTGTTGACTGGACCCTGGTAAGGAGGAGAACAGTGTTGGCAGGAGCCTGGTAAGGAGGAGAACAGTGTTGGCAGGAGCCTGGTAATGAGGAGAACAGTGTTTTGGCAGGAGCCTGGTAAAGAGGAGAACAGTGTTGACAGGACGCTGGTAAGGAGGAGAACAGTGTTGGCATGACCCTGGTAAGGAGGAGAACAGTGTTGGCAGGAGCATGGTAAGGAGGTGAACAGTGTTGGCAGGACCCTGGTAAAGAGGAGAACATTGTTGACAGGAGCCTGTTAATCAGGAGAACAGTGTTGGCAGGAGCCTGGTAAAGAGGAGAACATTGTTGACAGGAGCCTGTTAATCAGGAGAACAGTGTTGGCAGAACCCTGGTAAGGAGCAGAAAAGTGTTGGCAGGAGCCTGGTAAGGAGGAGAACAGTGTTGGCAGGACCCTGGTAAAGAGGAGAACAGTGTTGAACGGACCCTGTTAAGGAGGAGAACAGTGTTGGCAGGAGCCTGGTAAGGAGGAGAACAGTGTTTTGGCAGGAGCCTGGTAAAGAGGAGAACAGTGTTGGCAGGACCCTGGTAAGGAGGAGAACAGTGTTGGCAGGACCCTGGTAAAGAGGAGAACAGTGTTGGCAGGAGCCTGGTAAAGAGGAGAACATTGCTGACAGGAGCATGTTAATGAGGAGAACAGTGTTGGCAGGAGAACAGTATTAGTAAGGAGGAGAACAGTGTTGGCAGGAGCCTGGTAAGGAGGAGAAAAGTGTTTTGGCAGGAGCCTGGTAAAGAGGAGAACAGTGTTGACAGGAGCCTGGTAAAAAGGAGAACAGTGTTGGCAGGACCCTGGTAAAGAGGAGAACAGTGTTGGCAGGACCCTGGTAAGGAGGAGAACAGTGTTGGCAGGACTCTGGTAAAGAGGAGAACAGTGTTGGCAGGACCTTGGTAAGGAGGACAACAGTGTTGGCAGGAGAACAGTATTAGTAAGGAGGAGAACAGTGTTAGCAGGAGATTGGTAATGAGGAGAACAGTGTTAGCAGGAGATTGGTAAGGAGGAGAACAGTGTTGGCAGGAGCCTGGTAAAGAGGAGAACATTGTTGGCAGGAGCCTGGTAAGCAGGAGAACAGTGCTGGCAGGAGCCTGGTAAGCAGGAGAACAGTGTTGGCAGGAGCCTGGTAAAGAGGAGAACATTGTTGACAGGAGCCTGTTAATCAGGAGAACAGTGTTGGCAGAACCCTGGTAAGGAGCAGAACAGTGTTGGCAGGAGCCTGGTAAGGAGGAGAACAGTGTTGGCAGGACCCTGGTAAAGAGGAGAACAGTGTTGACCGGACCCTGTTAAGGAGGAGAACAGTGTTGGCAGGAGCCTGGTAAGGAGGAGAACAGTGTTTTGGCAGGAGCCTGGTAAAGAGGAGAACAGTGCTGGCAGGAACCTGGTAAGGAGGAGAACAGTGTTGGCAGGAGCCTGGTAAAGAGGAGAACAGTGTTGACAGGACCCTGGTAAGGAGGAGAACAGTTTTGGCAGGACCCTGGTAAAGAGGAGAACAGTGTTGGCAGGAGCCTGGTAAGGAGGAGAACAGTGTTTTGGCAGGAGCCTGGTAAAGAAGAGAACAGTGTTGGCAGGACCCTGGTAAGGAGGAGAACAGTGTTGGCAGGAGCCTGGTAATGAGGAGAACATTGCTGACAGGAGCCTGTTAATGAGGAGAACAGTGTTGGCAGAACCCTGGTAAGGAGCAGAACAGTCTTGGCAGGAGCCTGGTAAGGAGAAGCACAGTGTTGGCAGGAGCCTGGTAAAGAGGAGAACTGTGTTGACCGGACCCTGGTAAGGAGGAGAACAGTGTTGGCAGGAGCCTGGTAAGGAGGAGAACAGTGTTTTGGCAGGAGCCTGGTAAAGAGGAGAACAGTGTTGGCATGACCCTGGTAAGGAGGAGAACAGTGTTGGCAGGACCCTGGTAATGAGGAGAACATTGTTGGCAGGACCCTGGTAAGGAGGAGATCAGTGTTGGCAGGACCCTGGTAAAGAGGAGAACAGTGTTGGCAGGAGCCTGGTAAAGAGGAGAACAGTGTTGACAGGACCCTGGTAAGGAGGAGAACAGTGTTGGCAGGAGCCTGGTAAGGAGGAGAACAGTTGACAGGAGCATGTTAATGAGGAGAACAGTGTTGGCAGGAGCCTGGTAAAGAGGAGAACATTGTTGACCGGACCCTGGTAAGGAGGAGAACAGTGTTTTGGCAGGAGCCTGGTAAAGAGGAGAACAGTGTTGACAGGACCCTGGTAAGGAGGAGAACAGTGTTGGCAGGAGAACAGTATTAGTAAGGAGGAGAACAGTGTTGGCAGGAGAACAGCATTAGTAAGGAGGAGAACAATGCTGGCAGGAGCCTGGTAAGGAGGAGAACAGTGTAGGCAGGAGAACAGTATTAGTAAGGAGGAGAACAGTGTTGGCAGGAGACTGGTAAGGAGGAGAACAGTGTTGGCAGGAGAACAGTATTAGTAAAGAGGAGAACAGTGTTGACAGGAGCCTGTTAAAGAGGAGAACAGTGTTGGCAGGACCCTTGTAAGGAGCAGAACAGTGCTGGCAGGAGTCTGGTAAGGAGGAGAACAGTGTTGGCAGGACCTTGGTAAGGAGGACAACAGTGTTGGCAGGAGAACAGTATTAGTAAGGAGGAGAACAGTGTTAGCAGGAGATTGGTAAGGAGGAGAACAGTGTTAGCAGGAGATTGGTAAGGAGGAGAACAGTGTTGGCAGGAGCCTCGTAAAGAGGAGAACAGTGTTGGCAGGAGCCTGGTAAAGAGGAGAACATTGTTGGCAGGAGCCTGGTAAGCAGGAGAACAGTGCTGGCAGGAGCCTGGTAAGCAGGAGAACAGTGTTGGCAGAACCCTGGTAAGGAGCAGAACAGTGTTGGCAGGAGCCTTGTAAGGAGGAGAACAGTGTTGGCAGGACCCTGGTAAGGAGGAGAACAGTTTTGGCAGGACCCTGGTAAGGAGGAGAACAGTTTTGGCAGGACCCTAGTAAAGAGGAGAAAAGTGTTGGCAGGAGCCTGGTAAGGAGGAGAACAGTCTTGGCAGGAGCCTCGTAAAGAGGAGAACAGTGTTGGCAGGAGCCTGGTAAAGAGGAGAACATTGTTGGCAGGAGCCTGGTAAGCAGGAGAACAGTGCTGGCAGGAGCCTGGTAAGCAGGAGAACAGTGTTGGCAGGAGCCTGGTAAAGAGGAGAACATTGTTGACAGGAGCCTGTTAATGAGGAGAACAGTGTTGGCAGAACCCTGGTAAGGAGCAGAACAGTGTTGGCAGGAGCCTGGTAAAGAGGAGAACAGTGTTGACCGGACCCTGGTAAGGAGGAGAACAGTGTTGGCAGGAGCCTGGTAAGGAGGAGAACAGTGTTTTGGCAGGAGCCTGGTAAAGAAAAGAACAGTGTTGGCATGACCCTGGTAAGGAGGAGAACAGTGTTGGCAGGACCCTGGTAAGGAGGAGAACAGTGTTGGCAGGACCCTGGTAAAGAGGAGAACAGTGTTGGCAGGAGCCTGGTAAAGAGGAGAACAGTGTTGACAGGACCCTGGTAAGGAGGAGAACAGTTTTGGCAGGACCCTGGTAAAGAGGAGAAAAGTGTTGGCAGGAGCCTGGTAAGGAGAACAGTGTTGGCAGGAGCCTGGTTAAGAGGAGAACAGTGTTGGCAGGAGCCTGGTAAAGAGGAGAACATTGTTGGCAGGAGCCTGGTAAGCAGGAGAACAGTGCTGGCAGGAGCCTGGTAAGCAGGAGAACAGTGTTGGCAGGAGCCTGGTAAAGAGGAGAACATTGTTGGCAGGAGCCTGGTAAAGAGGAGAACAGTGTTGACCGGACCCTGGTAAGGAGGAGAACAGTGTTGGCAGGAGCCTGGTAAGGAGGAGAACAGTGATTTGGCAGGAGCCTGGTAAAGAGGAGAACAGTGTTGACAGGACCCTGGTAAGGAGGAGAACAGTGTTGGCAGGAGCCTGGTAAGGAGGAGAACAGTGTTTTGGCAGGAGACTGGTAAGGAGGAGAACAGTGTTGGCAGGACCCTGGTAAGGAGGAGAACAGTGTTTGCAGGAGCCCTGGTAAAGAGGAGAACAGTGTTGCAGGAGCCCTGGTAAGGAGGAGAACAGTGTTGGCAGGAGCCTGGTAAGGAGGAGAACAGTGTTGACAGGACCATGTTAAGGAGGAGAACAGTGTTGGCAGGAGCCTGGTAAGGAGGAGAACAGTGTTGGCAGGAGCCTGGTAAGGAGGAGAACAGTGTTGGCAGGAGCCTGGTAAGAGGAGAACAGTGTTGACAGGACCCTGGTAAAGAGGAGAACAGTTTTGGCAGGACCCTGGTAAAGAGGAGAAAAGTGTTGGCAGGAGCCTGGTAAGGAGGAGAACAGTGTTGGCAGGAGCCTCGTAAAGAGGAGAACAGTGTTGGCAGGAGCCTGGTAAAGAGGAGAACATTGTTGGCAGGAGCCTGGTAAGCAGGAGAACAGTGCTGGCAGGAGCCTGGTAAGCAGGAGAACAGTGTTGGCAGGAGCCTGGTAAAGAGGAGAACATTGTTGACAGGAGCCTGTTAATGAGGAGAACAGTGTTGGCAGAACCCTGGTAAGGAGCAGAACAGTCTTGGCAGGAGCCTAGTAAGGAGAAGCACAGTGTTGGCAGGAGCCTGGTAAAGAAGAGAACAGTGTTGACCGGACCCTGGTAAGGAGGAGAACAGTGTTGGCAGGAGCCTGGTAAGGAGGAGAACAGTGTTTTGGCAGGAGCCTGGTAAAGAGGAGAACAGTGTTGGCATGACCCTGGTAAGGAGGAGAACAGTGTTGGCAGGACCCTGGTAAGGAGGAGAACAGTGTTGGCAGGACCCTGGTAAGGAGGAGAACAGTGTTGGCAGGAGCCTGGTAAAGAGGAGAACAGTGTTGACCGGACACTGGTAAGGAGGAGAACAGTGTTGGCAGGAGCCTGGTAAGGAGGAGAACAGTGTTGGCAGGAGCCTGGTAAGGAGGAGAACAGTGTTGGCAGGAGCCTGGTAAGGAGGAGAACAGTGTTGGCAGGAGCCTGGTAAAGAGGAGAACATTGTTGGCAGGACCCTGGTAAGGAGGAGAACAGTGTTGGCAGGACCCTGGTAAAGAGGAGAACAGTGTTGGCAGGAGCCTGGTAAAGAGGAGAACAGTGTTGGCAGGAGCCTGGTAAGGAGGAGAACAGTGTTGGCAGGAGCCTGGTAAAGAGGAGAACAGTTGACAGGAGCATGTTAATGAGGAGAACAGTGTTGGCAGGAGCCTGGTAAAGAGGAGAACAGTGTTGACCGGACCCTGGTAAGGAGGAGACCAGTGTTTGGCAGGAGCCTGGTAAAGAGGAGAACAGTGTTGACAGGACCCTTGTAAGGAGGTGAACAGTGTTGGCAGGACCCTGGTAAAGAGGAGAACAGTGTTGGCAGGACCCTGGTAAGGAGGAGAACAGTGTTGGCAGGAGCCTGGTAAGGAGGAGAACAGTGTTGACAGGACCCTGGTAATGAGGAGAACAGTGTTGGCAGGAGCCTGGTAAAGAGAAGAACAGTGTTGACCGGACCCTGGTAAAGAGGAGAACAGTCCTGACAGGACCCTGGTAAGGAGGAGAACAGTGTTGACAGGACCCTGGTAAAGAGGAGAACAGTCCTGACAGGACCCTGGTAAGGAGGAGAACAGTGTTGACAGGACCCTGGTAAGAGGAGAACAGTGTTGGCAGGAGCCTGGTAAAGAGGAGAACAGTGTTGACCGGACCCTGGTAAGGAGGAGAACAGTGTTGGCAGGAGCCTGGTAAGGAGGAGAACAGTGTTGGCAGGAGCCTGGTAAAGAGGAGAACAGTGTTGACAGGAGCCTGGTAAAGAGGAGAACATTGTTGACAGGAGCCTGTTAATGAGGAGAACAGTGTTGGCAGAACCCTGGTAAGGAGCAGAACAGTCTTGGCAGGAGCCTAGTAAGGAGAAGCACAGTGTTGGCAGGAGCCTGGTAAAGAAGAGAACAGTGTTGACCGGACCCTGGTAAGGAGGAGAACAGTGTTGGCAGGAGCCTGGTAAGGAGGAGAACAGTGTTTTGGCAGGAGCCTGGTAAAGAGGAGAACAGTGTTGGCATGACCCTGGTAAGGAGGAGAACAGTGTTGGCAGGACCCTGGTAATGAGGAGAACATTGTTGGCAGGACCCTGGTAAGGAGGAGAACAGTGTTGGCAGGACCCTGGTAAAGAGGAGAACAGTGTTGGCAGGAGCCTGGTAAAGAGGAGAACAGTGTTGACAGGACCCTGGTAAGGAGGAGAACAGTGTTGGCAGGAGCCTGGTAAGGAGGAGAACAGTGTTTTGGCAGGAGCCTGGTAAAGAGGAGAACAGTGTTGACAGGACCCTGGTAAGGAGGAGAACAGTGTTGGCATGACCCTGGTAAGGAGGAGAACAGTGTTGGCAGGACCCTGGTAAAGAGGAGAACAGTGTTGGCAGGAGCCTGGTAAAGAGGAGAACAGTGTTGGCAGGAGCCTGGTAAAGAGGAGAACAGTTGACAGGAGCATGTTAATGAGGAGAACAGTGTTGGCAGGAGCCTGGTAAAGAGGAGAACAGTGTTGACCGGACCCTGGTAAGGAGGAGACCAGTGTTTTGGCAGGAGCCTGGTAAAGAGGAGAACAGTGTTGACAGGACCCTGGTAAGGAGGTGAACAGTGTTGGCAGGACCCTGGTAAAGAGGAGAACAGTGTTGGCAGGACCCTGGTAAGGAGGAGAACAGTGTTGGCAGGAGCCTGGTAAGGAGGAGAACAGTGTTGACAGGAGCATATTAATGAGGAGAACAGTGTTGGCAGGAGCCTGGTAAAGAGAAGAACAGTGTTGACCGGACCCTGGTAAAGAGGAGAACAGTCCTGACAGGACCCTGGTAAGGAGGAGAACAGTGTTGACAGGACCCTGGTAAAGAGGAGAACAGTCCTGACAGGACCCTGGTAAGGAGGAGAACAGTGTTGACAGGACCCTGGTAAAGAGGAGAACAGTGTTGGCAGGAGCCTGGTAAAGAGGAGAACAGTGTTGACCGGACCCTGGTAAGGAGGAGAACAGTGTTGGCAGGAGCCTGGTAAGGAGGAGAACAGTGTTTTGGCAGGAGCCTGGTAAAGAGGAGAACAGTGTTGACAGGAGCCTGGTAAGGAGGAGAACAGTGTTGGCATGACCCTGGTAAGGAGGAGAACAGTGTTGGCAGGACCCTGGTAAAGAGGAGAACAGTGTTGGCAGGAGCCTGGTAAAGAGGAGAACAGTGTTGACCGGACCCTGGTAAGGAGGAGAACAGTGTTGGCAGGAGCCTGGTAAAGAGGAGAACAGTGTTGACCGGACCCTGGTAAGGAGGAGAACAGTGTTTTGGCAGGAGCCTGGTAAAGAGGAGAACAGTGTTGACAGGACCCTGGTAAGGAGGTGAACAGTTTTGGCAGGACCCTGGTAAAGAGGAGGACAGTGTTGGCAGGACCCTGGTAAGGAGGAGAACAGTGTTGGCAGGAGCCTGGTAAGGAGGAGAACAGTGTTGACAGGAGCATGTTAATGAGGAGAACAGTGTTGGCAGGAGCCTGGTAAGGAGGAGAACAGTGTTTTGGCAGGAGCCTGGTAAAGAGGAGAACAGTGTTGACAGGAGCCTGGTAAAGAGGAGAACATTGTTGACAGGAGCCTGTTAATGAGGAGAACAGTGTTGGCAGAACCCTGGTAAGGAGCAGAACAGTCTTGGCAGGAGCCTAGTAAGGAGAAGCACAGTGTTGGCAGGAGCCTGGTAAAGAAGAGAACAGTGTTGACCGGACCCTGGTAAGGAGGAGAACAGTGTTGGCAGGAGCCTGGTAAGGAGGAGAACAGTGTTTTGGCAGGAGCCTGGTAAAGAGGAGAACAGTGTTGGCATGACCCTGGTAAGGAGGAGAACAGTGTTGGCAGGACCCTGGTAATGAGGAGAACATTGTTGGCAGGACCCTGGTAAGGAGGAGAACAGTGTTGGCAGGACCCTGGTAAAGAGGAGAACAGTGTTGGCAGGAGCCTGGTAAAGAGGAGAACAGTGTTGACAGGACCCTGGTAAGGAGGAGAACAGTGTTGGCAGGAGCCTGGTAAGGAGGAGAACAGTGTTTTGGCAGGAGCCTGGTAAAGAGGAGAACAGTGTTGACAGGACCCTGGTAAGGAGGAGAACAGTGTTGGCATGACCCTGGTAAGGAGGAGAACAGTGTTGGCAGGACCCTGGTAAAGAGGAGAACATTGTTGGCAGGAGCCTGGTAAAGAGGAGAACAGTGTTGGCAGGAGCCTGGTAAAGAGGAGAACAGTTGACAGGAGCATGTTAATGAGGAGAACAGTGTTGGCAGGAGCCTGGTAAAGAGGAGAACAGTGTTGACCGGACCCTGGTAAGGAGGAGAACAGTGTTTTGGCAGGAGCCTGGTAAAGAGGAGAACAGTGTTGACAGGACCCTGGTAAGGAGGTGAACAGTGTTGGCAGGACCCTGGTAAAGAGGAGAACAGTGTTGGCAGGACCCTGGTAAGGAGGAGAACAGTGTTGGCAGGAGCCTGGTAAGGAGGAGAACAGTGTTGACAGGAGCATATTAATGAGGAGAACAGTGTTGGCAGGAGCCTGGTAAAGAGAAGAACAGTGTTGACCGGACCCTGGTAAAGAGGAGAACAGTCCTGACAGGACCCTGGTAAGGAGGAGAACAGTGTTGACAGGACCCTGGTAAAGAGGAGAACAGTCCTGACAGGACCCTGGTAAGGAGGAGAACAGTGTTGACAGGACCCTGGTAAAGAGGAGAACAGTGTTGGCAGGAGCCTGGTAAAGAGGAGAACAGTGTTGACCGGACCCTGGTAAGGAGGAGAACAGTGTTGGCAGGAGCCTGGTAAGGAGGAGAACAGTGTTTTGGCAGGAGCCTGGTAAAGAGGAGAACAGTGTTGACAGGAGCCTGGTAAGGAGGAGAACAGTGTTGGCATGACCCTGGTAAGGAGGAGAACAGTGTTGGCAGGACCCTGGTAAAGAGGAGAACAGTGTTGGCAGGAGCCTGGTAAAGAGGAGAACAGTGTTGACCGGACCCTGGTAAGGAGGAGAACAGTGTTGGCAGGAGCCTGGTAAAGAGGAGAACAGTGTTGACCGGACCCTGGTAAGGAGGAGAACAGTGTTTTGGCAGGAGCCTGGTAAAGAGGAGAACAGTGTTGACAGGACCCTGGTAAGGAGGTGAACAGTTTTGGCAGGACCCTGGTAAAGAGGAGAACAGTGTTGGCAGGACCCTGGTAAGGAGGAGAACAGTGTTGGCAGGAGCCTGGTAAGGAGGAGAACAGTGTTGACAGGAGCATGTTAATGAGGAGAACAGTGTTGGCAGGAGCCTGGTAAAGAGAAGAACAGTGTTGACCAGACCCTGGTAAAGAGGAGAACAGTCCTGACAGGACCCTGGTAAGGAGGAGAACAGTGTTGACAGGACCCTGGTAAAGAGGAGAACAGTCCTGACAGGACCCTGGTAAGGAGGAGAACAGTGTTGACAGGACCCTGGTAAAGAGGAGAACAGTGTTGGAAGGAGAACAGTGTTAGTAAGGAGGAGAACAGTGTTGGAAGGAGCCTGGTAGGAGGAGAACAGTGTTTTGCCAGGAGCCTTGTAAGGAGGAGAACAGTGTTGGCAGGACCCTGGTAAAGAGGAGAACAGTCCTGACAGGACCCTGGTAAGGAGGAGAACAGTGTTGACAGGACCCTGGTAAAGAGGAGAACAGTGTTGGCAGGAGAACAGTGTTAGTAAGGAGGAGAACAGTGTTGGCAGGAGCCTGGTAAAGAGGAGAACAGTGTTGACAGGAGCCTGGTAAAGAGGAGAACAGTGTTGACAGGAGCATGTTAATGAGGAGAACAGTGTTGGCAGGAGCCTAGTAAGGAGGAGAACAGTGTTGGCAGGACCCTGGTAAAGAGGAGAACAGTGTTGGCAGGACCCTGGTAAGGAGGAGAACAGTGTTGGCAGGAGCCTGGTAAGGAGGAGAACAGTGTTGGCAGGACCCTGGTAAAGAGGAGAACAGTGTTGGCAGGACCCTGGTAAAGAGTAGAACAGTGTTGGCAGGAGAACAGTATTAGTAAGGAGGAGAACAGTGTTGGCAGGAGCCTGTTAAAGAGGAGAACAGTGTTGGCAGGACCCTGGTAAAGAGGAGAACAGTGTTGGCAGGAGCCTGGTAAAGAGGAGAACAGTGTTGGCAGGAGAACAGTGTTAGTAAGGAGGAGAACAGTGTTGGCAGGAGCCTGGTAAAGAGGAGAACAGTGTTGGCAGGAGCCTGGTAAAGAGGAGAACATTGTTGGCAGGAGAACAGTGTTGGCAGGAGCCTGGTAAAGAGGAGAACAGTGTTGGCAGGACCCTGGTAAAGAGGAGAACAGTGTTGGCAGGAGCCTGGTAAAGAGGAGAACAGTGTTGGCAGGACCCTGGTAAAGAGGAGAACAGTGTTGGCAGGAGAACAGTGTTAGTAAGGAGGAGAACAGTGTTGGCAGGAGCCTGGTAAAGAGGAGAACAGTGTTGGCAGGAGCCTGGTAAAGAGGAGAACAGTGTTGGCAGGAGAACAGTGTTAGTAAGGAGGAGAACAGTGTTGGCAGGACCCTGGTAAAGAGGAGAACAGTGTTGGCAGGACTCTGGTAAAGAGGAGAACAGTGTTGGCAGGAGAACAGTGTTAGTAAGGAGGAGAACGGTGTTGCCAGGAGCCTGGTAAAGAGGAGAACAGTGTTGGCAGGAGCCTGGTAAAGAGGAGAACAGTGTTGGCAGGACCCTGGTAAAGAGGAGAACAGTGTTGGCAGGAGAACAGTGTTAGTAAGGAGGAGAACAGTGTTGGCAGGAGCCTGGTAAAGAGGAGAACAGTGTTGGCAGGAGCCTGGTAAAGAGGAGAACAGTGTTGGCAGGAGAACAGTGTTAGTAAGGAGGAGAACAGTGTTGGCAGGACCCTGGTAAAGAGGAGAACAGTGTTGGCAGGACTCTGGTAAAGAGGAGAACAGTGTTGGCAGGAGAACAGTGTTAGTAAGGAGGAGAACGGTGTTGCCAGGAGCCTGGTAAAGAGGAGAACAGTTTTGGCAGGACCCTGGTAAAGAGGAGAACAGTGTTGGCAGGACCCTGGTAAAGAGGAGAACAGTGTTGGCAGGAGAACAGTGTTAGTAAGGAGGAGAACAGTGTTGGCAGGAGCCTGGTAAAGAGGAGAACAGTGTTGGCAGGACCCTGGTAAAGAGGAGAACAGTGTTGGCAGGAGCCTGGTAAAGAGGAGAACAGTGTTGGCAGGAGAACAGTGTTAGTAAGGAGGAGAACAGTGTTGGCAGGAGCCTGGTAAAGAGGAGAACAGTGTTGGCAGGACCCTGGTAAAGAGGAGAACAGTGTTGGCAGGAGCCTGGTAAAGAGGAGAACATTGTTGGCAGGAGCCTGGTAAAGAGGAGAACAGTGTTGGCAGGACCGTGGTAAAGAGGAGAACAGTGTTGGCTGGAGAACAGTGTTAGTAAGGAGGAGAACAGTGTTGGCAGGAGCCTGGTAAAGAGGAGAACAGTGTTGGCAGGAGAACAGTGTTAGTAAAGAGGAGAACAGTGTTGGCAGGTAAGCCTGGTAAGGCGGACAGTGTATCTAAGCGTGTAGTAGTTAACCGTAAGTCGCTGTGGATAAGACCATTTGCCAAATGCCACAGTATGTAGTATTGATTTCCTCCACTAGAGGGCAGCGGTGTGCTTTCAGCGCCCCAGCCGTACCCAGCTCTCCTCTTCCGGGTGCGTCTGAAGGCAGTTTTTTGTCCGCTGAACTGAAGTGCAGTGAAGTGTGGGGGGCGAAGCGGCGCTGGATGACGCGGAGCAACAATTTCACTGAACTGACCTTTAAATGACCACCGCAGAGCGACCACATTACCCGGAGGATATCTAGGCCCCCTTTTCTCGCAGGTAAGGACGGCGGCGTTAGCCGGAGCGCTGCGGACGCTCATCTGTTGCTCGGCGGGCTAAAGCAGCAGCAGCAGCAGCAGCGCGATAATGGCTTCGGCTTCAGCGCAGCCCTGCAGCTCATCTGTGTGTCTGACGATCGAACAGCGTCGGGAAAGTTTAGAAAGTAACTCTGGACAGCTCAGACGACCCTGTGGTGCGAGGAGTTTGAAGCAGGACCGTTGTAAACACTAAACACGACGCTGGTGTCAGCTTCTTATTTCAGTCTTTCCGTTCCACCTTAAATGGTGCAGCATTTAAGGTGGAACGGAATAAATCGATGTAAGGCTGGCGAATAGGAAGCCTCGTAGCTATACTTGGTGTAAAACTTTAGCTAGGAGGTGAAGGAGCTGCTGGACTCTGAGGTGGAGTGTTTTTGCAGTTTGAAAACGGATAAACAGACTAGCTAACAAGTGCTTGCGGATAACCGAGCACTAAGTGGGCTTTCGAGCCGTTGGGTGGGTAAGAACCGCCCAAGCTCACTTCAACGCGTTGGCTGTCGTTTGTTTTCATTGTCTTTGCTGGATGTTAATATGAATTATAGCGCTTTGGTCACTGCCCTCTTCTGTCTCATCGCTGTGTAAACACCGTAGCGCTTGTAATGTCCGATATAGGTAGTAAACCGATAAAGGAAGAGGGGGAAACTTGACAGTCGTGTCCGTGTTTCGTGGCATTTAACACACGTTTCCTTATTTCTTCTTAAAGGAGCCGCTCTCGCAGAACTCTATAGCGTTCACTTTTTTTAAAGGGGAACGCCACCGTTTTCGGAAAGGTTCTCCTCAAATCCGTGATAGGAACCAGACGTCCACCTCTAAAATCTCCCTCACAGAATATATTCAGGTTTTACACGAAATGGTTAGATATATGCAATGCAGCATGTATGCACTTTTTTTTTATCAGAGATGGCACAACACCACCTTTTCCTTTCTAAGACTAGTATTAAAAGTGTTTTAAACACTGTCCACTCACTGTCCTTCATCAGTGGTCACAGGACGCTGCCCACAGGACTCTGTTGGTTGGATATTCTTGGTTCTCAGTCCAGCAGTTACACTGAGGTGTTTTAAAAACTCCACCAGCTCTGCTGTGTCTGATCCACTCACACCAGCACAACACACTAACATGCCATCACCACGTCAGTGTCGGTGCAATGCTGAGAATGATCCATCTCAGAAATATTACTTGCTCTGTGTTGGTCCTGTCTCTGCGGGGGTCCTGACCGTTAAAGAACAGGGTGAAAGGGGGTAACAAAGCATGCAGAGAAACAGATGGACTACAGTCTGTAATTGTAGAAGTACAGAGTGCTCCTATATGGTCAGTGGGGCTGAATAAATGGCCAATGAGTGTGATTACATCTGCTAGCTAGCTTTATTGATATAGCACTGACCACGCTTATTGTCGGACTATTTTCTCTGTTATAGGAATAGCAGAGTTGGTCTTACTGTCTCAAAACGTGCTGTCACCTTCAAGATGCATCATCACTAGAGCGGATTCCCAGTCTGTAAACCAGGAAGTCTGCTCTCACTTTCCGTCCCATAGGAAGAAACAGACAGCTAACACTATCATGTATACATACACATATACATCAGCCGGTGTGAGTATGTGCCGTTTCAGGCTAGATTTGTTACAGGACCGAACTGGGTTTCTTTCTACCTCCTCCCATTTTCAATTCAGCCTTTTCTGATATCAGCCAAATACAAACACCCAACAATACCAGTGTGCCATCTCTAATATTAACTATAATGTGATGCTGTGTGGGTCACTGCTAAGACATGAGGGCCTCAGTTTGTGTTCCATTATGTTTCATTGTTTAAATTAAAACAGAGGGGTATTGTTATCATCTGAAAACGTTCCTGCTGTCCACCAAACATACGACACAACCTGCTGTTTTGCACAATGTGACGGTTTTTAAACATATGCCTTTTGAAAGAACTGAAGCACAGTTTCCTTCCCGTAACTGGAGCATATGTCTAATTGCATCCGATTTCTTCTTATGATTAGAGGTTCAGGATTTCTTTGGTTTTCCTTCTTCTTCCATGACTCCAGGAAAATAGGGCTGCAGAATATATCGTATGGTAATTGTATTGGGACAGTGGTCAGTATCGTGAAGTTGCCAAATCTCAGAGGTTCTCATGTTTCTGCTTCTTTTTATTTATAAAAGAAAAAAAAACAGTATTCATTTGGTCAAATGTGTCTCGTGAAGTGTTTGTTGTTAAATACATTAAATGTATCTACCTTTTCCCAGTAAAACGAGGTACCAAGACAGTGTGGTATGTTGTGCAGCCCTCCTGGTTAGTTGTTAGCAGGCTGTTGAAACGTCTTGTTGCTTGCAGTAACAATGAAATTTGCTGCTCTTCTAGGTCCACCTGTCCGACAAGTTCTACTTGATATGTTGGGTAATGGGCTTTTATACTCGTCTGTGGAGATTCAACCTGTCATATAGTGATCAATTAGCCTATGTAGTCATAATGAGAGTATATATCAGCACTTATGCTAGTGTAGCAAATTTGCTTAGTATAGTTCTCTGTCATTGAGGTACATTTTTGAGTAGTAAGCTTTTGGTGGCACAAATTCTTTTGTATTACAGTTAGCTCATGTTTGCTGTTCTTGGGTAACATGATGTCCCAGTTCGTGAAAACTGGCTGGAATAATAACTTCATTTTTCCCCCCAGAATGCAGTGTTCAGTGTGTGCTACATAATGCAAAAAGGGAGCACTCTATATGGCTTTGTGTTAAACACTGCCTCTGGATTGGATGATGTAATAACACCCTTGAAAAAGCTTGCTCTCTTTTCTCATTGGACATGTGAAAGCATTGGGTTTGCCAAGCTATTCATCCTTAATCCTTGGAGAAGACTTGCTCTCGGAAACTGTCCTATTAGCCAAGGCCGTAGTGGCATAATCAACCCTAACCGTAAAAGGTGAAACAACTTGACCAGTCCCACATCAGAAAAAGAAAAAGAAGTAGAATTACAGCTTTGCTTACTGTGTCTGCATTTGCTTGCAGGAATGTCAGAGGCTAGTTTTGAGTCGCAGGAGAAGCGGTCCGACCCCGAGGAGGACGCTCCAGATAATGGCACCCAGTCTCAGGGCCAATCAGAGGACACCCCAGGCAGCTTCTCTGATGACACACACATGACAGAGATTGATATAAACGACAGTAGTGAAAGTAGAACCTTTGACCGTAGCCTTAATGATGAGGATGCTGAAGATGGTGCTGCTGGGCAGTCCAAGAGCAACAATAACGGAGTTCATAAGGACCCTGAGAAGACCAATACTGCTAGTACCGATGCCGTGCCTTCCCAGAGTGCTGCAAAGGTGACGTTAACGGCCGCCGCGGCTTATAGTCCGGTCCATTTCTGCAGTCTCTGCTCTGTCATGCTGCTGCACTCTTAAAAGTAAGGGTTCATGAATGGTTCCCGTCTAAGAGAAACCTTTGTATTTTCAAAAATGAGTGTTTCTGAGCCTTTTTTTAAGAGTGTATGTTTTCAGGCAGGAAGCTTTTCCAACTTCTTGTTAAACGATTCCAGCACTGCCTGAACTCGGAGCAGCATTTTGCCTGGCCATGCGCTGTAACAGTGTGCTCAATCAAGCAAGGCTGTCCTAGGGCTGTGCAATTAATTGTTAACAATCAAAACCCTTATTTTGGTCCCTGCTGTTAATGAATTGTGAAGGGCTTTGGTTAATGGAATTCATTTAGCAGTGTGTCTGCCATCACCACAATGGCACTTCTCACCAAACGAATGCTCCAGTGTATCTCGGACGTATGATGTGTGCTGAGAGTGCATTCACCAGTTAAAATCTCAAGTGTTCACACACTTCATACTTAAAGATTTCAAATCAAGTGCAATGTAGGGCTGAACGATTTGGGGTAAATATCAAAACTATTGATATTTTATCTCTATAATCTGATCTGTATTTTTGACAAGAAGACTTTTTCTGACATTCTGGAGTTTCTGGGCTGGGCTGTGCCAAGTTAGGGATGTGCTTAGTGACTCTGTTTAATCATTCAAGTATCCAAATACTGAAATTGATGCTGGTCAGTACATATCACATATATCAGTAGTACTTGTGGAACACTGGCCATGTTTCATTATGAAGAGAGCAAAATTAACTGGATTTAATGTAGAACAGCATGCAAAGTATTTAATAAAAATCATCGTATTCTCCTTTTTTTGTTAGTATGTGATAGCATCTGATCTGCTGGATTTTTTTTTCTGCGTTCCAACTGATCTGTCTTAAAAAATAGATGTTGTGACGTACCGTGCAGAGGAAAGTCTCAGTACTGTATTAACTGAAATCAATATTTAAGTGTTTAAGTTTCATCACAGGAAGAGTAAATACAGGCCAGCAGTTCAGTGAAATGCGATTTTTACAAGTAAGCGTGTTCTGTTACTCCGAAACTGCCTCAACATGTCCATGTTGTTAAGGTCATGATTGAAAAAACAGGGATGAGCTCTGTCTCACTAACAGGGCTAACTACTTTAGCTGGTCTTGGCCAAGTCCAGAAACAATAGACATATTATTCTCTAGCAAATAACATAATAATCGTCCACTGGGGAGAAAATACCTTGTGTAGAAGAAAAACGAGTGCTCATCAACATCCAGAGTGACAGTGGTTAGCCCTGTTCGCTCATTAGCCAAAGTACTTTTTATTGTTTTTGTAGTTTTTCCTTCCCTGTGCTTAACTGGACATCCATTAATGAACTCTTATAGGTGCCAGAATATCAAAATTAGTCAGAATGCACATACCTAATTGCGTTATTTATGCCTCATGTGGGTGTTTGGATGCTTCTGATTGGTCTAGTTCAGTTCACATGCTCTGTTATTGAGGCTACAATAAAAAAACAATACTTGAAATTGCAGCTCCGATATAAAACCAATGAATCGTTCAGCCCTAGAATAATCACCATGCTGCTCCAATGATTGCTGTTCAAATCGCACAGCTCTATTCTCTCTGCCTCTGGTATTTTTTTCTTTGCCTTCTTGTGGGTACTTTCGGGTTTGCTTGCGGTTTGGGCTGTGGTGGTAGTTGGGTGTTAGACGTTGGTGTGATGTGACTATTATTCAGTCGTTATTTACTTATTCTCTTTCATTGGTACTGTAATTTGTAAATTACTAAAATATTCTTTCCATCGGTTCATGGGTTCAGGGCACTTCTTGGGACCAGGTTTGTGTTTTTATGTTAGATTCTCTCCCCCATGTGTTCTTATCGAATGGTTTAACAATGATGTCCACGGATGTATGAGTGCTTGTGTGTGCGTATGAGCCTGTATTTGTGTGTCTTGCCAAATGCCTCCCCTAGTTATTCTCATCATTATCCAGGCCTTGCACTTCAGTTGCAATGTACACCATTGCAGGGTCTCTCTTGACAATAGCTACCACGCCCGTGTCCTCACGCATAGAGAACAGCCTCACATGTTTCCTGGTCTGCAGGATGCTCTTACACCATTGGCTGGCACAAAGCATTGTAAACACATTTATGGTGATGTTTCAGGTTCGTCAAAGTTCTGGTAACCTTTAAGATAAGACTTATAACTGGAAGTAGCTTTTAGTGGGTCACATGAAGGCTATGACAAACTGTTAGTCCAATCACTAGTTTTGTGACTAGATTTGCTCAAGCGGAAGGATTTTGCAAGAGTTAATTGCTTTAAATCTTTCCCTTAGTCACGGCAAGCAAAGAGTGCTTCGGTTTCGCAACCGTGGATGTTCTGTGAAGCAGTGTCTCAGTGCAGAAGCAGTGTGATGTAATGCATTTTAAAGGAAGACTATTTTCAATCTGCCCATTGACTTCTTTTATAAGTGCCTTTTAAATCAACAGGTCTTTCATTCTTATACTAAGTGCTGGGAAGCACATCAGAATTTTTGTCAATAGTAATTCACCATGTGAGGCTGAAAAACTCTGTACTGAGCATTTTTGCAATTACACTTTTCAATGTATAGAAAGTTCACCGTCTTGCCCATTGCCTCAGTGTCAGTCTTAGCTAATAACTGAGCACATAATCAGTCTAATAGGCCTGTTTTTATATTGCAATTTTATCATGTTACATCAAGTTTTCATTGATTTCTTAGTATTTTGATCATCGTGTAATGTAAGTACTTGAACTCTTTGGCTTGGCAGTTGAGAGAGAAGACAATGGGCTCCTCTTCAGCCTGGCTGATCGGATTGCCTTCATGTCTCTTCCCTCTCCCTTCTTTCATGCGTATCCAAGCAACTGAACTCCAGGGGTTTCTTGGAGTTGTGCTACAGTATTCACATATCCAGTACTGCTCACAAACTTCTTCGCCTATTGGTCACCACCACTGTGGGCGTTCAGTATGGCTGCTTTTTGGGTCAGTAGTTCTAAAAGTCTGTAAAAGGATACTTAAAAAAATGGGAGACATGTCTGGAGCGGTCAGTTAGGTCCTGAATCTCTTTTATAAAACACCAGCAAGGATGTTTATGATTGATTCATCTCTCCGAACAATTAGTGAGACTGACCTCCTGCCATAAAGGCATTAGGTGGCTTTAAAAGATTCATATACTGCGTCACTGGATACTGTGCGCTGCTTTCACCTGCCAGACACACGAGCAGCTCAGGAGATTCAAATCTCAGACCCATTTAAATGAACACAAACTGTACAGTTGCGTTCTTTGCATAGAATGTTGCAATAGCTGCCTGTGGGGATTTTGATTATGATGTCAGAATGATATTAAACTTGATATAAAGACTTCATTTTATACGTGAAGTCCAAGCATAAATACGGCCACTCGTAGTATTTGATTACGTCATTAAGTAACCCTCCACCATTTTGCTAGGCAAGCTGTATGTCTCACAATGCGATGATGAAGCTCATCTGGTCACCACTGCTGCGGCTAAAACCCTGCAACAGACAAAAACAGACCAGAATGACCATAAAAATGATGGAAAGATATGTGGACACTTTCATTGCAGTCACCAGAAAACGTTATGATGAGAAGATTGGTGGACTGAATCTGCATAACCTGCGAAGAGAGTATATAAAAAACAGATGATGATGGCTGCCCAAGCTGCCAAAGCTCCAAAACATTACACTATTAAGCTATAGATGGCATCTGATTGCTAGCTTCTTATTTAAAATTTTCCGTTCCACCTTAAGTGGTGCAGCAGTTGCCAGCTTTTTTAACATACAGCTTGGAATGCAGCAGAAGTATCTGTATCTCTACAGCAACACAAAAATCAAGACAATACACTCAAATACGTGGGTTAATACACTTTAAAAATAGGTATAGTTTCACTGCCTTTACTGCCTGTATCAGTTACAGCTTTATCTCATAAGCAGCCACTGCGCTGCTGAATGACCTTGTAGTTGCCTTACCAAGATAATAGTAAACATAAAAACCTTTTGATTGTTTTCAGGTTTCACCTGTAGTGAAGTCCCAAGCTTGAATTTGACTGCAGAAAACACAAAAGCCTTGTGAGCTCCATATTATTTCCTGGCTTTTTTCTAGCTGTTTTGAAGCGAGCTGAACTTCTTTTTTTGTCTTTTCCGATTACTCGTCAAGTGACAGTTATAAGCTGTAGAAGCAACTGTCCAGTGACAGATCCGCTGTCTGTGTGCGTGTACATGAGGTTGCTTGTTCAAACTGTCGGCCTGCGTTTGCATGGAGGTAGAGATGGTAGTTAAATTTAGACCCTGGCCGGCTAGTGCCCGCCTTTGGGCTGTGTCTAGTGACGTGCTGTCTGAGCTGTTGCCAAGTTCTTTATTCTTCAGCTTCAACTCCAAGCCGTTTGGTTCTCAGGAAACTCCTTACTGCGCTATTTGTGGTCCTCTTAGCCTTTTGGGACACCTTCTGGATGGAACGTCACGGTCGTGCTGCTTGATCTCGTTACTGTAGCCAGTATCGCTGTCTTTATCCTGTTTGACTGCTTCTCTACACGAACATTTACGTTAGCTGTTCTGTTGTCTTGGTTCAGGTGAGGTAGTGGGTCATTACTCCTCAGCGGCATCTGGTTTGACTTTGAAGCTGAAAAGAATTCAACGTGGCTGAAGGTGACTGAGGTAGCAGGTGTTGGGCCTACACTGCCTTGCAGATATCCTCGTCTCATATCAGTCTAGTGCTGTTTATCAGACTGGTGTTGTTGGGACAAAAGGATAGTTTGTATGTAGGACTACAGGGGTAGATTTTACATTTTGATTGGGCATTGAAAGCAAATATCCAAGACAACAGTTCAATATCAAATGCCATTAGAACATTGAACTGTGAGACTAGCGTTAGTCTCAAAGTGTCCAACAGTGTGGTCATAATTCCAGAGTTTGGATTTTGATAGCAATACCAAGTGTAGTATTGCAATGCTTGATAAACACTCATCAGTGTCTGAATACCAGATGTTTATATAACACAATTGTTTAAATTACAGAATATTTATTATCAGTCTTTTTATTAGTACAAAACTTTTCCAGCATAGCCCAGGGCTGAATGATTTGGGGAATAGGTTTAATTTCTGGAATGTAAATGCAGCAGTTTTCTATAAATTAATTTCCAGGCCTGTTTTTTGGCCAAGAAGAGCCAAGTATGCACTTTTTCTGGCAGTGAACGCTGAATGCGTCAAACCAATTAGTTGTGTTGGTTGTGATGTCACATGTATAGGACTTGGGTGTTTTGTGGCTTCTGTTTGGTGCAGCTCATCTATAGGCAGTTCACAGTCTCTGTGATATTAGTTTAATTTTTCTCCATTCAAACTTTTGAAGACAACATTGTTGAAAGTGCATTATACAATAAAACATTGCAGGTCTTGTGATTTGAAAATTGCACTGTTAGATTGCAATTTCGATATAAAACCAATTCATCTTTCAGCCCTAGCATAGACCAAATTCTGTGTCAGCCATGTCCGAGCTCCGACACTAGAGGATGGAATTGTTACCGTATTAAAAACTTTTGATAAATTGTGTGAGTTTAATATACAACACTAATATTGTGTCAGTAATTTGCTTTCTTTTACAGATTGTGTAAAAACAACTTATTTAGTCATAATCCCACAGTTTGCACATTCATAGGTCTGTCACAATCCTGTAATTTTGGATTATAGTCATAAAAATTGGGAGAATTTAATTGTCTTTTCCAATAAAGACAGGCATCTTGTTCCATTAACTTCTATTCAAAATAATGTTTTCCCTTCTTCTGTAACTTTACTGTTTTGTGACGGCAGCAGTGATATATTTGTATGCAAGCTCACAGCAAGTATTCACCGTATCGGATAAAAATGAATTTAGAAAAATGCCAGTTTTCTTATCTAAATGAACAAATGTACAGTTAAAATAAAAAAGAAGCCAAAAATTAACTGGATTTCACCATGACAACAAGCCTCTTTGCATACAGCCTCATTCAGAGCCTTACGAGTGAAGCTTTGGCCCCAGCTAGAAAACGGCTGCTAAGTTAGCCTAGTTAATTGTGGTATTTTGCACAGAACGCTGTCATGAACGATTCAGTACACTGTATTGACCTTGACACGGATGTTTTCCAGCTGGTAGCTTCATTGAGCATTAGCCTGTGATTGAAGAGCACGGTTGCTGCATAGAACCACATTAATGGGTATGTGTGTGAACTCTCAAGTTACAGTGATCTTATTTGGATTACTGTGCTATAGTACTTTTTTGTATTAGTTTGAATGTTTCTATAAAAAAATCTCAGATTACATTATCATCTTTTCTAGGTCACGTTGCCCATTTCAACCTCCGGGTGTTAAAGATTAAGCAAGACTTCAGTATGGGGCTTTATGGAGTCAAAGGGTAATAGCTCAGAGGTAGACTTCTAATGTCAGGGTGTCATAAGGATCTTGCAATGTGCAAACATGAGGTGGACTTCCTTGTCATTATCATTCACGACCAGTTGTAAACTTATCTACATGAGACTACTTGCAAGCAGTGTAATATAAAATACTGTACATAGTCCTGTCAGTGATACTGTACGTTCAGAAATATTTAGTCACTCCTTCTAATTACTGAAGTGATTACAACATTCCAGTGCAGACAAACAGTTTGTATTATCTCCAATGAAGAGCATCAAGCAATAGAATGCGACACTCTGGAGCAGCCATGAGCCTAAGATCACTGTGCCCAATGTCAAGTGTCCGCTAGAGGGGTATAAAGCCCCTCTGGGGTGATGGAGCTCCATCCAGTACCTTTGGGATAAGTTGGTCATCCAACAACAGATCTCACTAATGCTATTGCGGCTGAATGCAACTATGATCCAGCATCTGGTATAAAGCCTTCCCTGAAGAGCAGAGGCCGATAATGCAGCAAAGTGGGACAAACTCCCCATCGGTACCCTTGATTCCAGAAGAAATGTTGGATAAGCAGGTGTCCACAAAAAAAAAGAAAATGAATGGTTTTAACTAAGAAAAGAGCGAGTTTGGACTTTAAAGGGGCACAAGCATTTTTATTGTAGTCACAGTCAGTTAGTGAGCTCTGGAAAGTTGTGAAACAGCATCTTGTTAGCTGAAGGAATTGAAACATAGGTTGCAGAAAACATTGCACAAAAGACTGCAGCAGTTTCCATTTTTAGGTCCTTCAGGCAGGTCCATTATTAATGTGCAAACTGAATGTGTCGTTGGTATCTGGGATGCGAGACAGAAGTGCAACTTTATTGCAGTGGAATTTCTTTCTAAGAAATCTTATTAATGTTTCTCTTAAATATTAAGAAGACTTTTGAGTTTAGGAGTGTCGCATCATTTTCGTCACGTGTTGAACATTTTGTTCCTGGTTTTGCTAAAGTACGTCATCTACGTGATCTGAAAACAGATTCTACTCACTGTTCAAAATGAGGAAATAAACATGAAGGTCGTTAGAAAGTAGGCATCAGGTAAGAGCACTTCCTCTCAGTGTGTCAGAGAGTTGAGTCATATGTTGAAGTCAACTCTCAGCGGGAACTTGAAAAAGCTGCTGAAGAACAGGCAGGTGACGGGATGAAATGATCAGTGAACTGTACCGCACGTTTATTCAATGTAAATTTAACACTTGACCAAAAAAAGAGTCTGATCCAGGTCTATAACAAAGCTAGAATTTATTTATTTATTTATTTACTTCCTTCCATACATTATTGACCATAATTGATCCCTGAAAACTGTTGGAAATGCCAGGGGTAAATGGCTGAACTTGTTAGTACCTGGAACTTAGGCCACGCCCACAGTTATCCAGATATTTTTCTCTTTTTTTAGGTTTCCTGTCCACAATAACAAGCTGTTTTTGGTCAAAATGGAGCTTATTGAAAGTGGCCTCTAGGTTCAGTATTTTTGTGTAGATGGGCAACAGGCCGCTTTTGGTATTGCTGCAGGTAACTTGCCGTGGCTGTTCATGTGGAATTTGGTGATTAACGTGTTTCCAAGTGAATTTCGCTTTATGTTTTATTAGACTGTAATGCAGTGGTGTAGGAATCTATGAACAGATCTTTTACAGGGGTGTTAACTTGATCACCAATATTACATTTTGATTTTTAAGACAACATTTTAGCAACTTTTTTTAGAGCCATTTTTTTCTGGCAAGAAGATAATCTAACTTTGTTTCTTGGTGGAATGTTGAATTGTAATGATGCTTATGATATTGTGCAAGTCAAACAAACTTATTGTGTTTGTAACACACCACAGACGTTTTTCTAGAGCTTCACACTCTATATTCTACTTAATATGTTTGCTCACAATGGGCCTCATTCACCAAAATTTAGGCCACATAAATCTCTCAAGTTTTTACCTTAAATTTCTTCCTGGAAAAGGTCCTAAGAAAAAGTCTAAAACCACAGAATGTTTCACAACTTTGTGCTCTTGAGTAGATTTTGTTCTTACCTAAAACATACCAAAAACAGAAAAATATCTCACAAAGAAGTTTCTTCTTAAGAATGGTTGGTGCATGAGGCCCATGTTTGTGAGGCATTGGAGCCCAATCCCATTTCTTATTCTCACTCCTACCCCTTGTTTTCTAGTGTCACCTTGCCACCTTGGAACTGAGTTACAATGATTAGTGTAATTTTCTAACGAGAAAAAATCCTTAGATTTGTGGGTTTCTTTGGTCATTTGTGCAGCCATCTTGCTGTTTTTTCTTTTTTTCTATTAACGCTTCAAAAAAAAAAAAAAAGCTCTGTTTGGAGGGTCGTGTAGCCCTGACACTTTGTCCTACCCCTCCATCACAACTAAAATTAGGACACCCCAGGACACCCCCTGGAGGGGTAAGGACTGAATGGAGTGAAATTGGTCCTTGATGTAAAAACTTCAGGTAATGTTGCCACCCCATAGGTTGTCATGCTCATTTAAGTGTTTTTAAAATGTTTTTGTGTTCATGTGTAGAAAGAGAGATTTTTGCAAGCGATTTTTTTAAAGAAGCATGTGTTTTCAGAGGATCCGGTTAGATGTGAATGTGGCCTTTGATGCCTCATTTGAAAGTAGCTAATTTAAAGGTTTAGTAGTATTTGAAAGGAAACAATATTCGTATCGGTCAGTGCTGAATGTTTCAGGGTAGTGATAAGTGTCTTTGGGGTGCCAAATTTTGATCAGTAAGACCGTAGAGAAACAGAGGAGTCTGACAGGAGAGGCAATGCCTTTCGCCGAAGGCATTGCCATGGAAACAAGTGATCGCTTGTAGTGTTTCCATGGTTTGATTACATGGTTTATTTTTATCCAGTTAAGAGAGTAACAGGTCATTAGTTTTTCTGATGCTAATTTTTTTTCCTTTTATTCATGGGCATGATTTGAATATGAGCCTAGCCTGTTAGTGCCATCAGATACACAAAGTGCATGTGTGTATGTGTGTTCAATGATGGGTAAAGCAGCAATGAAGATGAAATCACTGTTCTCTGCAGCATCTATCGGTTGTAGAAACTGAGTCTAATACTCTGAACCCACATTTATGTAATGTTCTTGAATGTGTAGGTCAGAAGGTAAATTTGCTTGAATGCCAGGCTGCCCGAAAGCCATATTTGTGTGACCTCTCAGTACAAGTGTGTCCATGTGTAGGTGGCTATGGCAGAGGAGGCCCACAGAAGCCCAGCTGCTGAACTCTCAGTCACCAGCAACGGAGACGCAGACACGGGTCACGAAGAAGTGTTTCAGCGGGTAAGAAACGGATCGCTAGATGCTGTGCTATCATGCGCACTCTTTAGGTTTGCATTCAGTGGAATCAAAAGCAGATGCTCCATGTCACAGACTTGAAAAAATGTAAACACGGATCTGTTACCACTAAACCTCAAACCAGTCCTCAGTTTCGCCACTTACTCGCAACACAAGGGATAGAATAAAAACGTAGGCCATCTGCATGTCAAGTTTGGTGCTAGATATGAATTTATCTTTGACACTAATCTTTAATGTAATAGCCACTTTGTGAAGAAGTTTACTGATTACATAAGGAAACACTTATGGCAGATTTAAGATATCATAGCAAATCTTGTATTGTTGTTGACTTGCTATAAAATGGCGTTAACACTAAGCTTACACCAGTGCATTGTTCTGTAGTAATTCTGTGCATAAGGCTACATTTTTATCCATTTATAATGCACTGAAGTGTTTAAATGCTTGTGCATTTAACCTGATTACATTGAAACAGAGTGGCATTTTGAAACACAGTGTCGAATGGTCAGAATTACTTTACTAGGAACAAATAGTTGACAGTTAAATGATCAAGGCTGGAGGGTGACAGCTTTGCCGTGATAATTAGGCTCTATTTTAAGGCTCCTTATCTGTCAGACAGGATGCATGCTGTAGCTATTGACCCCCTACTGTGCGGCCTTCTGCCTCTCATCCGATGAGCCAGACATTGGCCTTTTTGTTTAGCAGTTTTGTTACACACTGAAAGCTCAAGGCCAAACCTAAGTCCCCAGTCTTAAGGTGGATCACAGATCAGTTTAGGAATGCATAAATCATTACGTCAGCCTGATTGGAGGGCATCCTGGGTTGATCTCCAGAGTGCTTGGGTAGTACGCATTTGTCGGAGTTCACTCTGCTTTAGTTAGTTCATTCACTGTTCCCATGCCAGATTGTCGGCGACAATGGACCGGCACGACCTAAAGCTGGGGGATTATGAGGACAGAGAAAGCAGAAAAAAGTGTTTCTATAATCCACATTTATTCACACTGACAGATGGTCAATGGGATTTCTCACACTATCTGTTATTACACTGTGAAACTGTGACATTGCTAGAACTTGGTAGGCATGAGCTTCCATGCTCTGTATCGAGGCAACATCGCCCTCTAGGTTTGTGGAGGCCCACATAAAAGTGAAGTGCTGTGGTCAGCAGGTTGTATATTTTACCTTGGACTGCAGTTTGTACACTTTGTCTTGAGATCATAATGTTGTATGCAAAGATTTCACCCCCCTCTGTAAACTTAAATGTTTTTGATTTTCCAAGTGAGAATAAGTTAACACTTCCTCTGCAGAGTACACATTTAAATATGCAGTTTTTACAGATTTTAGTGCACAGTTTCTGTTTATTTGCTGAAATTGGAAAAAATAAAACCTATAATGATGTTTGCATGGGCTAAATTTTAGGTTGTAATTTTTTTCAATGTGCTGAATTCAGCAAATAAACAGTAATTGCATTAAAATGTAGAGTGTGTTCACTTATTTACACTTACAAAAACAGCAAAATGTAATTGGTGCCAAAACGTGGCTGTAACTCAGACTATAAATGTTGAAGTTTGGAGAATGTAAAATCCTTTAAGACTCTGGTTTTATACTGTCATATCTACTGCTTGTGACTGCAATATCTTGGCATAGTGTTATAAAGTGTTCCTATTTTGTCACTTAAAAAAAAAAAGTATTATTATTTAACTAAAAAAAACCTCTGTGATTAAAAACCATGAAGATGTGTCCAAAGCAAGCAATAGACCTTAATTTAAAGTGATAAAGAGATAAACAGTAGTATTACTGTAATACTAGAGGCGCTCAAGTACAGTAGTACTGTAAAAACATTTTTACTGTAAAAACTTTTTTAAATGATGGGTAACAAACCAAGCATATGATGGAAAATGTAAGGACTGACCATGAGAGTGGGTTGCATTGTCTTTTTAATCCTGGTTTTGTTGTTTTTGAAGGACTTGTCACATGGCGTCTCCTCCGGACCAATCACGTCGCACACCCACAATGCACCAGACAGCTATGGAATGATGACGGAGGGTGTTGTTGAAGTGGGACCATACACAGGTGTGTGATCGGATTCCTCAGTACATTTATTTCAGAACATGCAACATGCGTTCCTGAAACATGTTACCAAATCTGCTTTATTTGCTGTGTCAATGGAGGGATGTGACTCCTTGAGGTGACTGTGAATCAGTTTCACTGTTCATTGGTTTTTGTTTTTTTTTGTGAAAGAGCAGTTTGCTTAACGACACTGTGCAGTGATTAATAGCGAGTTGTGAGACAATTTGTGGGGAGTTGGGGGGGGGGGTGCGAAGGCATTTATAAGGGGGAGCTTATATTTTACATAAAATATTTCAGTATTTTGTGTTTCCTGTAGGAGGAAAAAAATATATTAACATGGGTGTCATGATACCCCTAGTTTCCTTCATTCATGTTTGTGGTTAGCTTGTGAACTTTGCCTCAGAAGAACGTCTCACGTATTTATTTAAAACAAGTTTGTTTTTTGAATAAATCACTATATTTAATTGGTAGCATTTACAAATAGTTTTTTGACATACATGCCGTTCTGTGTTATTTTTCCCTTTTACAATCAATGCAGTTGCTCAAATACTGAGAAATTAATAAATCATTGTTTATGTTCACTGTTCAGTGGAGTGCGACAGTATGCAAATTTTACAATATGTATCGTCATTTTTGCATCACGATACATTTTCGACACAGAATTAGACAAGAAATGGCAACATAACTTAGTATGTATTTTTAGATTTTTCTGCGACTGAATATAGTGGTGGGGCAGCACAGTGGTGCGGTGGGTATTGCTGTCGCCTCACAGCGAGAAGGGCCTGGGTTCGATTCCCCGGCCGGGTGACCAGGGCCCTTTCTGTGTGGAGTTTTCATGTTCTCCCCGTGTCTCTGTGGTTTTCCTCTGGGTACTCAGATTTCTCCCCACAGTCCAAAGATATGCAGTCAGGCCAGTTGGACATGCAACATTGCTCCTAGGTGTGAGTGTGTGTGTGTGTGTGTGTGTGTGTGTGTGTGTGTGATTGTGTATGTCAGTCTGTCTGCCCTGCAATGGACTGGCAACCTGTCCAGGGTTTCCTGCCTTCCGCCCGATGACCACTGGGATAGGCTCCAGTAGCCCCCCCCCCAATGCGATCCTGAGGGAGAGGCGGCTTAGAAAGTGTGTGTGTGTGTGTGTGTGCGCGCGCGACTGAATAGAGGTGCAAATTGGTAGTTATAAACATCCCTGCAGAGAGAGTTATTCATTTTGCCCATTTAAAATCGGTACTTAGCAGCTGCTTGACCCTTAAGGCTTCCAGTTCACCAGTTTCTTAATAGAATTTTTCCCTTCAAGCTTAAATGAGGCAAAAGTTACATGTGACTATGTTAAGTGTCAATACCTCAAATATATGTGTGTGTATTCTGTCATTAAGGACACAACAGTACACGGTGTGTTGTCGAACCATTCGCTACACCCCTGTGGCTCAATATGTACCTGTAAACTGTGGTATTATGATATGCCTGTTATTTTCCTGTAATTTCCAGAACTTTGAAGACCACACACGTTGTACATCAGATCCACAGGACATCTCTAGAGCCTGTGAGAATTTCCCTGCAACCTATCAGCACTTTGTTTGCGAGTACAAGCTGGAAAACTAAAGACAGATAATCCCTCAGCTCCAGTGCATCAACGATGAGCTTTAGCGAGACATAGAGAAGTTAAGGCCACTGTACACCAGCCACATCAATTCGCTTTGCGCAGTGTCCAAAAATTCGAAACCTTTATTTTTACTGAAGGTCCACACTTCGCCACTGGCCTCCGGCAGTGCTCATGACATCAGCAGCCGCACTTTAGATAAACAGACAAATGCTATTGGTAAGTTATCTCAGCTAACCGTACTATTCTAGCCTTTCTCAGCTCTTATCTTTCACCTCCAAAACAGGCTGTGAAAAGGCCACTGACACCAAGGGTGATAAGTAATGCTGAAAGCTTTATTTCATTAGTTTATATGAGTAGAGTGTGAAAATTAACATTAACCCTTTTATTAGCTCTCCCTGAGTTCTATAGCAGCGCTCTGCTACATGACGCTGCACTACGTGACATGCAATTGTGCGGTGGCCTTTATGATGTCCGCTCCTTCCCACATTTCAGTAGCAAACTCTATGAAACATCATGGGAAGAAATTAAAAACTAATTGCCAGGCACCCTAACTAGCTCTCTTTAATTCTTTAGAATAGAGAAGGCAAATGACCTTCAGGTTGTCAAAGCTAATAGCAGTTGTACTTTTAATGTTCTGTTGCATCTTTACCCTTTTTCATTGTTCTCAACTGAGAAGCCTCACCATGTCAGACAAGTTGGCTAGTCAGCATTCCCAGGTAGACTAACCAAACTATTTTTTTGCTGTTTGTATTGTTTTGCTGTGGTGGCTGCGCAGGGTTTTTTTTCTTGTAGTTAGGAATATAGTTTTAATTAGAACTATTACTCTTCTCAGTATCTCACATAGCATGAAATCTCACTCTATTCGATTCACTGTGCAGATTGTCTTTTGACACCAATATAGAGGAAAAAAATGTATTAACATGCGTGTCATGATACCCCTAGTTTCCTTCATTCATGTTTGTGGTTAGCTTGTGAACACTGCCTCGGAAGAATATCTCGCATATTCATGTAATGTTGCCTTTATTTTCTTAATAAATCACTATTTAATTGGTAGCGTTTACAAATAGTTTTTCGACAGGTGCTTGCAGTTCTGTGTTATTTTTTCCTTTTGCAATTAATGTGAAAATGAGTAAGTGAAAATGAATAAGTAATTGTGTTTATTTTCACTGTTTCAATGATGTGGCTAGTGAATTAATGCAGCTATTAGTTTACCACTGAACAGAAAAGTCATTTAAGTGCAATAAAAGTAGATTAATTTGCTTTTCTTTTTGACTAGCCTAAGAGCCTGGAGGTGGTTTCAGTATCCTCTTCCCGAGGGTCCATTCAGTGTGAATCTAGAACAACTTCATTTGTATGGCTCCACGTCATGCATCTGCACGAGCAAGCTGCAGAAAGAGGAGGGAATTTGAATTTGAAAAGCAAGATGTCCTCGTGCCTCTAATGAGTTGTGTGTGATCTTTATTCATGCGCCGTCCCCTTTCATTAGCGTCCCCTTGTACCGAGTGTGTGAATAAATTAGCTGGCCCCAACCTTGGCAACCTGTCCACTCTTGTGCATAATGGCTGACCACCCACTCTTTTGTCACTTGTCGTTCTCGCCACATGTAGGTTGAGATTATAGGAAAACACTGATGTGGTCCACGTGTACATTTTTATTAATACTGACAATTACAGTGATTTTATTTTGTGTTTGACATTCAATTATTTCTAACATCAGTGGCACAGAGAGATCTGACTGTTTTTATTTGTAGGAGGATTGGAACACATGAAATATTTCTGCTGATACCAACCCAGTGCTGAACCCAGTGTTAGATCAGTGCCATCTGTTTGTTTGTTTGTTTATTTATTTATTTGCAGTGTTAAGATAAGATAATCCTTTATTAGTCCCACAGCGGGGAAATTCACAAATTTTTACCTGTTAACAACCATCCCTGCTTGTTCCAGAAGGAGGATACAAGCTGAGGCCCAGATGTTTTTGAGCATTCCATTTTTCTTACATTTCTGTATCATTTAGTGAGTGATGTCACGGGACAGAAACCATTTTTTAAACAGAATTTGCTTTGCGTTAGTGGTCCCCAACTAAAGATTAATAGTTGACTAGAAATACTGTGTTTAAAAACACCGGACTATAGAGCTTAAATCTAGTTTTCACCTTAAACATCAGCTTTCATGCTTGCTGTCTAAGTCATTGAGAATAGTTTTTAGAGCCGCTTTGTAGCATTTGGTTTCTTATACTCACTCGGTCACTCACACATGTAGCAGTATGATGGTTCTCCACAAGTGGGCACTATTAACACTAGTAAGACAGATTCTTAAACTCGTTCACTACATGACCCAAACTTTTTTGTTTTACAGTAATATCTTCAGTGTAAGCTGTGATTTACAAACAAATAAGTAAAGAAACCAATAAACAGTTCTGTCAGAACTGCCAGAAAGCCTCAACTGTAGTTGAGATCAAGAACTCTGTCTAATAAATGGTCGACCCACAATAGCCCTACATTGCATGCTAAAAAGTGCTCACAGGCTCATCTAAATACACCTTCTAGTCTATTTCAAAACCAGGAAACTGTTATTTTCTTGTCTTCCAGAAAATTTGTTGTCCTCCCGCATATCAATGACTGACAGTCAAAACCAGTTAAGAAATTAATTTCGGGTGCAGTCCTCCATTAACCATGCTTGCCTTGACTCTCCACTACTGACCATTTCCAGGGTCGAAGAGCCAGCCCACCTCACCCACCATAGCACCCAGTCCTGTGGCAGCTAGCCGGCTAGCTCGCACGGCCAGCGATAGTCAGGTGGAGACAGAAAAAGGTACCACAGCTATAACGCAGCAGCAGCAGCCTTCCTGCTGTGATGCCTCTTCTACACTAACCAGGCATTCGCTATTCTGCTTCCTGCTTTGCCATCATAAGGCCTTACAGTTCACACAAAAAATCGCAGTGGCATCTGTTTTAAAAACCATTATATTCTTTTGTTTTGACCCATAACACAAGGAATCGGGCGAATTAACTAAATTCGTAGCATAGTAATATTAGTGTAGGGGCTGCTCTGTTTCCTATCACAGTAAGGCTTCTACCCTAGCTAGCATAGTAATGTTATCTAGTTATCTTTCAGAAAATCTGGCCTGTACAAAGTGCTCTCTGTAAACTCTGTAAATAAATACAATTTGTACATTAAAGTGTTAGAACAGTGTTATTTAAGAATGAGTTAATTTTTTGTTCAATTAGTTGGAACATTTATATAGGACTTTATAGGAAGGCCATCATTAATGGAGAGATTGAACTATGATAAAGTCCTTATTAGCATATTTGTTACATTTGACTGACCGCCTCAGTGAGCCCTATAATTTAGCTAGATAATTTTAAGCATAACTTTGTTTTGTTACACACAGATCTATAAATAGAGTATATAGACTGGAACTTTGTGTTAAAGTATCTTCAGCCAAGGTGTATAGATAGCAAAATATCAAATCTGAACCATTTTTTTTTAAAGAATCTTCAGTGGCAAATTAGAATTTTCAAGCCTATGAATTATTCGTCCCGGATTCTTTGAAGGTTGTGACAGATGTTTTATTGCACTAATGATTGTTTCATTGCTTTATGGTGCTCTAACTCCGCTTTTTGTGCCTGAGATATGGATCTCAGTTTTGTCTCGAGCCAAACGCTCTTTGGCACTTTTGGATTCTGCTTTGTCAGCTTTTAGTTTCTCTCTCCCCTCTGAATTTGAAGAAGCATCATCTCTTAAAACAGCTAACCTCCTGCGGAAAGCATGTCAAATCACCTTGCTTCTGTCTCTCTCCCAGGACTGATTTAATACTGTGCACTGCTTTGGTTGGCTGCCATTATCTTGGGGTTTCTAAAGTGCCTTCTTTCTTGGGTGCCAAACTTCTCAGAACTAGTCTGACTGTTTACAGCTAGGGGAAATATTTGTCAAAAAGCTTTGCTCAGTATAAACACTTTGTACATGTTGCATGTCTGTCAGTCATTCAGTCACATCACTGACCCAGAATGCATCAACTAACTATGGAGTTCCTCAGACATGTGTTACTTGTACTGTAACATCAATCATCACTTCAAAATTTGTTTGGTGTGAAATGACTTGCTTTAACATGTAGACGTATGTTTGTTTATATGTTTCACATATAAACCTGTAAGCATATTTTAAAGGGATTCCATTATTTATTCGTAGCGGTAGTGATGGGAACCAGACAACCAAAGCATGTAGTGTTTGCAAAAGCTACATCACAGGACGTTATTACATGAAATGATTAAGATTAATGTCTGATGCATTGTTTTATGATGCATTTGAAGCCAAAAGCTTCTCAAAATTAATTTTTAAGATGTTTCATAAAATGACTATTATTGTTGTAGACCTCGTGACCCCTGGTTCCGGTCACTACCACTGTGAAGAAAGTCCGAGTCAGCATGTCTCTCTACAGTGAACCATGTCATATCAAACCACTTCAAATGAAGCATCTCACTACATAAATCATGCAGTTATTTTGCCAAAGATTTGTGAAATTCACCTTCAGGTTTTATGCTTGAAACATTGAGCAGCCGTCCTTCAAAGGGTATATTTTTATAGGTTATAGGTTATTTTATTTATGTGCTGATATGTGATTTAAAGAAAATCTGCAGAAGTGT
Organism: Pygocentrus nattereri; assembly: GCF_015220715.1. Classification (NCBI taxonomy): domain Eukaryota; kingdom Metazoa; phylum Chordata; class Actinopteri; order Characiformes; family Serrasalmidae; genus Pygocentrus; species Pygocentrus nattereri. Next base: position 17,362,739 of record NC_051232.1, read on the forward strand.
AATTATCTGAATGTGAAATTTTGTCATTTGATACCTTTTCAAGTACAACCATGACACCAGCTATCAAAGTTGATGCATATTGTCCGGCTTTCCTTTTGTGTAATGCATAGCCACCCCTTAAGAGTCAGTGGATAACTTCCAACCAGAGCTGGAAGCATGGCAGCGCAGAGGGCTCTCAGGCTAAAGCAATTATCAGATTAAAGTGATGTCTGTTATGACAGAGGAAGAGTAAAAATCCTGGAAGAATTGACATAGATTGTCTAATCAAGGGTGTGCCCAGGCCTGCTCTTTGGAGAGCTGCCACCCTGCATAGTTGTGTTTGCACCCAGTCCAGCTAATCAAGAGGCATCCAGATGTGCCAGGTATGTTAGATTAGAGTTGTAGATTCCCATAAGCATGCTGGGACATTACTCGTCAGAATGAGTTTTCAATTCTTCACTCACTCATCTTTCACTACATATCGCTGTTGTTGAAAAAAGAAAAACCTTGTATGCCCAAAATGATAACTTTACAGGAAAATGAAAAAAAGCTACTTTACATTTAATATCAATGGAAGTCATTGGAACCAGATTTTCTTTCCAAGTTGTTTTGGGTTATTTCTTTTGGTCCATTTTGGACCATGTAAAGGGCAACAGGCATTTTCAAATTTTGATTAAGAACATAAAAACAGCAAAAATGGAGATGAAGTTTTCTTGTGAGAGCAGCGATATGCCAGTTCAAAGGTATAGTAAGGTATCAGCATTGTCATTTGAGTAGTTTAATATAAATACTATTGTTGGGGCTGTTAGAAAACTTTGGAATGCCAAGTTCCTCTTAATTTTGTGTTTTTACACAATTTGGAAAAAAAATATTTCAACTGGAGATTTCATCTAGTAGGATATTTTGTAAATAGATATGAAGTTAAAAAGCTACCCCAAGTGACACAACCACAGTTCTCTCTGTGTGTGTTGGATGGCTCAGAATTGACAGTTAGCGCTGTCCATTGATCATGTTTTTCAGTAGCTTTGAAAAGTGCATGCTAGCCTTCATCCTCCCAGCTCGGTAGCATCGAGTCTGGGAAGGACTTAACTTGGAGGAACTGGTTATGACCAAACTGGAGAGAAAATTGTGTGAAGAATTCCTCTACAAGGTTTTTGTAGAACAGAAACAGGATAACATTTTCATAGTAAACTGTTTACACTTTTGCCTACTTGGTGTAGCAAGGTGTTAATCTTTAAAAAGGGGGAGGAACAGTAACTGTTCTACATTCTCTCATGTAGAAACTCATTTTGTTTATAAATGGATGTTGTTTTGAGCAGGCAGCATGAGAGGGCAGCAGCAGAGTGGGTCGGTGGTCCTGGCAGATGATTTGAAAAACCCTGCCATGGAAAAACTGGAGCTGGTCAGGAAGTGGAGCATTAACACTTACAAAGTGAGTAGCATGCAGCCGATTACCACACGCAGGTTTTTTTATTTATTTATTTATTTTGCTTTTTCCTGTATATAGAAAAGATTAGAAACCCAGTTGACTTGAAATTTACTTATAATACAAACTTGGGCAGTTGCTGAATTCCATGAATAAATTGCTGTAATATTTGACTGTATAATGTGAATTTACAGTATGCAGTGAGAGTCTTGGGCTTAGTCGTCAAGAGACGAGAGAATGCTAAATAAAATGTTTTGTTTTTCACTTGCTGTAAGCTGAACACCCAGTCATATGCAAAGGTTTTAGTATTACTGGTCATTATTAAATTAAATGAAATAATTTATTATCATTAAATTATTGTGATTAATTAATGGTCAAAATCCCAGTTTGATGCATTTTAAGGTCCCAAAAAGAAGACGTACTGGAAAAAGATGACATGTTGTCAACTTACCAAAATGTAACTAAATGCTACTGGTCATACCTCTAATTACAGATTTTGTTGATTTCCTAAGTGAAAATAAGTTAACACTTTCTCTACAGAGAGCGCACAATTAGTTTTTAATTGCTGAGTTTAGCATATTGGAGAGGAAAAACATGAACTAGAGCCTGTACAAAAGTTATGGCACATTTTAAAAATTTTGCCTAATGTTAATCTCAGCAAATAACTAGAAACTGTGCCATATGTAGAAAAATGTCATGTTGCCAAGCTTGTTTCCTGAAAAAGGAAATCAACAAAACATGTAAATTGACTGGACATGTTGAAACATTTGCATGCGACTGTTTTTACAAGGCGCGGTTCTGTTGTCTTCTGCTGAAACTGTCCCATGTTTACACACTGCTGACATTTTCACATCAGTGTTCACAACAGCAAAAATCGGGTGGCAAGTAATTTTCTGTTAGTCAGCGAATAACATGTTGATGTTACATACACTCACCGGCCACTTTATTAGGTACACTTCACTTGCTTGTTAACACAAATAGCTAATCAGCCAATCACATGGCGGCAGCTCAGTGCATTTAGGCATGTAGAGGTGGTTGAAACAACTCACTGAAGTGCAGACTGAGCATCAGAACGGGGAAGAAAGGGGATTTAAGTGACTTTGAACGTGCCGTGGTTGTTGGTGCCAGACGGGCTGGTCTGAGTATTTCAGAAACTGCTGATCTGCTGGTATTTTCACGCACAACCATCTCTAGGGTTTACAGAGAACGGTCAGAAAAAGAGAAAATATCCAGTCAGCGGCAGTTGTGTGGACGAAAACGCCTTGTTGATGTGAGAGGTCAGAGGAGAATGGGCAGACTAGTTTGAGATGATAGAAAGGCAACAGTATCTCAAATAACCAACCAAAATCTCTGAGGAACGTTGAAAGTATGCCATTAAGAATTAAGGCAGTTCTGAGGGCAACCTTTTACTAGCAAGGTGTACCTAATAAAGTGGCTGGTGAGTGTAACTTTGTGTTTGCCTCATCATACATAAAAGCAGACTCAGTGCTGTTTTAAGAAAGAAAGTGTGAAAACTGCTTTGATGCAGAAGTGCCAGAAACTGTGATGTTTTTTACAAATGTATATTTTTATGTTTATTTTCCTATGAGTAAATTCATTAATTCTAAATTAATTGCATTACAGTAATTCTAAATTAAAGTTAGGTAAAGCTAAACTACTCAGACCTAATGTACCTGAACACACTCTGCACATCATCTCTTAGTGTTTACAAACGTAGTCTATGACTGTATCTAAAGTCTGAAAATACATTAAGTTTGGTGAATATCTGTTCATTGTAATTGTGATGTTATTTTCTGAGGTGATCAGTTAGATCAGTTAGGGCGATTTTATCATTATCGTGATCATTCTTGTTATTGTGAAAACACTTATTTTTTTAATTCAGAATCACGTTTTTTAAAATATATCAGTGTCTTGCTATCAGGTGCTATTTAATTTAGCATTAATAAAGGCGTTGAACCCATGCTTCCTGAGTACTGCTACCCAGTGTAAAAAAAAAAAAAAAAGATATCACACTATAGTAGAACAGACAATATTTCACCCAGCTTTAGTTCTAGGCCATTTCCACCACTGATATTGGCCTTTGACTTTTCTGTTTACTTGTCGGAGCTGTTCCCTGTCCTTTCAGTGTGTCCACTCCTTCCCTTTCTTTGTGTTTAAGTTGAACTATGTTTCCCATAGTGCACTAAACAGATCCTATCAGAGAAGCTGGGCCGTGGCTCGCGTACTGTGGATTTGGAACTGGAGGCGCAGATCGAGGTCCTCCGCGACAACAAGCGCAAGTACGAGCATGTGGTCAAACTAGCGCAGACACTGGCTAATCAGCTGGCACAGATGATGCAGACGCAGCGGCAGCTGGGCGACGCCTTCGCCGACCTCAGCCTCAAATCGCCCGAGCTTCATGTGAGTATGAGCAGTGATCTGATGTTGCTGAATCAGCGTTAAAGCCTGTATTGTGGTCACATTATTAAACCGGGGGTGTCTCATATCAGGCTTTCAAGTTGTACAATCCTCAGCAGTCATCAGTCACTGCAGCACTAACAAAAAGCTGAGCGATTTGGAAAAAAAATACCTTATAGTGATTTTTCGGGCTGTTATTGCGACTGTCATTTAAATTGCAGTTTTATTTGTTTTTTAAAGTTAAGAGTGTTTTGCTGCACATGATAGCCAGGCTACCAATTAGTTGTGTTGCCACGTTTTTTTGCTTCGCTTTGGTCTAAATCTGGGGTGTCCAGTCTTATCTGCAAAGGGCCAGTGTGGCTGCAGGTTTTCACTCCAAACAGGCTGAAGCACACCTGGTTCAGTCAGTTGGTCTTCGTCTTCAAACATGTCATTAGGTGATCTCCTGCTTTGTTGCAGTGAAAACCTGCAGCCACACCAGCCCTTTGTGGATGAGTTTGGACACCCATGGTCTAAATAATCTACACCGAGTTCAGAAGTGTTATTGAGTTAAATTTTATTCCTTTGAAACTTTCTGCAGGCTATAAATAAAATCCCAGCTCTTGCTGTTTGAAAATTGTACTTTTCAAAAATAAATAAAAATGGTGAATCTGAGGGATTCCCAAGTGGCGCAACCGTCTAAGCATTGGCCCTATCGTCAGGAGACTGCGAGTTCCATCCCTGGTGATGCTACAGCCATCTGTGGCCAAGAGTCCTAGAGAACACAGTTTGCCTCGCTCTCTCTGGGTGGGTAGGATGGGCCCCCTCCTTCTCCCCATCACTCAGTGCTATGCTAGTCAGCACAGGCGTCTGTTAGCTGACGTATCAGATCTGGCAGTTGGCACTTTCCTCAGAACGCGTTCAGCTGTCAGTGAGCAGCAGTTCGAAAAGATGCGGCGGTACTTCACAGGTCTCGGAGGAAGCCTGTGGTAGTCTTCACCGTCCTAGCGTTGATAGCATCATGTGATTGTGGGAGTCCTAACTAGCAGGTGGAACTGGAGACGACTAAATTGGGGAGATAATTGGGTAAAAATTGGTGAATCTTGAATGATGAATAAATTTTTTAATATTCCATCTGAGATTACAGCTCATGGTTTACTAAACTAACAGTAGCCTGTCTAAGTGTATAATTATACAAAACAAACTCTAGCCTGTGGGCAAAGCCACAAGTAATTCAGCATCTTTCCATGTTGTTAGTGCTCTCTTTGAAATTTTGACAAAGGATAACAAACAAATAAACAACATTAATGCATAATAATGTGTTCAATTGTCCAAATGTGTCCAGTTTTATCTGCAAAGGGCTCATATAGGTGTAGGTTGTTATTACAATAAAGCAGATGCCCAAATAATCAATTGTTTGAAGACTGAGACAGACTGATTTAACAAGTGGAATCAGGTGAGCTCATGCTTGCTGCAGCCACACCGGCTCTTTGAAGATGAGATTGAATACCCCTGCTGTAGACCCAGGGTGTCAAACTCAGAGCCTTGCTCTGTACCACGTTTCCAACACTGCTCTCAGCGTATTCCTGCTCTAACCAACTTGATACTTGTAATCAGCTAATTGGCAAGAGTCGAAGTGGAAAATGTTCATTTGTGCTGGGAAGTGGTTTTCCAGGACTAACGTTGAGAAGCACTGATCTGTACTTTTATGTTCAGTTCATGCCACTAAGTCTAATGAAATCAAGTGTCTGATACCCATGCTTGAAGCCCTGTTTTGTGGGTCTTGAAGTTGAAGTTAGGTTTTAGACTTAATACAGTAGGCACTGTTTACTCCCAAGTCTTTTCTTTTATGGCCTCTGTCAGGCCTTTTTAATTTAACGGGTTTGGGAAGGCCTTGCAAATTAATGGTATTAAAGATGATCTGTTCTTCACTGTCTCTGTACAGGTACATTTTTTTGCTTCCCAGACTTTAATAAACAATAAGAAAGGAGAAGTCAGAGTTTATAAGCGTAATTCATCTCCCATCAGAATTTGCACAGGGAAGAATGTCTAATCCTTTTCAAGAACAAAGGAATAATGACCGATGTTTATGATTATAGTTGTAAAATCTGGATGGAAACATATACAAAGTCATGAGGAATTCATCCATGCAAGTTTTAATCAAGAACGCTCTGGTCCGCTTCATTATTGATACAGGAGGCAGCGATTGTGGCAATCACCTTTTTATTTATGCATGGTTTATGGACCATTGCATTATTGATGAATACAGAACAGCAGCAAATATTGAATACTTTATGCTTTGTTTTCCATGGTAGGGCACCTTGAGTGGTGAGTGTGTGAAGATGAAACAGTTTTTAGTATCTTCTCTGTTAAGGCTGTTGTTGCTGGTTTTGGTTTTAAGAGGCTAAAAAATAGACTTCCAATGTTGGCTGTTGGTCACATAACATCTGACCAAATTTATGTGGTAAAAAAAAAATCAGTTAAACTCGAGTAAACAGCAAAGTCCTTCTTTGCGAAAGTTTGTTACTTGAAAAAAAATCTAATAAAGAAAACTGTTTATATAGGCAGCATGCATTAATTTTGCTCAGAGAAATACTAATATTAGAATAAAGACAAACACAGTAAGTGGGGATTCTACATATGTCAAAGTGTTTGTTTTAACTATGTTTAAAAAAAAAAAAGTTTAAGTGTAGCAAAACTTGCCACATCCATTATTATATGCAGATATCTCATAGATTTCGTTTGTTACTCACATCGCCTACATTTAGCAGACTGAAGATTTTCCACAAAGGGGTGCTATTAGCACTCCTGTAGCTTTTAGCAGTTCATAAGAGCTGTACCTTTGCTTTGTAACTTTCTTAGACCTTGGAGAGATTCTGGTCTGGCCTTGTTGTTTATTGTCTTGAATGTGTATACAAATACAGTCTAAATTTAAATGCAATTGCTTAACAATTAACAAACTAAATGTCAGATGCTTTTTGGTCTCTTGGCAAATGTATTAAATGAACCAAACACAATGCTTTAGGTAAGAAGAGTAACTGGGCTAATGAATGCGATTTATTTTTTTTCCCCTCTTTATTAGGAGGAGTTTGGCTACAATGCTGAGACCCAAAAACTCCTGTCCAAAAACGGGGAGACCCTTTTAGGCGCCATCCAATTCTTCATCGCCAGCGTGAACACACTGGTGGACAAAACCATTGAGGACACCATGATCAACATCAAACAGTACGAGGCAGCAAGGTATGATTTTTTTTTTTTTTTTTTTTTTTTTTTTTTTTTGGGGGGGGGGGAAATCCTTTAATTAGGTGTGTTGCATAAAAATAATAATGATGAGTTGCTTCATAATTGTTTCATATCTATCATAATGGCCATTGGAAAATAACATGGTGTTTTGATTAACCTAATCTTATTATTAAGCAGATTGTCATGGTAAGCTTCAGCCTAATCACTGTGTTCTGATGAGAGCTGACAAAAGGCAAACAAAACCGTTCTGGCTTACTTAAAAATCCTGTAAGTAAAATGCACCAAAGAGTGATCCTCATTTCAAAATCTTCTGTAGGATCGAATACGATGCGTATCGTACAGATCTAGAGGAGCTGAACTTGGGCCCACGTGATGCCACCACCCTACCCAAAATCGAGCAGTCTCAGATGCACTTCCAAATCCACCGTGAGAAATATGAGAAGATGCGCAATGATGTCTCTGTCAAACTTAAATTTCTGGAGGAGAATAAGGTAATTTTTGGGTGTGACTTGTATGTAGTGAAGCTGTCTCTAACTCAGAACTTTCCTTGTTGACCAAGAGGCTGAGTTTTGAGCTAAAAACAGTCGACTTTTACATTTTTTTTCACTACAATTTAGCATGTTATTATTCAACAAAGTCTAATCTGTAGTGCATTTGCTAAACTATCTACAGTTTTTCTCTATAATATCTTGTGAACATGTTACAAATAATTAAGTAAATGAATAAATAAATGGACTTGAAGAATTTTTGGCAACAATGTTAGGATTAGCCCCAGCAGGGGCTATAGTGAATTATAGTGAATATTCTATAATGAATCACACTGTAAGGGTTTTATGAGATTTTATATGACACTAATAAAGGAAAAGCCTATATAAAGGGTCACCATGAGCTCCACAAACAGCTTTAATCAGTGACTTTACTTGAAAGGTCCAAATGGAGTTAACCATGCCTATAAATGCCCCCCACAGCATAGCGGAGTCATCAGATCTCCTCACTGTAGGGGTCAAGCATTTAGGGCTGTACCATTTTCTTACTTTTTTCCTGTGCAGTGAAGCACATGCTATCACCCACTTGCAGAGAGTATGAATATTGACTCATTTTTACCACATTGCTGTTTTCTATGCCTGGTTTAATGCACTTTTTGTTTCCATGCATCATTTTCAGGTTTTCTTTATATAATATCACATTTTAATTATTTTGTTCAAATCAATCAGCTGCCAGTTAATGTATTCATAATAATATTGTGTTAGCACATTCATGCTTAATTTCTTTTTTTGTGCTCAGGTGAAAGTTTTGCACAATCAGCTGATCCTTTTCCACAACGCCATTGCTGCCTACTTCGCTGGCAACCAGCAGCATCTGGAGCAGACGCTCAAACAGTTCCACATCAAACTGAAAATGCCTGGGGGGGACATCCCGTCCTGGCTAGAGGAGCACTGATCCATTTAAACCCCTCTATAATCAAGGCAGGTGGTATGATCCAGGAAGGAGAGGGAGGCGTTCAAGCACTCCTTAGATACAAAAACTGAAAAAGTAAAAAAAAAAAAAAACCTAAACAAACAAGAAAACGAGCCTCTCTTCTTGCCCTGTCTCTTTTTTCACTTCAGGACACTAAACCTGTCAGGAAATGTAAAGAAAGTTGAGTATGGGGGTAGGAGGAAAAGTTAGAAATAAGCCTAACACAGAAATATTTATCTTTCTCCGTATACTTCTCTTTGAACTTCCTTGGTTTTTAAACGGATGCTTCTCTCCTTTTGTCTGGGAGAAGGGATTTTTTTACTCTGGTTGGGGGTGAAGAGTGGTCTGGAGATATTCTTTTTAAATCAAGAGACATGCACTTTGTGGTATATGACAAATCTAATAGCAAATTATCTAAAAAATAAAAAACTCCTTGAATGTAATCCAGTGTCTAAGGAGAAAAAAAAATCCATGACCACCTCTTGGAGGTCCTCAATGCCCATCTCCATCTCATTGCTGTTCTACTTTACTTTATCTACCAAAATGGGTGAAAGTGATAGACCTGCCCATGTGCCACCCACAAATATATATTTTTTTTGTAGTGACTGTTGCAAGGTTGGAAAAGAGTTAAAGTACAAAAATCTCATTCAGCTTGATGAGGTTCCAGTTTCAATATGCTAGGCTATTGAAACTTGGCAGTTTGGAAAAAACAATAAATTTGTCACCATGTTAATGTTAACTTTTCACATGCCAACAAAACAAGTATCATTTGGATTTAATAACTCCATCAGTGCATTTTGACATAACATAAAAGTGAGAGTTGTTGGGTTGAATGGGATTTTTGCTAACATTCTCAGAAGCTACAGAAGAACATATTGGTGGGTTTAGCTTTTGGACAAGTCAATTGCTGTGTTACTTTCATCACTGTCGTTAATCTGGGAGCCCAAAGTCATGTCCCACACCAAACTTGGCTGAGATTCTGGGAGCAAACCACTACTAACTCCACCCCCTTCACCTCCTCTGAAAATCCGCCCTTTCTGTTAAGTGTGGTACAGGTATCCATGATATTCCCAGACTTCAGGAAACTCTCTACATTTTTGGAAATGTCTTTTTTGGGGCTCTGAAATGGACACGTGTTACAGTGAGGAAGCCAAGGTGTTCATATTGGAATATTAGAAACATGGATGGGATAAACAGCGAGGAGGACAAGTCTTTCATCATTGGCTTTAAAACTTTCCACATTCGATACTAATTATTCAAGTGAACTTTTGTAGTTTTTCTGGGTGAGGGAGAAGAAACTGGGCCTTATCTTCGTAACTTTAACGTGCCTTTCTCTGTCAATCATGCTTGGTTTTGTCAGATCTTGCACAAGAACGAGGCTTGCACTGCCGTGGACCAACACACGTTAACATGTATATGCATATAGTATATCTGTACACATATATTTCATAGCAAAAGACCAGCAGCTTGTTCACTCCTCTGTTGACTTGACTTTACACATTTTCCACTAAGCCACTCGTCCTCAATTTGCATTCCAGTCAGTAGACAGTTGCTAAACCAGGAAAAGGTTTTTGTATGAGATGTAAACCAAATGAACTTGACATGGAATACTGTGTTTGCACAAATGGAAGTCCAGGTCCCTTCTGTTTGAAATGAGCTTTTTTGTTGTTGTTGTCGTGCTTCTTTTATTTGATGTGCTGAACAGTAGATGTTTTTCAAACTATTTTCTGCATTGATTATATCAGTAACATTTCCTTCTGCTTGACCCAGTGCACCAATTCTATATTCACCTTTTCTTCCAAATTTGTCTTAAAATAACTTTAATAACCCTGAAAAACAAAGACACGGCTGTCATTATATTGTTTTTTTTGTTTGTTTTTTTTTAACTGTAAACTGCATACAGTACAGTCAGAGACAGTCATTCATTTCTAGTCAAAATGTCTGTTAAATGAAAGTTCTTCATTTTTCATGGGGAGAAACTCCCCAACAAATTCTAAAATAAAATTCAGTCTTTAGTGTATCCACACTTAATTTTTTGGGAGGCTCACTTTCAAAGTTCAGTCTTAGGAGTTGGTTTTGAGTTGTCAGATTATAATTCAGATAATCCCAAACACATTTAGTGATGTTGAGGTCTGGACTTCTCTGGACTGTCGGTGGCCAGTCCATTAAACTGAGAACACCAGCAGCTTCATTTGATTTGCAAAACTTTGTTCACAGCTACACATCCTTTCAGACCCATATTTGAGCTGTTCTCTCAAAGTGGAAGGATGGACCAGAAACACCTGTGGATTTTCTCCTCTCTCACGAAGATGAGAGCTTTATGTGCTGTTTATCTGATGGGGACAGTTTTGGTGGTCTACCAGGTCTTGCAGGTGGTTGTTAGGAGTCTCATTTTCTCTGTATCTTTTAATCACTACCTTGTGTTTTAATGGCTGTTTTGACTGGAAATGAAACTAAATGAGGCTGGTCTCTGATTGTCAATACTAGGTTAAATATGTAGGCTGTCCTGTGCTTAAAGACCCATCACCAAGACCCATCTGCAGTGCTTGGGCCCCTGCCGCAGTGGGTCCTTCATAGGGCCTTATAAAATGGGTCCACTTCCTCAGTTAAATTGCTCCTAGTTATGTTATAACCTCATTTGTATTTTACCTAACTTCAGTTCTCTATTCTCAACATGGAGGCACCCTTGTAGAGTGACCCTATGTGAACTGACACAAATGTGGCCACATAGGCATATAATAATCTATATTTGTAATTTCCTATATTTTACTTTGGATATAAAAGAAATTGTGCTGTGGGCATTTTTTCCAATGGTGGTAATTATCAGGTATTTGCGTGCAAAACAAAGAAAGTTTCCGAATGTTGTGTAAGATTTTGGGAGGAAAATAAAGTTTTTTTTCCTTCATAATTCTTGTTTGTCTTGAATTTTGTGTCATGATATTTTTTCCCTTTGTATTAAGTCATAAGCAAAAGTTGGTTAAATTTCTATGTGAAAATAAGCTGGTTCTAGACTTAAATGTCTGATTTTATGCTGATTTTAGTGGCTATATTAGGGGAAAAAATAAAACATGCCAAAACTTTTGCACAGCCAACATTTTATGTTGTTGTTCTCCTCTCAAAAGAAAATTGCATGCATAATTTGACCGTCCAGACTTTTGCTTACAACTGTATGGCTAAATCTGATGCAACACCAATTATGCACAGTGTTCCTACAGAGGGCGCTCTGCCTCCACATTACTCAGTGGTTATGTTCTCCTGTATTGTGAACATAAATAAACAGTAACTACAGCGTTTCATTCTTTTGTCAGGTCAACATGCGCATTTGGTCTTTTAGCACAATAGCAGGCTGTGCTGTTGAGGGAGTGTTCAGTGTGGTGGAGGATTAAGTGCGTTTCCTCATAATTTAAACATGGATTTGAGGTGGAGAGGGAAGCTCATGGACTCCTTAACAAAACAGGTTTGAGTCTCACTGTTGGTAATTTAATAAGCATCTAAAGGACAAAGTTCCACTGCCATTCAGTTTCAGTCTGATAGAACATACTGTCTCGTACTTTTACTGCGCTTTCTTTAACCAGCTTGGTAGTTTTCTCTGTGCTTCAATGCAAACTGCATTCAAATCATTCCAGTCCAGAGTTTCTGACATAAGATTAATCAGCCACTTTTGATCTCATTCACAACTATATCTGCACTCTGCTTTGCCCCACAGACCAAACCCACCTATGTTATACATGTCAGAGCAGCTATAATGCCACCAAGACTTGCATATCGCTGTTGTTGGAGCAAACCCTCATATCTCCAAAAGAGTAGCTTTAGGAAGGAAGGGAAAAAACATTGACTTTTAAAGCTAGTCAACAGAGCCAGGCTTTTTAAATTATTGTCTGCAGACAGTTGAGAAAGGTAACTGTGAAGCTGTCATAGCAATGAAGTCACCTCCTTGAAAAGACCAGTACTACTGATTTTTCTACATAATTAAACTGTTTAGATGAAAACATTGAGAACATTGCGCTGTGACAAGCTCTATTCTGGAGAAACTTACAGAATGGGTCAGAGTAGTGGTGATAGGAACCAAACGTCCAAAGTGGCATGCCTTTAAAAGCTCCCTCACCGAAGGTTATCACTCAAAATGTTATTAAATGTATCTGAATTTGTTCTGTGAGTCTTTCACCAGGGGTGTTGCCAGATTCCAGGGGCGTTGTTTGATGGTTCTGGCCTAAATCTGCCCTTTTTTCTAATATGTAATTTTAAACCCATTGGGGTGAACAGGTACATACAGGGTGTATGCAAAATTGTCATTTTATGCTACCTTTAAACAACATAAAAGAAAACTCCTACATAATTCAATAGTTGAGATGTAAACAGTCATTCAGAATAGTTTAAAGTGAAGTGGTTAATTGTAGAGAACTCAAACATCTTTGCAGTGGTAGTGAATGGAACCAGGGGTGACAGTGTCTACAACACACTTAAGATGCAAATATAAACCTTGTTACCAACTGAAAAACAAAACGTTTTAAAAATTGTCCACTTTTCCTACAATGACCTGAAAGGTTTAACAGAGATCCAGGTCAAGACGAGCACTGTTGTAATGTAGCGGATGTTTAGTAGGGGAGAACAGGCATGTTATTTTGTTATCTCGTAGCAACATCATTTGCAATTGTTTGTGTTTTCATAACATAAAAGTTTTTTAACTCATAAGCACTTTTTGATCGCAGAGTTTGTGTGTCTTAGTCTCAGAACTAACACTAATATTTTTATCGTTCATCACTGTGTGCACGTGTGTAATATAATATCACTTTATCTCGTTATCACATTAAAGTGCAGCCTCCCCATCGCAGGGTTAGTTTTAACATAGAGGGTTTTTTGGTAGGTTTTTATACACAGTTTCAGCAGAACGTACAATAAATGTCATGTAATAAAAGGTTTTGTTTTTGTTATGCTAAAAATGACCTATCATCGGTTGTGTCACTCGCTTCAGAAGTCCAAACTGTGACTATGCTTAGGGTCTTCTATGAGTCTGTGGTGTCGAGTGCTATCCTCTATGCTGTTGCATGCTGGGGAAGCAGGCTGGGGGTGGCAGATGCCAACAGACTCAACAAACTGATCACCAAGGCCGGTGACGTTGTGGGTGTGGAGCTGGACTCGCTGACGGCTGTGTCAGAGAGGCGGATGCTGTCTAAGCTGCAGGCCATTAGGGACAATGGCTCCCACCCACTCTACGACACAGTGATTAGACACAGGAGCTCATTCAGTGCAAGACTCATTCTACCAAAATGACCACAGAGCGCCACAGGATGTCATTGCACTATGTGCAATGCCAAGCATCAGCTGGAGTGGTGTAAAGCCCGCCACCATTGGACTCTGGAGCAGTGGAAATGTGTTCTCTGGTGTGGAGAACACTTTCGCGTCCAACATCAGTGTCGGACCGCCCAAATGCTCTTTTGACTGACCGGGCACAAATTCCCACAGACACACTCTAGGGGGGGTGCAACTCCATATTAATGCGCATGGCTTGGTCCAACATGTTCATACAGGTAGACCAGTGTCCACATACTTTTGGCCATATAGTGTATATTGATATAGATTTCATATACGGAGCCCTTATTTTGACTATGACAGACGAGGTCAAAGTACAATATGAATCTGGATATGATTGAAGTTGTCAGTATTTTGTTATAAATACCATCTGTAATCTTCCGACTCTAATGTGATGTAGTTGTTTTTTATCATGTAACCTGCATTTTGTTTGTATTACCAATTGCCTTTAGTGCTAAGAAATGAATTACATAAATTACATAAATCTTAAAACATCCTCCAGGACAGGAGTAGATGTAGAGCTGCTGTTCATGCTTTTAACCACTAGGTGTCATTCATTTGCCCTGATTTTAAAAGCTATGGTGACATGGTGAGATAGACTGTATATGTATTTACACTATATTACCAAAAGTATTCACTCGCCCATCCAATTAATTGAATTCAGGTGTTCCAATCACTTCCATGGCCACAGGTGTATAAAACGAAGCCCCTAGGCCTGCAGACTGCTTCTACAAACCTTAGTGAAAGAATGGGTCGCTCTCAGGAGCTCAGTGAATTCCAGCACGGTACCGTGATAGGGTGTAACCTGTGCAACAAGTCCAGTCATGAAATTTCCTCACTACTAAATATTTCACAGTCAACTGTCTGTGGGATTATAACAAAGTGGAAGCGATTGGGAACGACAGCAACTCAGCCATGAAGTGGTCAGCCACATAAAATGACAGTGTGGGGTCAGCGGATGCTGAGGCGCATAGTTCACATAGGTCGCCAACTTTCTGCAGAGTCAATCACTACAGACCTCCAAACTTCATGTGGCCTTCAGATCAGCTCAAGAACAGCGTAGAGAGCTTCATGGAATGGGTTTCCATGGCCGGGTAGCTGCATCCAAGCCTTACATCACCAAGCACAATGCAAACTGTTGAATGCAGTGGTGTAAAGCGCTGCCTCTGGACTCTAGAGCAGTGGAGACATTTTCTCTGGAGTGACAAATCATGCTTCTCCATCTGGCAATCCGATGAACAAGTCTAGGTTTACCGGTTGCCCCGAAAACGGTACTTGTCTGACTGCATTGTGCCAAGTGTAAAGTTTGGTGGAGGGGGGATTATAGAGTGTGGTTGTTTTTCAGGAGTTGGGTTCCGCCTCTTAGTTCCAGTGAAAGGAACTCTTAATGCTTCAGCACCAAGAGATTTTGGGCAAATTCATGCTCCCAACTTTGTGGGAACAGTTTGGGGACGGCCCCTTCCTGTTCCAACATGACTGCGCACCAGTGCATAAAGCTCGGTCCCTAAAGACATGGTTGAGCAAGTTTGGTGTGGAAGAACATGACTGGCCTGCACAGAATCCTGACCTCAACCTAACAGAACACCTTTGGGATTAATTAGATCGGAGACTGCGAGCCAGGCCTTCTCGTCCAACATCAGTGTCTGACCCCACAAATGCGCTTCTGGAAGAACGATCAAAGATTCCCATAAACACAATCCTAACCCTTGTGGAAAGCCTTCCCAGAAGAGTTAAAGCTGTTATAGCTGCAAAGGGTGGACCGATATATTAAACTGTATGGATTAAGAATGGGATGCCACCCAAGTTCATATGCGTGTGAAGGCAGATGGGCAAATACTTTTGGAAATATAATATATATACGTGTGTGTGTGTGTGTGTGTGTATTTCTAAACACATACATATGTATGAGAAACGTAATCAAGAGTTTTCAAACTCTTCTTATAAAAAAAAATGTAAGAAAAAAGCAAAGAGAAAACGTGGCTTTATTAAGTGGGAGTATAAATCTTTAATACATCATTTAGAAAATAAACTACCACTGATGACACGACAGTAAGTCTCACAGCTTTTCTCAGACGCGCCCATCGTGGAAAACGTCCACGCTGTCTTTGCGCATGCGCCGGCGCTTCTTATGGGCGGCGATGTTCACCTGAGCCACACTGCAGAAGGCGCATGCGCAGAGCGTGCAGCCTGTTCTCACAGGGCGACGAGCACCAAGACGCGCTCGCGCACTCACACACCTCCGGGTGGACGCGCGCCGTACGGAGCGCCGAGCCCGTGTGAAGAGAAGGGATTATGCTGGAATCCACATTTGCCTCCGTTTAGACTCAGTAAGTCCTGCGTCGCCTTCTCCGGCGCTTCTTGTGTTTTTATTTCTTACTGCCTGTGACTGTGTTCACGTGTTTTCTGTCAATGTCACTCACAACGCTGCTGTGATGAAAAGAGAGACGCTCTCCGGTTCATTTCCACGAGTGTCACAGGAGTGTCATTTATCCGAGCTGCAGTCTCCCAGAGTACAGCTGGTTTCAGGTCTGTATTTATTTAGGGTTTATGAGGCTCGCACCTTGTTCGAATTTTCCCGTTCCACCTTAAATGGTGCTGCGGTTACGTTCTGGCGCTTTGGGCACCAGAATGTAACTGCTGCACATTTTAAGGTGGAACGGGAAAATTTGAAACGAAGCATCGCTGTGGGAAACGTTGTGTTCTTAGCTTTTGCTGTTTTGGCTTATATTTCGCCTTTATTCTGTCGTTCTGCTCTTATAATGCAGTTAAGCCGATGTTTAACCGTTGTAATGGGGGTCTGTCCTTGTGCTCCAGCGGTTGTTGGTCAATGCAGGTGTTGCATTGAGCGCATCACATCAGTCAGAGCTAACTCCTCATTTAAATCAGACGGGAGAGAGAGAGAGAGAGAGGGAGAGAGGGAGATGGAGAGAGACAGGGAGGGAGAGATGGAGAGAGAGAGGGAGGGAGAGATAGGGAGGGAGAGATGGAGAGAGAGAGGGAGATGGAGAGAGGGAGGGAGAGGTTGAGGTTATTAAGGAAGTGGCTCTGAAGATGGTCAGTGACTGTAGTGTCCATGTGAATGTATGTGTGGTGATCTGCGTCAAAGCGGTGGCCTCACGGGACGCGTCCAGAAGATAAGGCAGGGCTGTACTCTGGCACAGTTTTAAACCTATTCTAGAGCATCACTGAAAGGCCTAGATAGTCATTATGCTCTGCATTGTCTGAATTCAGTCACTGATGGTGGTTCTGCATGCTTGTATTTCTAGTGCAGTCCGTAAGTCTTTGGACTGTTTTCACTGTTTCGGGTCCGAAGCTCCTCCAGCACACTGGAGCCTTATTTTCAAGGGAGTTACATCACCTTTACATCTGGCCACATCTGTGGTTCTTTGTGGGTTCGTCAGTAAAGGCAATGGACATATTTGTGAATACTCGGACCATGAAGTGCTTTGCATGGTTAAATGTTCTTCTCTATGATATAAAACCCACTGTATATGGTTGTTTAAAGAACCTTATTTGGTATAAAAAGATGGTTCTTCAAGGGTTCTTTTTTTTAAGTAAAGGCAGCAGTTCTATTTAGAACCAGGAGTTAAATGGTTAAATGGTTCTTTGCATGGTGAAATGGTTGTTCAGATTGATTGAGAATGTGTTGTATATTTTTTCTGTAAAGGACTTATTTGAAAATTGTTCTATATAATGCCAAAAAGGGATCTTCTATTGTTACAAGTGTCATAACAATCATAGCGTCATAACAACTGCAGAACCCTTTTTTGGTACTATGTAGAGCCATTTTCAAAAAGGCTCTATATAGAACGATATACAACAGTATATCCTATATATATATATATATATATATATATATATATATATATATATATATATATATATATATATATATAGGCAGTCTGAAGAACTGTTGCACCATGCAGAGAAGCATTTAAGCATGGTGTGGTTCTAAATGGAACTCAACTAGGTTCCATATAGACCCATCGCTTTTATTAATACCCCTTGAAGAACCGTCATTTTAAGAGTGTACTGTATACATGACTTTTTAAGAGTTTGAACCATGGAATTATAGGATCTGCTGTATATGATCTTTAAAACGTCTTTCAAAAAATGGTTCTGTCTAACACCAGAAACAGATCCACAACTGATACAAGGCATAGAACCTTTTAACTTGAGTATTCTGCCTTTAAAAAGTGTTTCTTTGAAGTTTAGTTAAGGCAATGGTTGTAGAACTGTGAACCATGGTTCTTTGCACAATTGATTAGTTCCAATCTGTGATGGAAAACATGTATATGGTTCTTCAAAGAACCTTTGAAAATGGTTCCATGGCTCAATATAGAACACTTTTTGCTAGGATTGTTCATCCCCAAACCCCCGCTAGCGACAATGAGGGAGAAGCGGCTTAGAAAATGTGTGTGTGTGTGTGTTCACCCCTAAAAAGCGGTTCTTCAGAGGTTTTTTAGGAAAGACAACAGTTAAAGAACCATAAACACTCAGAGAACCATTAATGGATCTTTGCATGGTTGAATGGTTCTTCTAATGGTTGAAAGCCTGCTGTTTAAAGTTAATGGTTCTGTATAGCACCCAAAGGGGCTCCACTATTGCTAAAGGTCATAGAACCCTATATAGAACCCTTTTTGCCAAACCATGCAGGAATCACACACCCTTTTAGTCTCCCAGGATGTAAGAACACACACTTTCAGTTTTCATACACGTTTTGAATCTGAGGTCAAGATTTGGTTTGATTTTTGATATTTATGTCATTCAACACAAGACCACAAAATAGCATGGGCTGCACAACAGTGGTCTCAATGAGCTATAAAAGAACTATAAACAACACAATGCCTCATATAAAACCTTACATAGCTACATTATATTATTAGTTTACTACATATCCCAGAACAGGCTAGCGAACTGTACACACTGACTTTTCAAGTTGGCAAAAAATGTCCAATTACTTTCAGATTCAACTGTATATCCCCTTATTTATACCCTGTCTGTTTGGAAGGCTGCTAACCTCTAACTACACTAATGCGCTTGGGTGTTCCTTTTGACCTCCAGGGCTTTTGTAGGGCTTAACTGCAGGCTCTATTGTTTCTCTGGGTCACAGCTTGTATTGGTTTTGATTGTAATCCCCCCCAAAGGCAGCCCCCTCGACAGCCCAGGCCATTTTTCATGCTGGGAAGAAACGGAGACAATCTTATTCAAGAGTTCCGGAACAAAGCCCGGGAAAAAGTTTCTCCAGGTCAGGTCAAAAAGGGGGTGTAGGGTGATGGTCCTGTTGCTACGTCACCATGGTAACTTGGACTTTATTGAACTGAGCCTGTTGGTGAACACTGGTCTCAGAGCTTTGGGTCCACCAGCTGATATGTGTTTTTGAGCTTCAAAGGTCTAATTGTAAAGGACTGGCCAATAGTTTTGGTGAAGGGGGATTTCACAAAGCAGGCTTTCTCAGTTAGCCAGATAACTTAAATCCAAAGTTGAATATCGACCAGTAGTGAGGTCCTTTTCTTACTGGACAGGTTTAACTTTGGGATTATGTTATCTGGCTAAAGTGAGAAGTCTTTCGTTGTAAAATAACCCTATGACTGGTCAGAGATTTTTGAGGTGGTGAAGTTGTTGCTGGAGCTCAAGATTCTTTGCAGGTAGGCCAGGCTTTTCAATAACAACAGTTTAAAGTGCGTAACTCACACCACTCTCTCTTAGTGAGGTTAGCGCATGTACAGGGACGGCTATGATGCTGCCTTGGCAATTCTAGATTGGGCCATTAAACAGTAATATGTTCTTCCTCTACACCTCTTTTTTCTTCTAGGGTTTCATCCAACCAGTGAACTGAGGTGTAAAAAAAAAAAAAAGGTCTGTCTTCTTGCCTTCTTTTCTACTTGCCATTCCTCATCTTAGTCCTCAGAGTAAGGCTATCACGAATACTCAATTAAAGTTTATTAATTGGTTAAAAATAATAATCTATAATTAGGAATTCCCTCAAGAAACAGCATAAATGGTGCACCCACTTCTATGCAGTTTTATTGTTATTATGTTTAGTGCTGTGCCAAATTTATAGATAATGATTTATTTATTTAATTTTCAGGAGATATTTCTGAAGATTAGATCTGAGGATTCTGATAAGGTATAAAATAATCCGCTCTCATGATTGAGAAAGTCAACTGAGAATAAGTGTGAAAAAGGAGTTTCCAATACTGCAGTTCAAAAAATTATTAAAAGCTACAAAGACAATGGGACTCTTAACAAATGTGCAAGACCTGGTAGACCCCCAAAAGTGTCCCCATCAGATAATCAGCACAGTTCTTTCCACTCTTTCACTGTGAGAAGACGACTTAATGGTGTTGCCAGCTACTTTCAGTGGATAGTAGCTAAAGCCAGCTCAAAGAGAGTATAAACGTCACTAGATGACATCATCCGCTAATTAGCATATGTGTGGGGTCTTTGCCTCGTATTCGCATTGGTGTCAGATCTTTACATCTGGTTGATTCTCTCTTACTCTCTGTGCTCATATACTGTGTTTGAATACAGCTGAATTCCAAATACAGCAGACAGACAGCAGAACAAGTATGAAGAGTAGTGGCTGAAATGCAGCCAATTAGACTACATATTAACCAGCAGTCACTTCCAAGCCATAACCACAACATCATGTGAGAAAATCACCATACACATCACTTAACGACAACAGCCGTGCCGTGGTTTTGCCTGTATTCATATGTAAATGGATCACTCAGAGAGAAAGTTAGAAGCGACAGAATGTCTTTAGAATTTTTTTCCTCTCACACAGCCCTCAGCCTCCATGTGGGAAACATAGTGATAGTGAGTAATAAGACAGTGCTACCGGTCAAAACAATCAAATTAAATTGTTTAAATCAAAACGAAGGGGGGTCAAAGAATGCAGATTAGTGATTGGTCCTTGGCAACACTTTTGCACATGTGCAGCTCATTTGCTTCTGCATCAGCGGCAGCGTGGACTGAATGTGCTGCTCCGCCTCTCTGACGCTCACTGAACAGAGCAGACGCAGAGAGAGGTGTGGATCAGCATGTGGATCATGAGAAGCAGAAAATGCAAGCAACTTCTAGGACTGAACTTTGGAGGGGTGGAAAAATATCCCTGCAGATTTCTTTGAAAAACTGAGAGCAGATTTTCAGAAAAGAATGAAAGCTGTATTAGAGGTACAAAGTGAACATATTAAATAGTTTAAAAGATGTATTTGTTGAGGTTTCTTCTTATTTATATATTTTCTGATTATTTTTTCTGCTTTTTTCCTTACACTGGAACAAATGAATGATTTGTTCCTAAAAGCCATTTGGACTGGAAACGAAATGAAGGGTGGTCTCCCGTCTTTTTTTAATGCCTTCTCGTTCCTTTCTCCAATATAGGTATACATGGTTTGCTACTGTTTACTTAAGTCCATTTGTATTGTTTGACCCTTTTATAAAACTGTCTATTTGATTAATCATCAAAACGATTGGTTCTTAAATACGAATATGATGAATAGTGACAGGCAGAGTCCTCAGTGATGTAATTCAGCACAAAGCACTGTGGGAAGCACTCGAAAGGATTATGTGAAGGTCACGTCGTCAGTATGCACTGACTAATAGGAGAGAATGGTCATTTAGGAATAACAGCAGTAATGACGAGAAGGTTCAGTTTGTGATCAAACCACTGAGCGTGAGTCTCCCTGCTAGCACTAACATCTAACTAGCGTTCGCACTGAGCCTGGAGTTCCCCCTCTCCCCCAGCACAGGCTAATAACCCTCCATGGGACTGAAGTGACCAATCAGGCACTGACTCCGCCAACAAGTAAACATCAGGTGTCTCCAGCTTTCCACCTGCTACAGCAACCCAACGTATTCTCTACTCCTATGGCTAACATTTGGTGTCATGGGAGATTTATGAGGTTTTCTTGTGTGATGCCATACCAGAACGGCTTTTTTTCTCCTCGCCTGACAATGCAAAAATAATATCCACCTTGCGTTGCAGCTTGTAATTCAATCTGTTTGCCATTGCTTAGCACAGTGATGTGCCCTATTCATTAGCATCAGTTCAGTTGGTTTGGAACTGAGGCCATTTATGGAGATATATCTGTTGTCCTGTTGTTTAATCTGAACAAGCTGCCACTAAATCCTATTTTAAGCCCTCTGGAACAGTGTGCATGATATTTACCACTTTATATACAAAGCACTATGTTTATCATTCATATTTTATAACAGCTATTAGGTGGTACAGTATGACTTCATTCCTCTAAGCAGACAAAACCAACCATGAATTTTATTGAGGGGGTTGAGTGGCTGTTTATATGTTCATTGACTTACATTAGCAGACCACAAATGTTAGACTTCGTAAATAAAGGCCTGCATTAATAAATATATATAAACATAACATAAAATTAGTGTGAATTAATTAAAAATACCAATACCTTATTCTTCATTGAAATTTTGTCAACTGTAAATTTTCCGTTTGTAGTACCATCTAGGGGTGGGCGATATGGAAAAAAAAATCACAATACTTTAAAAGTCATTTTCATGATATTTTGTTTTTTTGTCTAGTTTGTCTAGTTTTAACTAGACAAATAGTGACACATTTATAAACTGAAGATGAACAATGATTCAATAAAAATTTTCATATACTACACTGTATGGAAGTACATGTCAAAATATTGACTCAATATCGCGAAATAAAGATGTTTTTTTCTTTTAGTATTGATTTTATATCTCAGAATAATTACTTATTATCACAGAATATTGACTTACTATGTCAATATAATGACAACTAATAATAATGACTTAATATTGTGAAATAATCACTTTCTTGAAGTTTAATAACTCAACATTATGATATAGTACCTCAAGAAAATGAGTCATTGTTTTGACATTTTATTTTGATATTTGTTCTTCTGTTTCTGGCAGCTGTATGCCAAATATATTGATTTAAAATCATTAATATGTTAGCATTAGGCAATTTGTGGCTGACATTTTTATCACATGACCTACTTTTTGTTGCTTTTTTGATATGCTCTGCTAGGACTGAATGATTAATTGTGCTTACATCAAAATCACAATTTAAAAGAGATGCAATTTTAAGTGTATCCTACATAGTTTGCCATTATTTTAGTAAGTTTTCAACAGGAAAATGTAACCTTAGAATAAAGATTCTGTAAACTGGCAGTCTGACACACTACAGCTAGTGTCCCAGCCTCAAATAATGTATGTGCTAGTGCATAATGTAGTGTTCTAGAAAGTGATGGCATTTAAAACACTCTTGCAATATTGGTCAATTTAGGTATTTTCCCCAAATTGTTCAACCCTGTGCCACAATACAAGCATTCTGTCATATTTCAGGCTAGACCCAACAGAACCACATCTTCTTTCCTCAGATGTCAGAAACAGCATTTCCTGGATTAGATACTAGTGCCAGACATGCATATAATTTTGGTGGAACTGTCACACCTTCTAGTAGTTTTCACATCATAGGACTCCTATGTCCTTAATTTAAGAACACACTGGATCACATTTTTGACATTATTTTTGGTGGGAAGCTGACTAGATGATTTGTTTGCTGGCAGAAGTGAATGCTGTTGTTATAAGTTCTTCTTGCTTGACTGTGTTTGATTTCCTTGGTTTACTTCTTGCAGTTAGTTTGATGTCCATACGCCCTCATCCTCCCCCATGAGTTTATGCAGGCCAGAACAGAACACAGTCTTAGTTAAAATTGTAGCATGTTTAAAAGCTTATCTCTCCAAGTCACAAACTGTAATTATGGACTAGCTCTTAAATCACTGAACATTTAGTGAGCTTTGCTAGTTGTCAAAAAAAGGATTAGTGCAGATGGAGCACCTCCTCTAGCCTGTATTTGGTTTGGCTCGTCTTTTAATTTTGCCAACCTTTGGAACGGTCCATCACAATACGCAGAGGTGCCTATCAGTCTTGTTGCGTGACATTTCTGATGACATTGTGTCTTTGATCCACCCAGCTCGATTGTTCATTTTAAGCCTAGATATACAGACAGGTCCTTGATCCAGAATGCAGGTTTAGCTGGCCTTATTGTGCTTTAGTGCCCTAAAACTTTATTTTCCCATTTACTTTTACAATTCCAAAGTACGCAAATCCATTTCCTTCTCCAAACTCCTTAAACATCTGATTTACTTTTATTGTTGTCATTATTGATGACAGGCTAAAATGTCTGTTTACTTATATAAATGAAGGCAAAAAGTGTAAGTTGTTTCCAAACGTATATAACACCACCAGTTTTATCTTTCAACTGATTTACTTTTGGCCAGTAATTCTGTTGCTGTAAGATATTATATTTATGTAGAAATGGCAAATATACCCGAATTGAGTGTAAATTAAATTTAGATTTAGTTACATTTTTCACTGTGGCTGCTTTTATATGTGCTATATGTGCTTTTTCAGGTTATGTAGTGTTTTGTAGTGCAGTTCATATGAAATTCATAAAAATCATCTTGTTTACATTCATCAATCATCCGCTTGATATACAACACCTAGAAAACTCTTCATACAGCCACTGGGAATCCCTGTGGTGCCAACCAATCCTGACTGCAAGCTTAGCCGCGTCTAAGGCCTAAAAAATGATATCCCTGCTAACAGAAGAGTAAATCTTACCTCAGTTGTACAACAAGCTTTATTTCTTCAGTAAAGACACAGTTCAGTTGAAGGATGCCAGTGAAGTGTACTATGCCTGGAGGTGTAAAAGACGAGAATGCTATTAGTAGCATTAGCTATCTGGCGTGCTTCTGCATTAGTCAGCTAGCAGAAAGGAAAAAAAAACACTTTAAACAGCTCTGTCCCCCAAAATCCCCCCCAAAGCAGCTGTAGTCTTTCAGATGTTCCTCCCACCTTCAGGATACATTTTCAGAAGGGCGTTTTGCTGGTTTAAAAATCTCACTAGAGATTAGAGACTACTGAAGCATATAGGATACAAGTAGGCATGTTTACAACATATAGAAGTAGGCAAGCCTTTTCGTGTTGACTGGAGTGCTCCTCAAAAAGTTACTCCAAGTAATGATGGGCCATTTTTATTGGTCCACTCATCATGCAGTTTTCACACAGTGTAATTATGTAAAAATGGTTAAATAGAAGACAGAAATGGAGTCAGAAGAGTGATGTGACATTTATTTTACATACATAATGAATGGGACAGGTTCTTAGCTGCGCTACCACCGCTGATCTAAGCAGCTTCATCAGAAGTTTTCTCACACCTGCAGCCTCTGAGGACGTGGCGAAGTCGATATGAAAAGTCAATGGCTGACACATGGGAAAAGAACATTTGCATTAGCGTAATCTTCCAAACTGTCTGTATCAGCACAGTGCGGCATCCGTGCTGTATCACAGTGCTGTGGACTGTGTAATGAACCTGACAGTCCTGCAGGTTTATAATGGAACACTTCTGTAATCACTGTAGGTTTGTTTAAAGACTTGTGATTCAAAAGATTTTTTTTCTTAATCAGTTTGTTACACTGTAGGGTTAGATTGATTACTTTGAAGACAATCAATCAAATCTATTGTACATAGAACTCATTCAAAGCTTTACTGCAGGGCTGCACAATGTGATTAATAAGATATGATAACTATGAGTACAATTAGCCAATCATTATTGCTGTTGTGATCAGTTATGTCAGTGTATGTCACAGTATGCTTCTCTGAGTGTGGTGAGGGTTTCGTCAATACTTCAACACTTCCCAACTGCATATTTGATCACAAATATCACATAATTAGTCTTGTTAACTTGGATTTAGTGCAGCACAGTGTGTAAAATGGTAAATTCAGCTGATCAGATTCATCTTTTTTTATCATATTTTTAAATGTGGCACCACTTTGTCTGATAGATAAAGATAAAAAAGATTAAAAGTAAAATTAGGCTCAAACAATTTAAAATAATGAAACACGGTTCATTGTTTTAGTTTCTGAATTTAATCAGTCATAACACTACTAAAGCTTTATCAAATGTTTCAGTTGTGTCAGTTTTAGATAGTTTTGAGCAGAACTCAAAAACTCAAGCCAGATCATGACTAGCAAACGGATCTGTACACATATAAAATCATAATATTTTTGTTAAAAGTTACGTAAATGCAGAAAATCTGTGTTTCGTTAGTGACAATTCTTAATGTTTCACACTGCTCACAGTGTGGCCATGAGGGACAGGGATGCACTCTCCTTGCACAATATGTTAACTTTGACAGTTTGTAAATATTAAAAGTTAACTATAAAGCTAAATAATTTAAAACCACTGAACAACTATCAAATGTTAACAAAGAAGTGAAGAAAGGTTTGCAAAATGCAATAAGCCCCAATAGGCCACACATTACAGTGATTTTACAGTGTTACAGTGTAAAGTGTTATTAGGCAGCAACAAAATGCAACGTGATAAACACTAATATTTAATAAATCCTTTTATTTAATTGTCATAATAATTGCGATAAACAATTCCTCCGCAAATGAATGTAGTTTGTTAACAGTAGACTATGACTGTGGTTGTCAAGCAATTTAATGGCAAGCAATTTCACAACACAATGGTTTTTAATATCTTGGCTGGTTAATGCAGAATTTAACTAGCGAGCCCAGTCATGTTTATATCAGCAGTTTCAAATGTGGCCAGTCAGTGTTTAGAATAGGAACAGTCTGTTTCATTATAAATGAATAATATAATAAGCAGAGTTGTGTAATAGAAAAGTAGGTAGAAAAAAGATCAAATAATACATTCTGATGTAAAAGTACGGCTAAAAAGTAGCAAGTATTTCAAATGTAACCTACTGTATCCCATCTTGTGTGCAGACAGATGTGGAACTCGTCATATTGTCCTTCACCACAAATTATAGAGGAGAGGCAGATGGCTGAGATTCTATATCAGCATGTAAGAGCTATGATACAGTATGTGGTTGGTGTGATGTGTTTCTTGGCTTGATGCCTTTTCCTGCACTTACGCCATATTGATTCTGACCTCCAGGAACTTGGAGCCCTTTGAGAATTCTGCCCTCATGTCATAGAAGAGCCACCTTTGGTTCCCTGAGGAATTTGTCCATAGGTGGTTCTTTAAAGAAATCCTTTTTAGAGCTGTCACAATTAAAAATAACATGTAGCAAGCTTTATTTTTGTGTAGACACATGGAATTCTCAAAGGCTTGATAATTCTCAGAACTACAGTATTGAAGATTTTTCCTCATTTTTCACTACCAAATCGGAGATTTACCCTCATGAGATTAGCTGATATCAAAATTACCATGGCTTTTGAAATGATCCTCATATTGTTTTTATTGCACATGTTTAAAAAGCAGTCATACTCAATGAAGTATACGATGAAATGTGTTTAATAATGGTGTGTGTTCAGCATTGTGCAAAAGTCAGAGAGCAGCATTCAATTATCTAAGTTATTTATTTCTCAATGTCAGGAAATTTAGTACAAAACATATATTTCATGCCTTTATTACAGCTTTCATTCTTTTCAGTAGACCTGCTTTCAGTTTTTTGTTTTTTCCACACCTCCAAAGGTCTGGGTTACATTTGGAAGCTGAGCACTCAAAATCAAATACATCTTTAAAACTAGTAACCGTTCAACCCATATTACCACAACTCTCGAAGGACTTGATAGTTAGCTACTTGACTGAACTGAACACTTTGCTGCTTTAGTTCCTTAATACTTAAGTTTCAAATGCTCCTCCTTGAACCTCTCTGGGCCGCAGATAATCTACTGTCCAGTCACACATGCCTGTGGTCGGGCCATTGGCTGCTCTTTTTTGCTGTTAGATTTACTTCCTCTAATGATCATGAAGGATCGATGTGGAACACCAGGCTGTGATAAACTAGCAGTCATGTGCTGGCAGTCGTCCACTACCCAGCAGCACTGATTCAGCTGAAATGCCTTTCTGTTACCCTCAAGCAGCCATAAGGGGCAAATATGTAGCCACAGTGCTGAAAGGATTCCAAGTAAAGGACAAAGGAGAGGAGCCAACTTTATTGTAAAGGCCCTGGTGAGCAACTGCAGCAAGAACGTTCGTCAGGCTTTGGTACCACACACTGTCAGAAGAGAAGGTACTGTGCTGGTATGTTTTCATTCATCAAGGTACAGACAGTGTAAATGTGCCCTCAAAGGTCCAACTGTGTACCTTAAATAAGTTTTTCTGAGTGTAAAGGTACTCAATACATACGGTAAAATATATGGTCCTAGAATATTTATGATCTTTACACTGTATCTGCAAACTCAAGAGTCTTTGGCAGCTGTGGCACTGTTTGGTTGTTTTTTGATCGGAACTTTAACCATTAAAAGTTGCAGCTATGCAGTTGTCAATAAAAGCATGGTGTTATTCAGAAAATTATTTCTCACTTATAGTTCACAGAAACAAGAAGAAAAGTTCTAGCTAGAACCAAAAATGATCATAGCGCCTAAACCATGGGGACAGTGTGCTTGTGCTTTTGTGAGCATTGAAAACACATACTGTCTTGCTTTTTTCCAGAAAGAAAAATCGCTTTACATTATGGCTACACTCATCGTGCATTATGATATCTATTTTAATAATAACAGTATATGACATCTGCCATGACATGGTTATGTCAGTGTTATGTAGTTAAAGGATTCAAGTTCAAGAAAAATGATGTCAATATATATATTTTTTTTTTATTTTATTTTTTTTATTGTTGGCAATGAAATAAATGGGAAAGTTCACCCTCAGATGTATTAACAGATGTGCAGAATGTACAGAATCAAACCTATTTGAATATAAATATAATTGTTGACTCACTGTGTACTTAAAAATGTAATTATGTAATAACACTTGGACAGTATAGCAGTATAAATGTAAAAGACAAATGACTGATGTGAATTCACTGCTTCTACCGGGCAACAGTGAATAGTTAAATAACTTGATTAGAGGCCAACAGTAATGATAATGAAAAGACATCAGCACACAGTTTAGTTAATAAAGCAGTCTGTAACACTCCGTAATTATACAATAGCACAACCAGACTGACCCTGTTGTCAGGAGTTTGCGAGTTTGATCCAGGGTGATGCCCCAGCCATCCTTCCCTCTGTGTAGATAGGATGGTCCTCCCTCCCCCATCACTCAATGTGATGCTAGCCAATTCAGGCATGTGTTAGCTGATGCAGCTAAATTGTCAGTTAGCACTCTCCTCCAAGCGTGTCGATGATGCGTTAGCAGTAGTTGGAAAACAAAAAAAGGTGTCTGGCTTCATGTGTCTTGGAGTAAGCACATGCTAGATTTGCCCTCCCAGATTGGTAGCATCATCTGATAGCAGACCTAGCAAGTGGATAGTGGATGGTTTGGTGCTGGGATGGTGCAAAAGTGAATGGCAGAAGCAGCCGATTGACTAAACAGTTGATAGGTTAACAGAAACAATAGTTGCAGCACCCTACTTTATTCTTGCTCATTCTCTCTGTCTCTCTCTGGCTCATTAAGAGCCATATTTGGGTCAAGGAAGCTGTCCCACAGCTGCTGAAACAGATCCTTTACAACCATCTGAGAAAGAAGCTTGCCGACACTCCACCATGCAATCAGTAATGTGCAAAAGCAGTGCTCTTCCACAGTGATTCATTCAATTTCACATTATTTACTCATGAATTCAACATATTATCACAACTCCTGCCAAATATGGCAAGTAAACTGAAAGATAAAATTGTGTGGATGTAATAAATTCCAGTCAAGTGGGACAATGTACACATTTGAATAAAATAATAATAAAAAAATTTCAATGCACCACCTTTTTCCATCTTTGCTAGCAAGAGCAGGCATAAAATAACTTCATATTAAAAAAATAAAGTGTTTCACTTGCAGTGTCATCACCTTGGATGGGTGTGAACGGTGGTGAGATGTTGTGGAGCTGAGAAGCTGCAGATACGGCTTGAGTTAATTGGTAACGACTGTTCCAGTTCCGTACAAACACAGGGCACTGTATTCACCTTCCCATCTCCATATCTTTTGTTCGCTTAGAACACTTTGATGTGGCCAAACTGTTGCTTGTGCAGCAACAGGGCAACTCCCATTAGGCAACCCCCCCCAGCATGTCATCAGCACCTGGCTGAGTAGAGCTGAAGGTTTGTAGCTGCCTTGCAAAGCAGCTGTGTGATGGTAACCGTAATATCCGCACATTAGGGGTATAACAATGCACGGATGCATTATGATGATGCTGTGAAGGTGATAATTCATCTGCTTTGATTTTGGAATGTTATAATTAGTTAGATTATAGCAATAGCAATAAATCATTCAAAATCAGTAGATTATGTGCTTGTGTGTTGCTTTTGTTTTTCACCCAAAATAATATTTTCTAGCTAATTTCATATAAAATGTTAGTTCCAGTACTTCATGATTAACTTTTTTTTCACATTTGTGTATTCAGAGTATTGGCAAAAATAGTTCTGAATCATACTAAAACACCGCTCATGCCTCAACTTCACTGCCGCTGTGAAAATTGTCCCAGCTCACAGCCCAGTCAAACTCCACTCCCACCATGAAAAGTGTCCTGGCTCATGGCCCAGTACAACTTCACTGCCACTGTGAAAAGTGTCCTGGTTCATGGCCCAGTCAAAAAGCATTCCCATCATTAAAAAAGGCCCAGCTCATGGCCCAGACAGACTTCAGTGCCACTGTGGAAAGTGTCCCAGCTCAAGGCCGAGTGAAAAAGCATTCCCACCACAAAAAGTGGCCCAGCTCGTGGCCTAGTCAAACTCCACTACCACTGTGAAAAGTGCCCTGTCTCACAGCCCAGGGAAAATGCACTCCTACCATGAAAAGTGTCCCAGTTCATGGTCCAGTCAGAATCCACTGTCACAAATATAGCCATCCAAAACAATAAGTGTATAAAAATGAGTATTAAATTGTAATGTTGATAAAGGTAAAATAGTGGTAAATCTGAAATAAGGGTTTATTAAATGGCCATTTTGCCTTACAACACCTAGTAACAATTTCATGTGTAAACGTTCTTTGAGGGAGCATTGAACTTCAGATTTCTGGTTGCTATCACCACCACTCTGAATAATTCTGACTCTGTATCATATTAACATATTAATCATGTATAGATTGTGAACATAAAATGGAATTCCCTTGTAATAAACCCAACTTGCACTCATTTCTGGTTTAAGCCACAACCAATTTCAGCCAAAGTATCACTTCGGAATAATTATCATATTAGTCACGATATCAGTATTGAGAAATTTTGAATGATACCCTGTCATAATTATGACTACTTTCTTTTCTCTTCTGGTGGTCCTGATATTATTACCTGTACTTTTACAGTGGATCCTTACAGCAGACAGCAAAGCTGAAAATGTTTGGCCAGCGTTAACGTATAAACAAGAGGAGAAACAAGGCTGTATCCTTGAAAGGAAACAAATTGTGACAGATGGTGGATCAGAATAGACACATTTGTGTCGTGTTGTTGGCTCAGTAAAATGGAGGCGGCTGGGCTATAGTGTCTTCTGGGGAATGGAGCAGTTTTGATCTAATTTAGCATGTATCACTACTCTTAAAACAGTGAATGGAGTTAAGGTTCTTGCAACAGCATAATCTGTGTAACATACCATACTGTGCAAGAGACCATCCAGTCAAAACAGCCATAATGTATTTTTTTTCATTGATTATTATCAGCAAAAACATATTTAACAAAAATTGCACAGAATCCTCAACAGCGTTATTAGAATATCAGATACCTGTGAATATTTTCAGATCTGAAGCAGAAGTGGAGCTTGATTTTCTCCTCTCTGGCAAAGATGAAGGCGTTGATAGTGACAGTTTTGGTGGTCTTCCAGGTCTTACAGGATTTTCTCATTTTCTGTATATCTTTTTTTATATTTTAACTACAGTTTTTTGAGACTGTCGAAAACCGCTTGACTGTGTTGGCTGGTATTTTGGCCAGGCCCTAGTATGAAGGTTCCTGTGCTGATTTCATAACTTTAACAAAGAACCAAATCTGATTTGATCATTGCTTTGAGAGCAGCTGACCTGCAGAGCTATACAGAGAGAAATCCAAGTCTAGAGAAATCCAGTTCTTTGCACTTTTGGTTACACTGTGTTACGTCTATGCTGTTATACAAAGCATCTTTAACGAAAGATTGCTCTTTTCCCCCTTGCTGTCCCCAGTCGACTCTTGCCGTGTGTTTTGTGTCCCTATTTTTGTCTTTAGTGTAGCAGCATCTTGTAACCAGATTTTGTTATTTAAACTACCTAGTACTAACCTACTGTCCAGGAATGGGCGCATTCATTATGCATTTGCATTGCTCGGAACATGTTGCGCTTCGGGTATTGAATATTGCATGGGTCGGAAGAAACTTACATAAGCCTGGTCTCAAATATTCTGAATTTACCCCCAAACGACACCGGGGTTTCATGTCGAACTTCCTTCTTCTCCAGGGCTTTAAATTATGTCTAGGTAAGAAACACAACTGGTTTCAAATCAATCATAAGAGGCTTTTTCATTTTTAGCCCAGGAGTGTCTTGTGAAGGCTAGTTAAGGACGTTTATTGAACCTGTTCAGAATTAACCTCCTGTCCAGAAACATAAATAATGGATCTGCATTGCTTGGAATGTCTTGTGCTTTGGGCACAACATATTACATTGATTGGAAGGAACTTACATAACGTGGTCCCAAATCTGTTGACCTTATTCACAAAAAACAACATATCCCAAGGTTTTCTGTATAAGGTCATTTCTGTATAAGGAACACCATTCTTCACTCAAAGGCCCTCAAATCTTGCCTAGGTAAGAATTAGAACTAAGAATTAGAAGCAAGGACATTCATTTAACCTCCTAACTAACCTAATGATTGTACACACCAAGGTTCTTTAGTGGTTCTTGGCTTGGAATTCGAGATCCTAAGAATAGCCTTTTACTGACGTCAAACCTTCATGTAGTGTTGATGTTTTTTAAACTTTAAAAACGTTTTTGAACAAAAGGGGGTTCATAAAGACATTGCATTGGAAGGTTCTTCAAGCATCCAGAAGTGTTTTTTCAGAAGTGTATCTCAACCCTTTTTGGCACCTTTTTTGGAGAGTGTACTTATCCATAATTCATCTGCATTGCTCGCAGCATATTATGCTTTGCAGACTGATGGTTAAGTTTCTTCTAATTTGGACTGAAAATGAAAGAAAATTTAATGAGCCCGTTTTGAGCTCCTGAACACCCGAATGACGTGATCCAAGGTTGGCTTAATATTGTTGTGTTGCTGCTCTAGGAACACCTTTCTTCACCAGGAGGCCTTCAAATCTTGTGTAGGTAAGAAATAGAGCTCGTCTCAGGTCAGTAAAGAGAAGCAGTTATCCCTAACATCCCCCTTTGGGTCACTCACCTGGCCCGTCTTTCATTTGGGTCACAAAAACAGATTGACTGATTAAAGAACTTGCATTTCTCTGTGCTCGACAAAGTGTGCTAGTGTTGAATGTGAAGTGTAAGCAGTACTGAGACATTTATGCCAATCTCCTTAAGCATTTCCTAATCTTTTTGTGTTTCCTCAAGTCTAACAGGATCTCACTAATAAAGCCCTTTTGTTTTGGTTGTGTTCGACATTGGTCACACTGAGCGTTCAGCAGCAGAGGATTACTTGTCTACTGTGTCAGGTTTAGTGCCTTTGGCTGTGCCTACCAGACATATTATATATCAAGCTTCGAGGCAGGCGGAGGTGGCAAATGGATACCACAGGAGGTGATTTTGGTTTGAAGTGTGAGGATAGAGTTGCACAAGTCTCGACCCATGACAGATGGCAATATATTTTGTGAGCGTTTGCATATTAGTCCATATGTTTTCATGAACATTTAAGATGTCCTGCCTTTGTGGGAGAATTAGAGAATATAAATGTCCACACAAGTCAGGCCCAACCAATATGAAACCAATATGATCGAGATTTTACAGGTTGGTCAACGAAATGGCCCTGAAAAGGTAAAGTACTTTGTTACAAAAGCTTTTTTGGTTACTGTGGTTAGAGTTAGGTTTAGAGTTAGACTTAAAAACTTTTAATTATTATATTTTCATACATACAAGCCCTGACAAGTAAGGCTTGACCAGTATGAAAAAAAATTGTCATTGATCCCAGTTTTAATGACCTGAACTTTCTAGCACCTGATATCAGGGGTGAGCAATGAGATATTTTGTCGTTATCATAATAAGTGACATCACACTAGGATTTACTCAGCATATCATGGATATCATCAGTGCTTAAAGAAAACTGACCATCTGCATGTTTCATTACAAAGAGAGCGTAATTTAATCCTGCTTACTGAATTTAGCCACACTATGGATGACAGTTCTTTCCTGAAATGTAATAACTAATTATATCGCATCTTAAAAATAGCATCTTAAAATCTCGAGAAAATTAGTCATTATTTTGATATGCTAAGTCAATATGTTTCATATGGCAGTACTTCTACAACATGTGTGTCCTTTAAGATATATTAAGATAATATTTTTAAAAAATCATTTGAGATATTAAGTCAATATTTTGACATACTATTGCCAGGAACAAAACGAGAAAAAAATGACTTGTTACTCTTTTTTTAGTTTCTGTCAGCAGTATGTCAAACTTCTTCTTCTTCTTCTTCTTCTTCTTTCGGCTGCTCCCTTTAGGGGTCGCCACAGCGGATCATCTGCCTCCATCTTGCCCTATCCACTGCCTCCTCTACTTTTATACCAACCATCTCCATGTCCACCTTCACTACATCCATAAACCTTCTCTGAGGTCTAAATTGACTTAATGTCTTGAAATAATTTTGAGCTACTATGTCAATATAAAGAAAGTAAGTAATTATTTCAGAATAGTGTCTCATTATAATGACATGACGTTTTTGAAAAGTCATTACTCATCTACAATGCCAGAGTGGCTATATTAAAACTAGCTTTAGAAGCTGTGTCTAATATGAGAGCAGTGGTTTGGTTAGTCAGTTCTCAAAACACAGCGTGCTGCATGGGGAATGAGTGAGTTAACCACTCTGCTATAAAGCTGAGGACAAGGCATACATATGCACAGCTTGAAAACTGCTCTGTCTTCACTCGTAGCCTTTAAAATGCTTTAAATGTGGCAATGTCACAACAAACTTGCATGAGGAATATTTTATGGAAATATAGATGTTCATTTCTTTTTGTAGACGTATATTGAAAAAGGCTCCTGCCTTCCGCCCGATGACCACTGGGATCGGCTCCAGCACCCTTGCGCGACCCAGAAGTATAAGTGGCTTAGAAAGTGTGTGTGTGTGTGTGTGTGTGTGTGTGTGTGTGTGTGTAGAAAAAGGCTGTTCACATATTGCTCACATAATAAAGTGGATACAAATGTGCTTGCAATTGCAAAGTATTTTTGTATCTTTATTTTTGCCGTATACAGGGTGCGTTTGTAAATGTGTGTTATTTGCTAATAATCCTACATACAATGCATACACACATTAGTTAGCCCACTAATAAAGTAAAAAGACAATACAAATACTCATACGTAAATCATGGCTAAAAAACTGATGTGTTCATTTGTGAGAGTTGCGTGCAAGAGCGATCCTGCCACTATGTCAACTGAAAATGGATGTGCTGTATTACCATCTGTCACCCTGTAGCCATCTTTTGTATCCTCTATCTGTGTCCTCTGCTCTGTTTGCTTCAATCCCTAAAGGTCTCAATTTCAGATTGCAGTTTATCAGAGATATTGCTGCCCATTGTATCCCCAGCGTTTGGTTGCCACAGGAGCCGAGAGGCAGCTGTGTCTTGACAGCTACACTTGATAAAGCATGATGTGAGTTGAACCGACTCCAACCTTATTTACGCAGAGGTTTTTTTACATGGAGGTCGAGCACTTAGCAGAATGAGTGCAGTTGAAGTTTTTTGAGGATTAATCGATTATTCTAAGCCAAACCTGCAGACGCTGGACGATTCATTGAGGTAAACAAAGGTGACCTCAGTCCAAGGAGATTTGATGCAGGCCACTTGGAGTTTAATTTCAGCCAGTTGTTTTGTTCTACTGAAATTCAGCAAAGAAACTCTTAAGAGGCAAATAAACACAAGGGTTTTTATGAGATTGTCTTAAGGAAGTGTAATTAATTTGTTGGAATCTCGGCCGAAAAACGTGAGCAGGTCACCAGTGGCTAAGCAGACGTGTGTGTGAGTGCGTATGCATGTGTTTGTGAACCCTTTGCTTGGCCTCTCTGAACGTGGTAGTCTTAGTACAAAATAAACCATAGCAATCACACTGTATTGGCGCTGTAGAAGTAGAGCTGATGTAAAGAAGCTAATTTACAGTTTACCTAGCCAATCAGTCAAGACATGTTTGGAATCCAAATTGTGCTTCTTTAGTTTTGAACTGGAGTGGTGAGGCTAATGTCGCTAACACACTACAACTATAACTCAATAGTCACCCAAATGGCCGAAGCTGTTTCTGTAAAAATACATCACCAATATTCAAACCACCTCCAGTCTGTAATCACAAAGCGCCTCAGCAGCAAGAGTGCTGATCAAGAATCGGTCTTTGTGACAGTGACTGTTAAATTCTGAGGAATCTGATCCAAGATCAGTCAGGCTTTGTCAATAGCAGCCCAGGTGTTGTGTGAAGTGGCTGCTCGTGGTGCTAAAGTTTTGCTCATTTTTATAATTGACAGTAAGTCATACTGTCGGTATGCAAGTCTGCATGAGTATGCACTGGTTTTCATGGTAAGCTGATACACTAATTTTCTAGTTAATAAATGAGACGTTTAGATTAAAAGAGATAAACATGTATGTGGTTTGGTGACTTCTTTCCATCGCTGAAATTCCAGATCTGTGCTTTATAAAACAACAGCATGTAAAATGCAGTAATACAGACACAAGATGGAAAGTACATTTACATTTTACAGCTCCAACACCTTTTAGATTCACTTTAATTATAGCATGTAACAGTGCCTGTACACCACACTGCGCCTCCCTTAAAGACAGAACAGGTAAGAAGCCAAATAGAAGAGAATAAATTAGCATTTTACAGCAATAATGCTGATAGTTTTAGCAGAGCTTCATGCTTTTGAGGGGTGATTTGTTGAATAGGAAGGTATGCTGTAAGAGCTGAATGTAACTGCAGCATATCTTCTGGTCTGTAGCATACAGTCGATTACAACAGACAGTCATTTCTTTTGTAAGTACCAGGAAATGCACCTAAGTTAGATTCATTTGTTTAAATGCAGGCCAGGTACTGCCAGCAACTGGCTTAACAGTAGGAGATTCAGCCTCCTCTCAGCTTCTCTCACATGATTTATTCAGCTCAGTCACATGACTCTGATTCTAGCTCTTTGTTATAGAGCAGAAGCACCCTCACCCCAGTCCTATTGTTTTTTGACAGTGTGCCAGTCCTAAAAACCCAAAGCCTAATCCATTGTGTGGGAGAGGGGCAGACAGCACTAACTTTTTCCCCTTAAGGCGGCAAATGATACACTGCTGCTGTTTTTGGGGGTTGGGGGCCGTCAGCCAAGTCTTGCCAAGTTTCTCAAGGCACAAATTACGGCCGCGGTACTTGAGGTCCGGGCCTGACCGATAGGAAAATTCTGTCACAGATGATGATGTAAGGGGTTGAAATTTTTAACAACTATTAAATATGTGGTGAAAAATGAAACAGACTCCAGTAGTTTTAGTTAACCATGCTTTACGGACTGATATGATTATCAGCAGTGAGTTCTCAATTATCACATTTTTTTCATCTTCAGAAAGTCATAAATAGTACAAATCTTGCTGAACAGTTTTTTTCAATCTTTTATTGTGCTTATTGTTTCAGTTCCCTTAGCATAAAGCCCTGTCTTCAAGCTAAATTGTGTTTTTTTTGTGATTCTGACCATAATCAAGTTTTGTGTTCCTGTTCAGTCTGTATTGCTGTAATAAGGGTCAGCAACCATTGTTGTTAGCTTAGCATTCTCTGTGGTTTCATAAGAGCATGAAGCAAACGAAATATTCAAAAATGAGTGATTCTCATTATATTTGAGGTATGGGTTCTTCATAATGTCATATAAATGCTTGTTTATGGATATCATGAACACATTGAACCTTTAATATTGACCAAATATTATCTGTTAGGCCTTGCTGGGATCATGAGATGGATTCCCTCCATAAATGGGTGGTTATGTGTAGGTAAGACAGAATGGCAGCAGGGAGATGGCAAAATGGTCAGGAACACCTGTCATTTAAACTAACGGTGTGTGGAACAATGGCCTTTGTACAGAAGATGGACTTCTTGATGGATGTCTCACTGAATTCACTGCTCATTACTTTTAGCTTCATTCACACAAGTCTGTTTCCTCAGGCTACGTCTCAGCCCTCCCACCTGTAGACCCTGCCAACTTACCATAATTTATGGGGTTATAGTTTCATTCACGAAATCTAATATACATATTATTACGTAGACATAGTGCTATTCCATATTACATGTCTTCGAGATACAACAGTCCTGAGGACAGACTAAGACCAGGATTTCAACTTAAAGTTGGAAAAAAAAACAACACAAACCTAAAAGGAGTTAACAAGTAAACAGCTATGATTGTCCTGAGCTATTTTTTTTTGCCTCGATCTGATTTGAGTAATGTATGTTTTTCGTCAATGCTGTTCCCGTCCAGTTCAGTTGTTTTGTTTCCTTAGTTGATATAGCCACATTGTTTAGGTAAGGCTCTTAATTATTAAGGGCATAATGTGACACAAATGTATTTAATATTGGTTTATGATCTGATTTGATTGGCCTCCTGGAGGATATGGGTGCATATCTCTCAAACATTCTGCAGTAAATCAGTTGTGACCATAGAAGTGCTCATTTAGTTAAGGGAAATGATCATTTCTTTTTAAAAATCCACATAAAAAATTGTTAGGATGTAAACAAAGTCTGAATCGTTCACAGTGGTGATGATGGTAACCAGACATCTCATGCCTCTAAAAGCTCCATCAGAGAAAGTTATGACACAAAGTTTGCTAATATGGTGCCTGACGTCTGAGGCTTTGTTTTCCAATAGTTTTGAAATATCTTAACCATATATACAAGCCTTTGTAAGGCTAGAACAAATGAATATTTTTTCACATTTTTACATCATCAGGGTGACATTTAACTCAGAAGATGTATATGTTGGTGGTTTTGTGTAGCATTTGTATTTGTATTGAAGACATTGCAGCTCCTAGTTCGCATCACCACCACTGTAAAGAAATGTGAGTCTATAGGTTTCTCTACAGTGAACCACTTCACATCAAACCGCTATGAATAGCTTTTTTTACATCTCAAATATTGAATAATGAAGACTATGAACCATAAATAATGTAGTATCATACAGCACACCCAAAAACTAGTTTTCATATCTTTATTGGAAACTTTCATTCCACCATATGTGTCCTCTAGAATGCACATTTTAAGCCTGGCTGGCTTCAAAATAGCATCAAAACACCACTTTTTTTACATCATATTTAATATGTACAAAAAGTAAAACTGGCCACCCTTCGAGATTTTTTACAGCATTTCTTCCCTGTTCCACCTGCTTTGCTCTTCAATACTCAGTGTGTTAACTAACTCACAGAAAGAACAATTTCAGTTGAAAGTAACAGTGCTTAAACATATACATAGCTACATGGCCTGACGTTGCAGTAGATTGGTTTGTATGTGGCTAATGATTATAGTTTTAAATTTACTTGCTTTGAGCTGCATTTTAAACTTTCATTTGAAATCCGCTTTTGCTGTCGAAGTGGCTTCATAATGTGAGCTAATTTAATCAGGCTGGGCTCAGTAATGGTGGGCTGCTGTTTAGTGAGACAGCGATAAGGAGTGTGTCTCCAAGGAGCATGTGACATTGCAGCGAAGATGATGCTGAGGGGCTGTGGAGTGTGTCTTAATATTAACTCTTTCCTGTCTCAATCTGAAGCCTTTTATTTGCCAAGTACAAGATGTACAATGACCTTCTCTTGGTGCAGGTGTCAGCAACAATTCCAGTAGGGTGAAAATGCACCATGGGGCAGATTTACTAAGAGAAGCGCTAATTACAGTCTGTTGTAATTTTGTGCCGCCGGGGGTGGCCAATTTAGCGGCCATGTTGTTTACTAGGAAGTGCCATGCAGATGAACACAAGCATAACTTCTTATTTAAAATATAAGCACATTTGGCTCCCATGCTTTTAGTATGAAAGGAAAACTTTTATCCCTCTGTTTCAGGTTTAAACTATGGCTCATTAAGTCAAAATAAAGACCCTTTAGTAACACTTTACTTGAATCCTGCTATATAGAATTGTCATAAACATGCCATAAACATGTTATGAAGATGTCACGTCATGAGTTGTCATGAAAGATTATGTCCAGAAAAATAAAAGTGACATGTTACTATTACAGTTAGTTGTTATGACCAGTGTTTTAATGTTAATGACCAATGACGATTGAAGTCATGACGATTATATTACTGAACAAAATATATGCATAAAACATCCACCATGGGTCAGCTCCATCAGACAACTTTCTTTAGGTTTGTGTGTGCAACAAGCTGTAGACCAACTAGTACTGATGCAATGTGCGATGGTCAGAGTCGAATGACTTGAGAAGCTGAAGCTCGGCTTCTTGTTCGAATTTCCTATTCCACCTTAAAAAGTGATTACATTCAGGTGCCTGTACAGGTGGCAGGATGTAGCTGCTGCTCCATTTGTTTAATGGAACATTTAAACAAAAATCTCCCAAATAAGTAGCCAACTTCAGCCTTCTAGAATTGAAGATTAATGAAACATTAAGCACTGTTTTGCCAGGTCAAAGGCACACTTGTTAGAAAGCAATATTGACGTAGTTTTATCTGTATACATGTTTTGTGTCTACCATTTTGCACAATAAACCTTCCAGATTTATTTAAGTTATTGAAAGTGGTTGTAATTGGACTGTTAAGAAAAATAGGTTTACTCAAGCATCTTAAACACCCCAGAAGTTTAAGTTTAAATTTTGTTTTGATAGTGCTCACTATGACAGGACATGTTTATGGCATGGTTATGGCACGTATGTTATGTAGCAGGGTTTAAGTAAAGTGATATCGACGTATTTTTTGACTTAAGAAGTTTTTGATTTAAGAAGTCAAAAAAGCATTTCTTTTTAGAAATTCTTATTAGTATTTTAACCTAGGTTGTTCTTTTGAGAAAATAATATGTCAGAAACGGGAGAAAATAAGAGATTATTTTAACTTTAACTTTCTGTTTTGAAACATAGTCATTTTCAGCTGGTAGGTTGAGCTGAACTGAGTGCATTTGCAAGCCATGTAAAACTGTAAAAACCCTATTTAATTTCACTGAATGTGCTCAGGTCTTTGGGGAATTATATGATGTGAGCATAACCTCTTAGCTACGTGCAGTAAAACAATGGCTGTAGCATTTCTGCCGTGTTCACATATAAACCACAGCACATAGAGAAGAAATAAGAAGTGAGGAGTAGTTTTAGTAAAGCAGACAGTGCAAAGCCGAAGATTTTTAATATATGTTTAACAGTTGTTTAGCAAACTGTCAAATCAGCATTATTGGTGAATGATTACAATTATTTAGGTAAAACCTGCTCTTTGTGTTTCTCTTATCAAATATACCCAAAGTCTTAGAAAATAGCAGTCGTTTTTCTAAAAAATATTTGGTTCTAGTTTTTCTTTCCATTCACATTAAATAAATGTGTTTGAAGAACTGCCTCATTTCACTCTGAGCACAAGCAGTGGCAACTGTGCTAGAGCCAAAAACAATACAGGCTTTCACAGGTTGAACTGTCAGTATTTACTGTCTCCTCCCAGTATTTTGTACTTTGAAAGGAAACCTCTAGAAACTTCTATGAGTATATATGCAGGCAAAATCACAAGAGAACAGTACCCACACCTTTGCTTTTATTATGGAAGCTGTCAGAGTGTTGCGCCTATTTAGCAAATAACAACAGCCACTTTTTAAAACCAAATGAAGCTTGTAATGGCATACAACGTTAGTAAATCTGCCCCTGTGTGTTTGGACGCCCGCTCAGGTAGTGTTTCTTCTGAATTTAAGGGCATTCATAGGGAATGTGTCCCCCTTGCTGCAGTAACAGCCTCTACTCTTCTGGCAAGGCTTCACAGTAGATGTTGGAACATTGTTGTGAGGATTTGATTATATTCAGCCACGAGAGCATTAGTGAGATCAGGTACTGATGATGAACGATCAGCTCTGGATCACATTCACTCATTGCAGTGGTTTTAAATGGTGTGCCATTACTCCAGAGTTCCACTGCTCCACAGCTCATGTGTGGAGATGTCAAGCAGTTATATAGTTATACATGGAAGCTCTACCTCTAATGAAATATTAGCCCGTCTTTACTTAATGTTCTTTAATTCTTGACAAGGCAGCGGAGGAATGTCATATCTTGAATATGAAACTACATTCTGTTTTCATTCTTGTGTATATATACACCCATCATTGCTCAAATGAATCATTATAATCCATAATCAGAAACCAGGCATAACACCTGTATAGTTTAACTTGGTCTAAGGACAGATTCGTGCCAAAAGGTGAGATTCATCCTCGCCCGTCTATAAATTAATTATTATGGCCGACAGCAAACTCATCACAGGTGATATGGAACCGGAGGCTCCTCGTGACATCAGAGGCTTTAATAAGTAAAAACCTGTTGGATCAAATGAGCTGCCTGGTCACGGAGTACAAAGCAATTTTTCTGGAGTCTAGCTAACAGATGCTTATCCCTCACCGGGGAAGTTCCTGAACAATCCTATATTTTCTCATGAACCTCAAGAAGATCTAATTCATCATGACCTGCTGTAACATACATTCTGCTGTCTGTAAAACAGTCAAAAGTGCAGGCAGAACTCATGCTGAAAGGAGTGGCTACTGTTCTTAGCTTTGCAACTTTTTTGTCCAATTTTGTAGACAACGTATAGTCAAACATTGTTGAACACATAAGCAAGTCTGTATGATATTGCTCAACAGCTTTAAGTGGTTTGAGGCAGTCACAATACTTGTATACAGTGCTAACCTGTTCGGTAAAAGCCTCCATTACTTGTTAGCTACATTAGCTTCATAGTTACTGCGCATAAGTAAAGAAGTTTGGCAGCGTTGAGCCATTTTGCTTAAATAAAGCTCCTGTTTGGTTTAAGTTCATCTAATTGACATTTATTGCCTATCAAAATGCCTGTGTTTTATAACAAATGTAGAACTGTATGCTGAAGGAATGTAGCCACTAGCTAGGCTGTAGTGATAACCAGGGCTAGTTAGCTTGTAGGCCTTTGTTCAAGCAGTGCATGTTGGTGTTGCCAGTTGCCTCAGTCTGTCGCATTACTCTGTTCTGCTTAACTGACTAGTTAGGTAGTTATGTCCCTGTCCATTACCAGCATTGTTGTGTAACTAGCTTAATTTCTCATAGCTGGTTCATTAACTCAGCTAGCTTTGCATTAGTTACATTTAACTCCAGTCATAATGATTTAGACATGAACAGT
Organism: Pygocentrus nattereri; assembly: GCF_015220715.1. Lineage (NCBI taxonomy): Eukaryota > Metazoa > Chordata > Actinopteri > Characiformes > Serrasalmidae > Pygocentrus > Pygocentrus nattereri. The sequence goes on from NC_051232.1 coordinate 17,405,930, forward strand.
CGACTTGATGGGCAGAGGGGACCATTTTAATTTCATGTTGCCTATAGCGTCATATATGAATAATTCAATAAATACATATAGACTTATAACATTAAATATATGTCACAGTTAATCACTTTAGGTTTACTATTGTTTATTTATTGTCTTATTTATTTATTTATTCAATTATTTTAGTCCAAATTTTTTTAAAAATTATTCATATAACGGTATTGTAATTTCTGGAACGCTGAAAGAGTATAACACATTCTCCCTTTTTTGTGATGGCTGCTTTTCTTTTCAGTTTGGAAGTGTTAATGTGAGTCAGCGCAGTGTCAGTTTGGGCGGGACGTGAGTGCTATCTTGTCTTTTCTACTATGGTTGATAACGCAGGAGAGGAGGGCTAACTACCAGAAAAGAGCATATATCAGCGGTGACAGCTCTGTGTAAGATGAAACCCAGTGCCTTACTACTGGAGCCTTTGCTCACTCATTGTCACTGACACAAAGGCTTCTGCATCAAAAGGAGCTGAGTGGACGAGGGCCAGCCTTCACAGTGGAAATGCATGTGGGTTGGTTAGAGGATTGCGGCTTTGTTTCTTTCAGTTGTGCTGTGGACGTTTAGGCCAGCTCATTAGTTACAATCCTAGTTATGACTGTATCTACAGTTGAAGGGAATAGAAAAGTGAAAGCATGAAAGCACCAAAACCAGTGCGATGTTATAGGCCTAGTAACATCACTTGGCACTAGTTACTTAGTTTAGCCATTTATCTCTGTGTTGAATGTAGTGCTGTTCAGAAAGTTGAACTTCACTTGAGCTTAGAAAGGAACACAGATGGGTTTACACTGCAGAATGATAGCTATAACCTCATTTCCAAAAAAGTTGGGACTCAGAATGTAAATAAAATGGGGTGCAGAATGTAAATAAAATGGGGTGCAGAATGTAAATAAAAATGAATGCAATGATATGCAAATCATGTAAACCATATTTGTAAAAGAAAATACTACAAAGACAGCATGTCAAATGTTGACAATGAGAAATATTGTTTTTTGAAAAATATATGCCCATTTTGAATTTGATGCCAACAACAAGTTCCAAAAAATGGGATGGGGGCATGTTTTTGAGTTTTTGAGTAGTTTTGAAAGTGAAATGTTTTCTCGTTCTTGTTTGATACAGAATTTCAGCTGCTCAACAGTTCAGGGTCTCCTTTGTTGTATTTTATACTTCATAATGTGCCAAATGTTACCAGTGGGTGACAGTCTAGACTGCAGGCATGTCAGTTTAATGCCTGGGCTCTTTTAAAACGTAGTAGTGCTGTTGTAATACACATAGAATGTGATTTGGCATCGTCTTACTGATATAATTAAGGCCTTCCCTGAAAAAGATGCCGTGTGGATGGCAGCATATGCTGTCAAAACATGTATATATCATTCAGCATTAGTGGAGCCTTTACAGAGTGTCACCCATACCATGTGCACTAATGCTGGCTTTTGAACTGTACACTGATAACAAGCTGAGTGGTCTCTAGTCTGGAGAATACCGTGTCCATGATTTCCAAAAAAAATTCAAATGTTGATTAATTGGAACAAAGGACACTTTTCCACTTTACCTCAGTCCATTTAAAATGAGCTTGGGCCCAGAGAAGGTGGCAGCATTTTTGCCAGCAAATACTGGTTTTTGACCTTGTCCTTAGTGTACAGAGATTTTTTTCAGGTTCTCTGAATCTTTTAATGTTATTATGTACTGTTGATGATGATAAGCAAAAGTTCTTTGCTATTTGAGAAATGTTTCATGTCTTGAATTGTTGCACTATTTGCTCGCGCGGTCTTTCACAGAGTGGTGAACCTCTCTTCTTCTTTACTTCTGAAAGACTCAGCTTATCTGTGATGCTCGTTTTATACCCAATCATATTACTGACCTGTTGCCAATTAACCACCAGGTGTCTTAGCATTACACAACTTTGCCAACTTACCCTTTGTTGCCATCCCAACTTTTTTGGAATGTGTTGGCATCAAATTGAAAACAGGCAAATATTTTTCAAAAAACAATAAAATTTCTCAGTTTCAACATATGATTTGTTCTCTTTATACTATTTTCAATGAAATATAGGGTTTCAATGCACTTTGGTTACGTTCTGCACAGCGTCCCAACTTTTTGGGAAATGGGATTATAATCTAGTCAGTATATCTAATATTTCACATTATGAAATGGTTGTATAAATGTATGTCTATGTGTCTTATTCTATTTGTAGATCATTGTACTTCTTAAAACAAGGTTATCAGGTTAAACAATATTACAGTATTCTTACAACAATCTCAAAATCTCAGCTAGATTTAAGATGTTTGCTTAGATATCATTTGTACAGTGTTTTGATATAAGTGGCTTAAGTGAATATGATAAGGCTGTACAAAATAGGATGTCAATAAGAAAAATACAGCAAAGCAAATAGAGCACAGTTTTAGATACAATCTTATTGCTTTCCTTCTGAATGGCTTGGGCTGATATTGCTAGATTACAAAGGTATTATGAGATCAGTGGGCCCTACTTTAGTCTCTGAAGGTCTTAGATACATAAAGTACAGAAAAGACACAGTGTCCAGTCATTATGTCTTTGTTTTGTCACTTTTGTGTCATACAGTCTTTGTTGGAGCTGAACATGTGTGGAGCTCTGAATGTGCATCGGCTGCACTGATTGGTCCGTGTCATATCTCCCTGACAACGTCGCTATAGCCCAAGAATGGTGTGAGGCAACACATTTGCATATTCAAATGAGGACTGTGGGCATAGGTTACGGATGTCCCATGTGCAAAGTACCTAGATGATGATGTTAGCTTGTCAAAAATACTGCCTTTGTGTTATACATTTGTCAGTATCAAGGAAAAAAGGAGAAAATTTATCATTATAATAAACAAATAATTACAGAAACCTCAGCAGCTAAATGTGGTATTGAATTGATTAATGTTTAATGTGTCCACTGTCTGCCTTTATTACAGCTTCCATTCTTTTCAGGAGACTCACTTTCAGTTGTTTTAAAGAAGTCTGCAGGAATTTTTTTCCACACCTCCAAAGTTCAGTCTTAAATATTGGTTGCAATTCCTGCTTCTCACCATCCAACTAATCCCACATGTTTTGACTTGGCACTCCATTAAACCTTACTCCACCCCTCAGATGTCCACTTTTGGTGTTTTTATGCAAATGTTTTCCTTCTTTATTTTTTCTTTGTCTTTTTTGCTTTTCCTCAGTGAGAATTTCTTGGCAGCTGCACATCCTTTCAGACCCATAGTGCTGAGCTGTCTTCTTACAGTGGAAGGATGGTTGTTGACTTTTTTCAGATCTGAAGCAAGAATAGACCTGATCTTCTCCTCTTTCTCACTGATAAAAGTGATGTTTATCTGATGGCACCAGTTTTCGTGGTCCACCAGGCGCTCCAGGGCTGCAAGGAGCCCCATTTTCTGTATATCTTCAAATTTCTTTCACTCAGGTTTTGAAGACCATTTGAAAACTGTCAGTTGACCCTGTTGGCCAGTACATTAGCCAGGCCCTAGTATGAAGGTTTCTATGCTGATTTCATAACTTTAACAAAGAGGCAAATCTGATTTGATCATTGTTTTGAGAGCAGCTGACCAGCAGCTGAGTCTGCAGAAAAGCATTAAAAACATTCCAAATAGTGGTCTGGTCTACCAGGTCCTGCATAGTTGTCAGAAGTATTTTCATTTGAGTTTTCCCTTTAATATGCATTTTCTTCTACTTAAAGTACTTTTCAAAAAATCCTCATGCTCATTTTTGGGCAAGACAGGAAAGATTACTAGAAAACGATCAGTTATGTAAATGTATTTGAGCTTAAATTAATAGCTGCCTTTCTTTTATGCTGCCCTTGGTCATTTGACAGGATTTAACCAGACATTATGTAATGTGTAATTAATGTTCTGTGAAAGAAAATACTGATAATTTCTGACATCAAATTGTGGTGTTTGCGACAAGCAGAATCCCTGGGAGCTTAGTACATTTTGATGAGAAGAGATCCGACTTATCTGTCGGTGGCGTTCTTTTACACGTTGCAGTTTAACTTGAATGACTTCAGCTAAACAATGGCACTCTGCCTTCTCCTACTGTGGCCTTTTCCTTGACTGCACAGCCAGGTCTCTTTTGATGTCTTTTCCCTCCTTTCTTTCCCCTAATTTTGATCATACTGGGATTTCTCGCATGATTGCACTGGAATAATACAATTTTCTACTTGTGCTTTCGTCCCTCCTGCAGCTCCAGAGCACTGGCCTTTCACCTCTCTATGGTTGGCGGAAGCCGGGAAGAAGCATCAGAGCATTGTGGGTCGAGCCAGCAGAAGTGGTGGCAGATGGGCTGAAGTGTGAGGGGAATTTAGAATACCTGTGGCTAATTCCTGAGCCAGTTGACAGGAAAGGGCACAACCCCATACCTCAATGCATTAATGGCTGTGTGGTCCAGTGTATATTCAGATTAAGAAACTACCTTATGACCTGAGTGAATAACAGAGTAGTCTTCAGTTAAGCTATTGTTTTACCTTTGTGTTTTGGGCTTACAAAATTCAATACATTACAGAGAAAATGACAACTCGGAACCACACAACTTGTACAGATCTGTTATAATTTTGTTAAAAAAATGTTGTGATATCTGCCGCTTAATTCTTGACATATTCTGACTTTCTCCGTCTTGTACTTGGTCAAAAATACTGTTTAAAACTTACATGGTATTTTTTTTTTAATTTCTTAATTGGAACTGTACAGGCCTTATTCAGATGCACAGTTAAGTAAATGAATACTATGATGAGTTTGAATAGCCGTACGTTGAAATAAACCTGCCCCTCCCTGCCTAAGACTTCTTCTAAGTAGAATAAAATGTTACCCTCAATCAGATAGTTTGTCAGTCCACTTCTTCACGAGGCTCTTAAAGCCCACCTTAAACCCTGGCCACCCCAGACCAGCTCCACCCGTGCCACCCTCTGTGGCTTCTGTGACACTCACCATGGCCAGTGGGACGACTGCTGTGGACACAGCAAGAGAGACTCCCACTCCTCCTCTACCCAACCCTCCACCCTTTCCAGATCCTCCTAGATCCCAAGACCCAGACGCTAACCATGCCCACCGTTCTCATTCAGACCCTGCACTTGGACCTCCACCTGCCCCTCCACCTCCCCCACCACCTCCTCCACCTCCACCTCAAGCCCCAAGCCAGGTTGGACAACCACACGCCTCCCGAAAGAAGCGAAGGGTCCGCAGCTTCTACTGGAAGCCCATACCAGAGGAGAAGGTCCGTGGCAAGCCCAACATATGGACTCTGGCGGTCAGGCAGCAGCAATACCAGATCGATGTGAGGACTGTAGAAGAGCTGTTTGGCCAGCAGGAGGAAGTGCGGACACACATGCCCACCGGGCATCCCAGGTCTGGGAGATCCAGAGGCTCCTTCAAGGAAAGCAAAGATGAGGTGAGTCCCTGTGAGGTTGATTGAATTTAATGAGCTTGTAGGAAAGTCTTAATGAGGCGAATCTGCCATGATTTGTGTCCAAAATTAGCAAGAGGCCCGAGGCTGTTGTGGCAAATAGGCAATAGCAGCATATACACATTAGAACTGTGCAGAAATAGATAATAGTGTATGATCTAGCAAAAACAGTAGCAGCCATTCATAAGAGCTTGTCTTTAACTTTTGTCCAAGCCTATATAAGATTGCTGAACAACTCAAAGTGGTTTAAGGCAAGTGTGTGGTCATTTAACCATGATTGAATGATGTTAGTTGACAGGCTATAAGCATCTATTTCTTGTTAGTACATTAGCCTTATAGTTAGTGCAAAAACCCGATACCAAATGGCTGATTGACCACTTTTGGGGTTAGGGGAGCATTTTCACCTATTCCTTTAAGGTGGTCTTTATAAAGAATTCTTTATAGAATAGCATATTATTTGTGATAGATTCTCAAAAGCATTTCATGTACAAGCTTGGGATATTTTGCTCAAATACTTCTAGACGAGTATGAATGAACAATGATGAACAAATTCATTATTGTTTAGAATAGAACTAGGACAGTTATTTAGAGCTCAAAAGAAAGATGAAAAATCAAACACCCTCTGTCCAAATATTCCCATAGATAATGACATTTTAAGATGTAAACCCAAAAAGACACATATCTTAGACCATTAACGCCCAAGTTACAGCCAAGGTCAGCGCTGGGAACACTTTGACACTGATTGTTAGTTTGTAGGTAATCCAAAGGGGCTTTGGTACTCTGGGGTCTCAGAAGCCTAGCAGGTCTATTAGTTATTTCTGGGCCATAACAATTATTATCTCTGTCTCACGGGTTTGAGGATACATTCATAAATAGTAGTGCTGATATGTGATAGATAGATAGATAGATAGATAGATAGATAGATAGATAGATAGATAGATAGATAGATAGATAGAGTCAACTTTGTCATTACTCAGTACAAGTACATGGCAACGAAATACAATCGTTTAATAGCGTAGATTGACCAGATACATATCAGCTATACAATATTGGTCATGAAAACATCTTAAATGGCTGTATTTCGCAAACCTGGTAGCCCAACAGAGCAGTTATTCCAGCCAGTGAGACACCTCTGCCAAAATGCCCCAGCTAATGTTAACATATAAATGTGTAATGATAAAGACTTTTTATCTATTTAAATCATTTATTTAAAAGCTATAATAATCACTATTTTGGTGTCTTTACTTTATGACTCACCATGTGATAATCATACTTCCGTATTGTGCAATGTGTTGCGTATTAATGTGATAGTTATAGTTGGCGCATAAAGTTTAATCAGCTACTCAAGTATAAATGATCACATAACTGGCAGGATGAAACTCAGCTCAGATATTTTTAATTATTATAATCAATTAATCCCCCCATTGTAGATTAATTAGGACATTGCTGGCTCTCTGTGTTGTTGAGCTGCTACCAAGCAATGAGAGGGGAAAGGGGGGGTGAGACCCCGTGCTGTGAAATCTCTTCACACCTCTCCACAAAGATTCTGCTGAGATAAAAAAGACAGCACAACTGTCAAAATCGACAAAATTGTGCACAACTGTGACAACAGCACAATAAAAATAAACGTGGAAAGGGTTGCTTACCTATGAGCAGAGGTGGGAACAAGTCACCAGTCACCAAGTCTCAAGTCTTCACGCTCAAATCCCAAGTCAAGACAAGTTTTTTTACGGTTCCAACACATGTACTAAATCCATGGTACACAGATAACCATGATGGCTATACTGTATAAACAAAGAGTAGTGCACTACACATGCAACTACTACTGAACAACAACAAAGTCAGCCAACTAAAAACAACGACTAGTTTAAATTACATTTAGACAACAACAGAAACCAAAACAACCAACCTGAACATTTTACAGAAAAGACAGCAAAATGATGGTGAATGTATGAAGGTGAAATTGACTTTTTTTCGCCAGCAGCTTCTTATTTGAATTTTCCAAGCCACCTTGAATGGGGCAGCAGTTACGTTCTGATGGGTTGAGACAAATTCTTGTATAAAGCTGACAAATAACAAGATGGCTTCAGCCTCGTGGTGAATATTGTGCTTGTTTTACCTGCAGAAGCTGTTAAAATCAGTCGAACAGAGAGCACTGTGTTTCTTTTGTTTAGCTATCATGAGGAAAATGGTCAGTTCACCTGGTGAGTTTCTCCAGTAAGAGTGTAAGTGCTGAGTGAGGGTGCATTGATGCTTCGCTTATGTCTAGCTTATGGAGGCAAACTTGAACTCTAACAGTTCTCTTGTTGTCCAAAATAAAAGAAGCCAAGCATGAGCACAGTGACAGACATTTGACGACGTTGCTTTTTATTCACTTTATGTCATATAACAAATTAATTCACATGGAAAAATAATCGACTGTAGAGTCCCATCTTCATTATCATTGTAATATCAATATTTATATTAAATAATTCTTATGAATATAAACTCACACTACAAATGACAAACTCATAGCTGCAATACCTTTTGCACATGTAACAATGTAATGTGTCCTAAAAACTGCCAGCTGCTAGCCTGTATATGGCATTATATAAAGAATGGAATTTTTTATAGTTCACTTATGTACTATGTGTGCACTATTTACAGGAAGTGCTAGCAGGATCTTTTGGTTTTAATTAAAAATTTTTAAATAATACATTTCTCATGTCTGTATTTTGATGTACAAGCTGTGTACTAATTTGCACAAAACATGAAACTTATCTACGCAAAATACAATCACTGAAAGTCGTCAAAAGAGACTTGAATGCAATGTTATGGTAAGGTTATTACTCTTCCTCGACTACAGTACATTTCACTTGTTTCCTTCGAATGCGTTTTCATATTTGGTTATTACTATATCTCAATGTCTATGTGTGTATTATATCAGTACAGACATACAGTATTGTGCAAATGTCAGGGGCCAACCTTCATTTATTAATTTCCCATTTAAACCAAAATGAAAATATACAAAAAAAGAAGAAAATACATTCACAGTACTTTATTTATTGCAGATATAAATGGAGCCACAACTGAAAGCTTATGCAGATTTTATAGAAGCGTGCCATATGCTTCTGTTTTTCCAAACACAAACTCATCAGCCAGCACTTTGGTGACCTGTTGTGTTTTTTTGCCTGTCATGGTTTCTGTGGTTGCTATAGCACCCTCAGGTTTATTTAGCTTAGTAATCATCTGGGACTGAAAGTACTGCTCAGCTCAACAAAGCTTCCAGCATTATTTCCTATGTGGCAGCGCATGTGGACTCAGTTGTAATGCCAGACACCACCACAGTGTCTCACGTGAGCCACGGGTTACGTCAGCGGCACGGATCACACACACATGAGTCATCCAGGTGTGTGGAAGCCAAACAAAGCGTCATATTTGTTAATGATTTTCTAAGTCAGGGAGAGCTGAATCATCTGAACTTTCACTGTTAGCCCACATACCAGTGATACTTTGACAGCGTCCCCTAGTTGTGATGCTCCGTAACTGCCATGTTAATGTAATACTTTTGTTTTTCTGAGGAAATAAATTCTTGCTGCCCAGATGAATAGTAAACTTTTGCACAGTACTGTGTAGTTGTGGGCAATATGTAATATTACAATTTTTTAAAGAGATCTTTACACAATATCAAAATAAAGATTGGCATATTTCCTGGCCATAGTGCCTCATGTAAATGATACAAGACTATTTTAATCACAATACTACTACTACTACTAATAATAATAATAACATACCCTATAAATTATAGGTCAGTGCCTATATGTATAGAGAACATTCTAAATCTAATATCAACCTCCGAAAGTAATCATTTTCTCCTTTTCGTTATGCAAAATGAAAGAATAAATGCAGATTTTGTAATAAAATGCATGGTACAAGGTCCCAAAATTATAAAAAACACACAGTCTGTAAAAATAGCTCTGCATTTACTTGTATGATCTCTTTTCTTAGATCAGCATCTTGGATTCTAAGAGAGGGATGAATGTGGGGATTTTCCTCAAACAGTTCAAGAAGTAAGTACCTTTTCTCATGTGAAATGTGTGTGTGTGCATGTGTGTGTCAAGGTTGTAGCAATAGAGGTTTCAGTGTGCTTAAAATAAATGTAAAAATACATGGAATAGAAACCCACTGCTTCATTGTATTTCGCTGCTGTCGAAACAAAACCTTGTATCTCCAAAATGGTAACGTTACAGGAAAAGGAAAAAATGACTTTAATTTTAAAGTAAGTTAATGGAACCAGACTTTTTTCCAAGTCATTTTGGGCCGTTTCATTTGGTCCATCCTTCATGAAATTTACCCTCAGTATAAAGGGCAGCAGGCATTTTCAAATCACAACATAAACTGAAAAACAACAAAAATGGAGATGCAGACAGAATCGATAATGGCATTGAATTGCCCGTGAAAATGTTGCAGAATGTAAGATTGTCATTTAAGTGCTCTGATTGGTAACATTTGATTTCGTCTCTCACATGCTGTAGCTGCTTAAATAGGGGAGATATGTCATCTGCACCTTTTTTGAATTATTAAACAATGTGTTTTTTAAGAAAGCAGAACAAAACAAAAAGTAAAACAAAAATGTCAGTTTTGTAAGCCATAAAGTTGCAGTACTTTGTTTGGGCTCATTAACTTTATTAATGCTAAATATAATCTGATACTGTGATATTAGGGCTGCAGCACATTTTCAGTCATATATGACAAATTTGATGATATTCAAACATGTACAGGTTCAAATAACTGACACATCAGTTTTATCATTTTGTTTTTATTGCTGTGTTAATAAGTGTGTATCAGTGATGTTTTTCATTACCTTGTGATATTTCAGTTGAACTTCTTTAATAATAATACATTAGATTTGTAATAATCTGTTAAATAATAATGAATAACAGTTATAATATAACAATTTAATAATATAACAATACTTTTTTTTTCCATTCAGTTCTTAAAATGTAACATGCTTTTCATTTTCTTCAAACCTTAGAGGTGATAATTGATTTATTATTTTAAAAAGTGAAAATATTTGGTAGTTGCAGCCTGATATATTTGAAAAATATTGTGATATTTAATTTTATATATACCTCCAAGCACTACTTGCTATCTAGCGTAGTAGTTGACCATAATAATGACCATAATAATAACCACTAGATCTGATGTCTTTGGAGCATATTGCTGGCTGTTCTAGTCCAATTCTGGCTATGCTACTGTGCATGTTGGTCTCGTTCTCCTGAGTGCCATAGTGGAGAAACGTGATATGCGCTTGCTGTGGTTGTAACCCAACGCGGTCGTGTAACGTTCAGTAACTCCGATTGTTACCATGTGGTTTAAGTTCGTGTTGTTTTCTTCCTGAGGTTCAGCCTGTCCATCCAGCTGGGCTTATTCAGGTGAAATGTGTTTGTGAGTAAGCTAGTGGAACAGATGAGTTCGTAGCCACTGTCATGACAAACAGAAGAGTGTGTGTGTGTGTGTGTGTGTGTGTGTGTGTGTGTGTGTGTGTGTGTGTGTAGGCAGGTGTTAAATGGACAGTGTATCAGTCAGAACCCATGAGTAATCAGAGCAGGTTTAGGTCTCGCTTTCTCACATGTTGAAGAGGCAGAGATGTGCTAATTAGTTCCCAAGGTGACTCACATGCCTCCAGAGTTCATCCAAGTTTAAAAACAGAAAATTAGCAGAGTGGGAAAACTATAGAGACTCTTGCTAACTAAGGCTTAAAGGAATAAAATATTATGAAATATTAAAATAACACAATTTACACAGTTTTACCTAAAATGTAGTTAGTTTAGAAGTGGACAGATGTTTAGACAGGCTTTAAAATGCCCACTATTTTAGCTATGCTTTATACTTTTGTCCATTTTCAGTAGGGAACTCTCAGGACCTTCTGTGCTTTCAGAGAAGGTCTAATGATTTCTGTGAAATTTCACATGTATGTATGTAATTTTTGGTTCATTTTTATTTAAAGATACTGTTTTCTTAAATGCTTAAATGTGCTATTACAGTGGGGTTTAGAAACAATGCAGCAAGGGGACATTTGCATGCATTTATTTGCATAACCATGCATATTCATAGATCATTTCATTCTTAATGAGTATTATGATTTTAGGATGCCCATATGCTAGTTTGGTTCCCTGGGCAAAACAATAATAAATAAAAACATTCATTAGTGTAACATAAATGATTTTATGTCTTAAGAGGTTTTCAACCGTCATTGATAAATGGGGTCTTTCAAATAAAAAGACTGTGAGACTGAGCCGTCTATAAGTGGAGTAGCCACTGAGAAAACTGTTAGAACCAAGAAAAACAATCATAAACTGAAGTGAAGAAAATACACCAGTGCATGCACTGGGCTCTACGCCCATGACAGCTAAAAACAAGTAACTACCATTCTGTGCTGTTTGCTACGGGATCTTTTTAAATAAAGACAACACTTTACACTGTATAAACATAACATACAAAACATTTAAGCAATGGAACACGAGAGGGAGTGTGTCATTGGAAAATAACATCACAGCTGTGATTTGGTCACATGCACCAGCTGAAAGTGAACAGCCTACAATTTGTTCTCCAGCTACTTAAATTAAATTCCGAAACTGTCTTTACCACTAAGCAACTGTTCCGTCGGCAGCTGTGGAAGAAGAAAACCCAAACAACCTGGAATTAGCCAGAAATTGATTGAATAACATTCACCAAACGTGTAGTCTCGTCTTCAGAGTCTGACCAAATCGGACTGAGCCATAAAATATCAATATCAAGTTCAGCTCTGTTTTGTCCTTTTTTGGCAGATCAGTATTAATGTTGTTTTGTTCCAGCCAGTCTGTAAAGCATCTTGCAGCCCATTTTGTTTGGCAAATGGTATTCGGTTAATTTCTGGCTGATTCCAGTTGTTTAGCTGTTCTTCTGTCACAGCTGCTGACTGAAAAGCTGCTCAGTGGTGATGAAAGTTTGGGAATTTAGTGTAGTCTCATCTTCAGAGTCGGACCAAATCGGCTGTGGGTCAAATGTGATTGTAAAAGCATCCATTTTGTATTTGTGTAAGGAGTTTGTGTAAGAGTAAGAAGTAAAAACAGTCTCAGCAGTGATACAGAAAATTATGTTGAAACAGCACATTTAGAACGCTTCTCAGTCAGTCAGCTTGTGTGACCAGAACTGTTGTATAAGCACTGAGTAAACATAGCAAATATGCATCTAATAATGGAATTGAGCCAGAACTATGTTTGCAGCTTTCCTCTCTTCAGCCCTCGGTAGCTGCTATAATCAGCTATCTCATTAGGTGAGTCAGCAAAAAAATGACCTAGATCAGTTGAAACTTCTTGTGGGCCGTGGAAGCTTTTGTGGTCACTTGTGAGGAACACAACTTGCCAAATGTTGTGCTAACATCAGTCGTGGACGAAGTACATAAATTGTGTGCTTGAGTTAAAGAAGAGATACCCAAGGTAAAATATTACTCCAGTAACAGTTGAAGTTCCTCCCTTTAGACCTCCACTTGACTAAAAGTGCAAAAGTATTTGTCTTCAAATTTACTTAAGTATCCAAAGCAAAAGCACTAAAAGATTATTATGGCTCTGATGTCCTGTTATCATTTTTGTAACAAGCTCTTTCTTCATGAACTCATTTTAGGTGAAAATCCTCCAGTGTCTCTCTTGGTAAACCAGTCTTTTAATAGAATGTCATTAATTAGTGACGCTGACGTCTATTAAAATGATCATAAGCACAAAACACTGAAGGCCAACAGTTTTCATCAGGTAGAACCAAAAACAAGCAAAGTTTCTGTTTAAGATTTATTTGTAACTTAGATACAAGTTTAAGTTTAATAAAAACTTGCTTTAAACTCAGGACCACAAATGAGTTTCCTTTACTATATTGATCTGTAGGTCTCTGTTCATAAACATAAACAAGCCAAATCTAATTTACTATAACATGAAAGTGTTTGTATAAATTCTGAAAAAAGACGCGTCAGTCACGACTGCACATGTGGACATATTTCTATATTGTGGTCTATTTACACAAAGTTAGGTTAGTTCCATCATTTATGCCTGCACTGGGTCTGCATGTCCAACAGGTCAAAACAAGCTCAAAGCAAAGTTTACGCTGTGCCCTGATTGGTGCTCTGGCTTTACGCTTCTTTCATTTTTGACATGTTCATTTTTATACACACAGAAACCAAAAGGAACCACAAATTTCACAAAATATAGTGGAGGAAAAAGTGAGATATTTGACTTTGAAATGTAGTGGAGTGAAAGTAAAAAGTCGCCCAAAATGGAAAAACTACAGTAAAGTACAGTTACACAAAAACTACTTAAGTACAGTAACTAATTACATTTAATTAGTTACTGTCCACCATTGGCTAACATACTACTAATATTTCATAGGGATGCAACCAGAATTTAGCACTATGTTATGAATGCTAGGTATGTTTTTACTTCTTGTTTTTGAAAGGCCGAGCTCTTACAGTCGTGGTTAGCCACTACCATTTTTAAAGTATATGCCAGAAGCCACACAGGCAAGCCTTAAAGCTACAGACATGCTTTGGATGATCAACTACATTTTGGACAAAGGTAAAACTGTAAAAATAGATTCGTCTTTGAACTATTCCGCTAAATGAAAGGCTACGCTGAACATGGGTGATTAAGGCAGTAGTTCGCCAGGTGACTGCAGATGGTATTACCACATATTTGCATTTTTATGCACCAAATTGTCATTCCCATTCATTCAAGTATAATATTATACCACTCCAACAGCCCATCTGGCACATTAAATTACATATTAACTTCTCATTAAACTGCTCTGCCCATAACAGAGTCATAACAGGGTAAAGGCCAACCCTTTTAAGTACCTCTTAAAATGTATTAGTGATGCATTGAAATTAATACGAGCCACAGAATCCTAGAATGCTAGGGGTCAGGTTTTAGACTGGCTTTACATGGTGAAACCTTCAAGCAGCTATTTGTAGGTTGCATGAAACAGTTTCTGTGTAACACATTCAGTTATTCCACATTAAACAAGATTAGTGACGAGTACAGCTAGGATGGCTAGTATCCTATATTAAATCAATCTGGCTTCATAAAGTCATTCGTGATGTATAATTTATCTTATGTTACATCTTTGTTTCATTTTATGTGAAGACAAAAGAACATTGATAACCTAGCAATGTACATCTTGATAGCACATTAAAACAAAAATGGTAAAAAATGCTTGCACCAACAGCTGGCATGTTAATGTTAGCTAATATGCCACTTAAGCTAAATGGTTAAACAACAAACAAGTCGCATCCTGTTCTATTTTCTTTGTCTTGGTGTGTCGACTGAAATTATCTGGTTGGAATTTTATCACTTGATCTAATTCGCTGTTTCAAGAAAGCTGATTTACAAAGTTGAGATGGTTGCAACAAGTTACAGGAGACCTTACATCATGCACTGTACACTGCAATGAAATTTAGTTTAATGTAAGATTCAGTTGCATGCAGATCTCAAGTTGCATGAAACTTTTTTCACCAGCCTTAGAAAACTATTCAAGTGCATGGACCCTCTGGCATATGTAAGCTTTCCTCATTACTCTCCATCTCAGGGTTGATCATCTATATTGCCTGAGCTAATTGTCTGCTGTTTACCAAGCAGAACTTTCTGTCCCCCAGGTCTAACGACACCATTGTGGAAGATATACAGCTTGGCAACAGTAAACAGTACGGTGCTGAGCCTCTTAAAGAGCTGCTGAAACTTCTGCCAGAAGCAGAGGAGGTGAGACATCCTCCAAATACAGGATAAAGCAATGCCATGTATATCAGTGTATACCAATTAGTATTATTGCACTGTAGAACGGTGCAGTGTATTGTTAGTAGGTAATGTTATTGTGAAAGGCTACAATATGCAAATGAGCCTCTAACTTAGCACAGAGTGTTTTATTTTATGCTGTAAACATGTCATTGGTTCTGTGTGTTTTTTTTTAATATATACAAATATTGCAAGATGTGTCGTAATGTCAGTATATAATAATGTAATCGTGGAACAGTTTAAATCGTAGTACGATTTAAGGTCTTTCTCAAAAATGTATCAATGCATTTCGAGCCTATATAAAATTTAAAAAACTGCATAATGTTCTGGATTTATTAGTTTGTATGCATATTTACTTTATTGTTTCCTTTTCTTAAAATGTAGATAAAGAAACTGAGGGAATTTAAAGGAGACCCTGCAAAGCTGACCCTGGTAGATTCTTTCATGTTCCTGCTGATCCATGTTCCACGGTAAGAAGCATAATGACTGTGTATGACACAAACTTGCTCAAGAAAAGACACTGTACATTTAGCACATCTTTGCGACAGAGGACATTCACTGAGCTTGATCTGCTCTGTAGGTTTTGATTCACTTACAGTATTCCACTTCGGCCAAAATGCTAAATTTGCTTCCTGAAAGACAGTAACAGTACAGCGTTTAATCACTGTCCCACATTTTTCTCTTAAATAACTCTGTTGCAGTCTGTCTGCTGTAACACTCCTTATCACTGTAGTCTGAGTGGAAGGCTTGAACTGCTGTAGCCTGTATGAATTGTCATACACTAGATGTTCAGCTTCCTCCGGGTTCTCCAGTTTCCTACCACAGTCCAAAGACATGCAGTCAGGCCAATTGGACATACTAAATTGCCCCTAGGTGTGAGTGTGTGTGTGATTGTGTATTTCTGTCTGTCTGCCCTGTGATGGACTGGCAGCCTGTCCAGGGTGTATCCTGCCTTGCGCCCAATGACAGCTGGGATAGGCTCCAGCACCCCCCCGCGACCCTGAGGGAGAAGCGGCTTAGAAAATGTGTGTGTGGATGTTCGGCTGCTTTAGAGGGGACATTAATGGAAATCGGTTTGAAAATGCATTTTTCTTCCATAACATGGCGTGCTTCCGAGAGAAACTGGATATTCAGGGGGAAAATAATTTTGGTTCGACATGATTTTATCTTTGGGATCGTGAAAAGTGGGTGATCCAAAACAAACATAGCTGGACTCTGTCTGCAGTCAGTTATGGAGGATACCTCCAGCACCCACACTATAGAGACTATTACTGCAGCATAAGAAGACAAACTCTCTAATACTCATGATTTCAGAAGAAACACTGGATGAGGAGGTGTCTACAAACTTTTGGACTTGCACTATATGTGAATGTGTTCATGGTTATGACATCACAGCCCTTCCATAGCATTTAAATGCTAATGTGTTCAGCGTGCGTGTACATGGATGCATGTTTCTCTTACAGCTTTGACGTGCGGATCGAGGCCATGGTCCTGCAGGAAGAGTTTGCCCCATCATGTGCAGTGATGAGTCGGGAGATTAACGTTGTACGTCTGGCTACTGACGGTAAGACTGAGTGAACACACACTGTGATCAAACACAGGTGACCCAGATTAAGAAGTGTAAGCAGATACACACCGTAGTGCCGTGCCCCAACGGCATCTCAGAGGAATGGAAAGATCGGTGGATTGATTACAGTCCAGGAGATGTGTGGGGATGAGTGAGTGGATGGAGATAAGAAGAGAGAGGTGGTCGGATAAATAGAAAATGGTAACCTGGCATGTTACTATCATCTGTTGGTAGTCTCAGCTTCAGGCCCTCTCTGCCCACACATACATGGAGCATCTGATATACAGCACTGTGCACTAGGCTTAGGCGCCTATGCACATTTATCTTGGCAATAAGTCTATTTTTGCTTGTCAACTCGCCATTTATGATTTTAAAAAAATCCAAACAAACAAACACAGTAAAGAAGTAACACATTTTTCTTTTGTTGTTTTAAAAAAGTGGGTGATATCTTGTGAGCTACTTTGTAGAACAAAGGTTTGCTTACAGTTTCTCCTCCAGCCTTCACATTGTTAAATTCCATCAGCAGCAGACTTGATTTAACATAATTTTATGTTATAAAATGATTATTTATTAAATATTTATTAAGTGTTAAATATCCAAATCAGGTATACGATAACTACAACTGACACTCGGCTTCCTTGAGGAGAGGTTTTAAATGATACACATGAAATCAATACTTATTATGTTCATGTTATTTGTATTTATTGTTAAATAATCTCCAAACAAAATAATAAAGCTTATTGAGTATAATTGTCTCAGATATCAAAAATGTTTGCAAAGTACAGTGTATAGTAAGCTATCCTGGCCATAACTATTGGGATTTTGTCAGCTCCACTCTGTTTGGCTGGCCGCCATCCATCTGTGTGGCTAACCAATCAGAAGGAAACATACTTGTCCAATCAGTTGCCTGCTCTGCATGCTATGACAATATAAGCTGTTTGGAGACTGGTATGGATGTAGTTGCTGAATAAATGAATAAATGTTTGTGAAGTTTTTACGGTATCACAATCTAAAACACATCATGCTAAAACAACAGTATGTGGTTAGTACTTTTGTTTGTCTGTCAAACAACCCACTTCTGTCAAAGTAGATGGTTCTTAGCCATGGTAAGCAATAAAGCACACCAGACTACTCTCTAACATTAGGCAGAATGAGCTTTGTTCAGGTTGGCTGCCCTGAATTTTTCCTCATTCAAAAACACT
The DNA here is from genome assembly GCF_015220715.1 of Pygocentrus nattereri. Taxonomy (NCBI): domain Eukaryota; kingdom Metazoa; phylum Chordata; class Actinopteri; order Characiformes; family Serrasalmidae; genus Pygocentrus; species Pygocentrus nattereri. The sequence goes on from NC_051232.1 coordinate 17,423,940, forward strand.
GCTTGTAACAACTAAACTGCTGAATGGGAGGCTGAATGTAAATGCTTTGTTTTTGGTTTTTGTTTCACAAAAACAGTGAAGTCCAAAACGGCAGCTTTTGCAGTTTAAATTCCATATATGGACTGCATGGAGTTGAAAGTGAACATTTACATTTTGAAACTTAAAAAGTGTTCGCATACTACATCATCTAAACTCCTGTATTTAAAAAAAGGGAGGAAAAGTCAGCTTACCATGAAACGGCCTCTTTGTGCAATGTAAAAGTACATTTCTAAAGCTGTCTGTTATTGAGAATTTGGACTTGCCTGTTTTTTCCATATTATCTGAAATTTGCAGCTGACAAAATAATATATAGCATACTATTTATTTTTGGATGTTTTTCAGCTCTATTTTTTTTTTTTTTGCTTTGTGACAAATGACTGCAGACAGACTGCTAATTTACTTTCCACACATCAACTCCCACACACACACACACGCGCACACACACACACACACACACACACACACTTTGATACATCATTCCTCCACTCTCAGCGAATTTGAAGCTTAACAAGTGGACCAATAAATAGCAGGGTGAATTTTCCGCAGGCCTCAGTTCTGAGGCACTTGAGGTGCTTTTGCTGAGTCACCCCTTTTCCCTCCTAAAGGTCTGCCATACGGCTCTGTCTCAGAAATCCATGGCCCATGGTCTTTTCATTATGCTACACAATTAACCTTCCTCCTGAAGACTGATTTTCTTACTCCAAGAAGTTTATTTTTGCAAAACATATTTGGCTTCTTGTCCATTTCTCAATATACACTTCAGCAGTGTGGCTTTACAGTATGACTGCATACAAAGAGCTGTTCACATAAACTCAGTTCCACCTTTTATTTGTCAGTCAAGCTCAGTGCTACCTTGTGAGAAACATGTAAAACCTTTAAAAACTTTGTGTTCAATTAAAATTGTCCATCTCTTTGATATTCACTTTTTAAATTTGGTCTGTGTCTTTGTCTAATATGTCTTACATTTTTAATTAATATTCAGTTTCTTATATTACTCGTAAGCTTTATTATCTGTCTGTAAAACACTTTGAGCTGCTACCATAGTGCTCTATAAATAAAAATACATTCTGATGATACTACTACTACTACTACTACTACTACTAATAATAATAATAATAATAATAATAATACGAAAAATAAATATATTTCAATAACCATATTTATATATAAATATAGTCAGTGGTTCCTCCACAATTTTAGCTATCTTATTCTCCTACTGCTGCATTGCGTCTTGTTTTGAGGAAACCTGTTGCTTTTGTTCGTTTACTACTGGCTGATTTATCCATGGTCCTCCTGTGAGAGCTGATCAACATAGTCTGCTGAAGGTGTCCTCCAGTGTTAACGTCACAGATACTTATATAACCTGACATTCCTGATATTGTGTTTTGCCTAAGCAGGCTTGAATAAACTAATTTACCATGACTTTAAATCAACATTGGAAAGCAGTATTTGAAAGAGAGGATTAGTATTGTGGATACATGTGTAAGCAACTGGGCTTCATTCTGGAAATGCGAATGGTTCAAAGAGTAAAACTAAGAAAATGGTGTTACCAGCATTGAAAAAATGAGCAGTGTGCATGATTAAATGTGTTATAATGAGTTACTGTGATATAACTAAACGAAAGACACGTTTTCTGCAATTATCTGAGTATGACCATTTTTAGATCATGTTTTGTGGCTTTTTAGCAACTTTCTTAGTAGTAAAGTGAGAGTAGCAAGTGCAGTGTTTCAGTTACTCCACCTGTTTTTATTCAGGCTCGGTGGTAAAACCTCAGAAGTGAGCACACTATACGTGTGAAAACTGCAGGTTTTATGTTCTGAGACTGCGTACTTCCTTTACATGTCATTCCAGGCCAATGAATGATTTGGATATATTCCTATAGAAATGTATACATTTTTTAAACCAACACTGAATACTGTTTGGACTGTCAAGTCTATAAGAAAGCCCAACATAGATCTGCTTTTGATTTTTAGAGCTTGAAGAATGTTTTAGCAAATTGGTTGCTTATATCCACAAACATCCAGAAGGAAGATCTCATTAGTTTCCTCGTCAATAAAACAGCAAAGATGAAACACTTAGGTTTCACATCTTTTATTGAGTTTATATATTTGATCCATCTTCGTATAACACCATGTTTTAAGAAAAAGAACTCCAAACTCACATTTTGCAGGAAAACTTTCTCTTTTTTAAGGACCTGTAAATTCTGCGATTAAAGCCTGTGTGTACTGAAGTATCTATAGCTGGGCATTCCTCGACACTGCCACTAGCTATTATGTGATATTTAAAACAAATGCGATTGGTCTATGAGTTTCCTGGGCTGCTAAAGCACTGTAAAGACTAGAAAAGTTACGCCGATTAAAACACAACCACGCCGTCAAAATGAAATAATTCTCCATAGTTTATCAGTTACAGGTTCAGGTCCGCATAGGACAGCGTCTGGGTCCGGACCCGGACCGTGGTCCATCTATTAGTGACCTTTGTTTTAGTCATTTATCTTTAATCATGTCTGGAGTGTTCACAGTATTGTCTAAATTTGTATCTCCAAATGTTATCATAAATATATTGTATTAAATATTAAGTCCAGCCCTTATATAGTGCTGTTGTTTTTAATAGTCAATATTTTCCATAATCATCATCTTTGACACCTAATCGACTGTCGATTAATCCTGGAAGCCCCTAGTAGCTATATAAAAAGTGGTTTAAGGTGGTCACAGTGTTGTATAATAGGACAGATTATCTTTACTGATTGCATTTGTATTGACCCGCTGACAGAGCTAATGACGTGTGAAGAACTCCATGCCATCCTTCACTTGGTGCTCCAAGCTGGAAACATCATGAACGCAGTAAGAATCCTTACTTCTACATTTTCTTTCTCGTTTCTCTCTTTCCTGCTGTCTCCTTTCATCTGCCCCTCACATCTCTCACTCTCTCATCTCCGTTTCTCTCCTTATCCACTCCTCTCATCTTTCCATACCCTGCACTCTTCCTCATTCCTCTCTTCCTAATCGGTCTCTGTGGCTCCGGACAGCATTAATGGCTAAGGAGAGCTAATGGGTTTTAAAGCACTGGCGAGACGCTGACAGATGTGCGATTTCTGCAGGGCGGTTATGCAGGCAACGCCGTGGGCTTCAAGCTGTCCTCACTGTTGTCACTGGCAGACACCAAGGCCAACAAGCCAGGCATGAACCTCCTCCATTTTGTGGCTCTGGTGAGTGGAGGAGTATGGGAAGTGTTGGTAGTTGGTAGTTTTTGTTTATTTGTTTATATTATTTTAGTTTAGTGTATATTAGTTTATTTGTACTTCTCCAGTTGGGCCTAGATGTACATAGAGGGTATGTTCAAGCTATATAGACATTTATTTGTGAATATTATAGTTACCTGGAATTTTTCACTTTAGCAAAATCCAATTGTTACTTTAGCACTAAAACTGTGATTGTTGACCAAAAATCAGATTTACAATATTTAATTGCAAATTAAATGATTGCAAATGCAGTCTAATAGCCAAGGCATGTTTGGTTAATTCTGCTTGGCTGATTCAACACACAGCTGCCTCAAACCACACTGAGAAGTTAATCTGAAAGAGCTTCACTGGTGTGGATTCTGACACTGTAGAACATACTGTTATCTCCACAAATGGGCAAAAACAGGAATGAAATGAAGGCTTTAGATAAGTTATTACATTATCACCTGATCGTACTTATTTAAGCTGACTGCAGTTATTTTGCACAGTTAGTAGCTTTTACATTCATCTGTTCACATCACAACAAACAGAATGTGAATTCGGTGCATTTTCATCAGTTGACTTGAGCTAAATTTATTGAGATCATAGGTTTACATAATCAGTTGAAAGTTCAAACTGCTGATTGGTGCTATAACACAGTCAGAGGGAAGTGGTAAGGGACGTTGAGATGTTTCTGCTGTCAGTTTGGAGCTACTGAGTATCAACAACTAGGAGTTAAGACAGCCTTCAAGATTGCTGCTACCACAAATTTCATCTATTTAACATTTGTTATGTTCAAAGAAGCAAATTTTGCATGCCAAACATGTTGTGGCTGATCAAAGTCAGGAGAAAATTATGTACAGTTGAGTTCTAGAAAAGATGAGTGTAAACTTTCAGATGTGATACACATAATTACATAAGTATACAGTCTTACATCTTACTCTAGTTTCACGCCTTCTTCTGAAACAGGAAGCGCAGAAGAAGGATGAGAATCTCCTGAAGTTTCCAGAAAAGCTAACACATGTGCAGAGTGCAGCCAGGTAACACACACTTTCATGCCCAAACCTGCTACATTACTAACATAGCTTTGCAGGTAATGTTCAAGCTTTGCATATTGAATCCTACAGCCCTTAAACAGGAAGTCCTCAGCATACATGGCCAGCATCCCTGTCATTTCTGAATCATGTACAAAAATTCACTCCTGATATTTTTCTCATGCGAAAAACAAAATATGTAAATGCTCCCAGCTACCAATGAAAATATTGTAAGGTTATCCTGGGCAAAGGGGTTGTTTTCTTAAATTTTATGATTTTTTTCCACCTTAAAAAAATAAGAGCCTCATTAAGCTTCCTTAAGTCATCAGAAAGGTTTGGTAATAATTACATGGCTGCAAGACACTTTTGTTCAGCATATAAACACCACATTTGCTCCACTGTTTCTGCTGATGGTGAGAACTTACCTGAGCTGTGCTACTTTGTAATCTTCTTCTGTAGTTAGCGAGTGCAGGTACTTGAATGTGGTAAAGAAAACTAATTTCAGTACAGTTTAAAAAAAGATGAGAGAACAATCAGAATCTAGTGTTGTAAAAGGTTAATTGGCCTTTACCTGCTGTGGTATGCCGGTTGTAGTTATAGTAACTAATGTTGGCTAAGCAATCATGTGTTATGTTTCATACACAAAAATATTTTTCTCTTTGATTATGGTAATGAAGTAGGTAGTTTTCTAACAATTTAGCTGTTAAGCAGTTTAACTAGTGGTCGTCATCCTTACTTACCTCTTAATGCGTGCTAGCTGGCCCCCTCAACTTGTAACTAGGCCCCTCTCAAATGAAATTCTTACTCCACCATTGAAACAACTGAAAAACTGAAAGTTTGTCTGTAAAAACAAGGGAAGCCAATAGAGTACTCAGCTTACCCAGAAAGGTATCAGCTTCTTGGGAATTGTACTAGGTGTCCTGCAAGTACATTTCTGCATCAGGATTCTAATACTGGCTCAAGCTCACACATAACCCCGTCTTGTTTAATTATTGTTCAATTCCCTCACAAAAGGGTTGTGTAAAAGTGGCTGATGTTAGCATCCACTTTATGATAATAAATGGCACACCTTTTCAAAGTCATGAGGTTCTCTAGACAAAACAGCTTACTGTAATTGACCTTTTCTGCATTGTCATTATTTTTCTCCCTCTAACACTGCCTGGAGATTCCCACTTGTATATCCTCTGTTTCTATTGAATGCACTAATGCACAATGTCCTCTCTCTTTGTGCTTCACTTTTTGCTACACCCATTCCATTCCCTTCCTCTGTTCCCCTTATTCTTGTAGGATTTCAGTGGAAAACATTGAGGCAGAATTCTCCTCTCTTTATGTGAGAACACGTTCCCTGGAGGAGAAGATTCAGAGCGATGCTGATCTGCTCTCGCAGTTGGATCCATTTCTACAGGTCAGATTCCTCTCAAAAAATATGAATATGTCTACATGTAGATTAGATTCATATAGTGACATCTGTCTGCATTTTCTGAAATTTGTTAATTAATAATAAACAAAAACAAAGTCAGTGACCCGCATTTCTAATTTTAGCCATGAGGGGTACTGGCTGTATCTTCGTAATTCTTTAAATATTTTTAAATAACATTAATCATGTATTTGTTTATAACACCAAATTGTTATGATACATAATAATACCAGAATAATAAATGGAGCTGTAGACGATCCTAAAATGATTTAGAAAGCTGATCTGAGGGTTAACAGATCATTACAGTGCATTGTCATGCAATATCTTCTTGTTCACAGAATTCTTGAATAAGAAAGAAATTTTGAATAACACATCTAAAATTGTATATAAATTAACAAAGAAACATTGATATGATGAGTGAATTAACTGTTCAACACTAGTGTACATCATGAAGAGTTTTTGGAAATCTTTTTTATGATAAAATCATATCTCTGCTTTCTGTCTGACAGAGTTCAACACAGACTCTGCAGGACCTGAAAAGACGCAGGCTGGACCTGCGTAAAGAGGGCAATGCCCTTATTGATTTCTTCTGTGAAGACAAAGACACCTTCAAACTCGACGAGTGCTTCAGGATCTTCCAAGACTTCTGTCTCAAGTTCAAGAAAGCTGTGAAGGTACAAAGATGGTGATGCTACTGACTGACACAAGATCCTTGTTGTGGTCTCACACACTATGCAGAATTTGCATCTCACTGATTTTCACTTTTTTGTGATATTGAAGTTTATGTGCAGTGATTTCTAATGCTCATATTATGGTTGTCAAAAAAGATGGCAATGGGGGCAGGAGGGAGGCACGGGGCAGACTGTAGAAAGCAAATGTCAACATAAAGGGAAGCCAAGTCCACGAACATTTTAGGCAATTTAGAAATCCCATCTGCACTCATTTTAGGTCCCCAAAAGAGGACGTCTTGGAAAAAAAAGTGATCATCATTTTTCGATTTATTTGCCAGAAAATGGCTTCTTCTTCTGTCTTTAGCTCTGTACTGACAAATGCACTGACTGGAGATGTCATGCCATCTGCTGTGCAAAGACTCAATGCTCATAAAACTGACTTGCTTTCTAACGCATCTTGTCTCTTTCCTTCTATTATTAGGATAATCTGGAGAGGGATTTGAAAGAGGCTGCCAGGCAGCGGCGCTTACGTGAGTTAGAAGAAAGACGTTTTGCCTGGGCTGCTGCCAATGGGGGGCAAAGCAGTAATGGAGGTTTTGGTCGCAGCAGCAGCGAAAATGATGTGGACATCCTTACCAAGGAAGGCCTCCTGGACTTCTTGCTGCAGCCCCGACCTCACAGTCCCCACAGTCCACTGGGGCGGTCAGCAAGTGCCCACCGCTACCGCCACACAACCACTGATCGCAACCTCCGTGGTTACCTAGAGCTGTTTTCTGGGTCTCCCACAGCTGACAGCACCAAATTCAGTAGCCTCCCACGCTCAGGTCGCCCTCATCAGAGAAGGACCATGCCCTGGCTGGCCTCACAGGATGATAACAGAGAGCTCGGAGTGCAGAATCAGCTCTATCATGATAAGCTGGCCACTTCTCCAAAGGCAGAGACTGAACCAATTAGCCCCTTGGCTAGATACTCAATGTCAGGTTACACCATGGAGAATGATGCATACAACAATAATAATTATTCCACTGTTTCTGAAGGCATAATTTCTTCACGACTAAATCACGCTAGGAATGTGTTTCAGAAATCCCAGGGTCATGCTGTTGGACAGATGAACGTTAGCCTGGAAAGACACATGCTGGTGCCTTGTCTTCAGCCCTTTGAGTTGACAAATCCTAACAACAATAGCAGTTACAGGCCACTGGAAAACCAGGGAGATATTTTTGTGACTGATCTAGAGGAAAGAGAACTTCCTAAATCGCTTGTTTTGGATACCCCTCCATCTAGTAAGAGTTCTGAGGAGGCACCACAACCAGGTGCAGTATATGACAGCAAAATAATTTCACCTCAGAGAGAGGAAGAAGAGGACACCAGCACTGTCTCCTCAACAACATGTGACACACCTTTGCCTCTTGACCCCTCGTTATCCAACAAGAAATGTATCCCTTACGTTCTGGACTGCACTGAAACTGATTGCTCAGTCATGTTGGACTGCTCAGAGCTGGAGAGTTCACCTGTTTTTAAGGAAGGATCTCGACTTGATGCAAAAACGCAGGACAACAACTTCCGAAGTCTTCTTAGAGATCCTAGTTCCCTTTCTTCTAATTTTGAGTCTTTGTCCACTAATGACCCATCAATGTCTACATCAGCTGATGAGCCCTTTGGTGGGAAGGCAGTTGAAGAGCGCCCAGAGTCAGTCACTCCTTCTGTTACTACTGACGAGGCAGATACTGAGAGCTGCGATACTGCAGAAGGTAGGAAGGTGGGTGAGAAGGCAGTGCAGACATGCAGCTCCAAACCAGCTCACTTAAAAACCAAAACTCTGTCTAAATCTGCAGCCACTCGAATTGGCCGGCCTGCAAGAGCACTCACAGCAAATGAGACCCAGAACTTGCGCAAGGTAGTACCCATCACCAAGCTGAGTCGGTCTGTCAGCAATGCTAAGAGAGTTGAGAAGTCTTTAGGACATGAGATCACAGAACCGAGGCGTCCTCTGCGCGAACAGAGCACGCCTGCAAGACGGGGCGAAAGACAAGGAAGACCTGCTCGCCATTCAAGCCTTCCTCCAGAGCAAGCCAAGGCACAAAGAGGAACAACCCCAAGTGCTGTAGGTTCTCGATGGTCAAGAGACCCCGCTCCACACAAGCCTTCCTTCAAGAAGCCGAATGCCAAACCTATTCGCAACATACCTAAACCTCCACATGAGGAAAAGATGTGTCGCTCTACCATGAGAGCCTTGGCCCAAGCTCAGGCTCAGGCCGCTTTGGAAGGCACCATGCCTCAGACGCCAACCCATGCCTCAAAAACCCCCTCAGCCCTGCCAAGCTTTGCTCGCAACACTGTCGCTTCCTCCTCCAGAACCAAAAAAGACTTGCCCGTACAACCTGCTCCAGGAACTCCATCAAAAAGCTCCACATTGTCCAGAAGTGGGTCCCAGAAGGCACCATCTGGTGGAAAAGCAGAATCCGTATGTAGTGGACACTCAACCCGAGGCGAGGACAAACCAGTTGGGTCTTTGAGGAGGGTTCAGAGCGTCCGAGCGCCTAGTCAAAGCACTCAGCGCAGTGACACGCCCCCGCCACAGACTGGGCGGGAGCATTCCCGCAAAGGTAGCAGTTTCTCTGAGAAATCCTTTCCCATCTCCAGCAGGACCCTCAAGCCCATGTGGAAGTAGAACGCATAAAAGAGGTCAAGCAGAAAGAGAGTGCAATCCTCCCCTACAGTTAACTTTGTTTTCTCCATATAGGCCTCTTGTATTGTTTGAATGTATCTAAAGCCTTTTACATGTAGCTGAAATTCTACGTACCCAGCTAGTGTTTCTGAAAAGACACTAGCTGCTGTCAACATTTGACAACACATTTTATGAGTAGCACTTCATCCATATAAGGATGTTTTTGATGGCCTTTTCTGACACTTGATACCATTCGTCAAACGTCGCACCTTCATACACTCCAATCTCACAATAGATATTTGATTTTTTTTTTTTAACATGGTTCCCATGCCTGATTTGTTATATCATATCTACTGAGATATTGAACTTAATGTGATACTTGGTTTTGTAGATTTCACTCCCTGTACAATGTGTACATGAACACTGTATAGTATGTCACAGGTTTATATCAAAATGTCACAGATAATTGCCGAAAATATGCGGGAATTCCACAGATTTTTCAAAATTTCTGCATCGCTCAATCACAGAGATGTAAACGAAAAGACATTTAGAATGGTTTGATGTTGTCTGGTCACAGAATTGCAGGGTTGCAGAGTTTAAACAGTACAGCTTTTTTAGTTTCTTAAAACTATATATAAACAATGTCTGGCATCAGGCAGCTTATTCATAACTATTTTTATGTAATAACGTTCTGAGGAAGGTCAGCAGAAAATGAGTGAAAAACAGGTAAACGAGTTCAAAAAAATGATAAAAAGATACAAAGAAAATGGGATACGGGTGGTACAGCTGTACAAGACCTGGTCGAGCACCAATACTCCCCACATCAGATTAACAGCACTTAAAGCTTCCATCTTTGAGAGAGGAGAAAATCCAGCTCCACTCTTGATTCATATCTGAAATCATCTACATGTGTCGCTGTCCATCCTTCCACTGGGAGAAGACAACTCAACACTATGAGAAAGGCTGTGTAGCTGTCAAGAAGCCTCACTGAGAAAAGGAAGTTTTGAAAAAAGGAATGAAGAAAATGTGCACTAGAAAACTGGACATCTGAGATGTGGAGTAAGGATTTATGGACTGATTAGTGTAAATTTGTAATTGGGATTATTTAGATCATGAAAAGCAGAAAATGCAACCAACTTCTGAGACTGAACTTGAGGTGTTGAAAAAAGTTCCTGCAGATTTCTTTGAAAAACTGAAAGCAGGTTTCCTGAAAAGAATGGAAACTGTAATAAAGGCGAAGGATGGACATGCAAAGTCCAAAAAAATTATATGTAGCATTATTATTCGTCATCTTTTTTCATGCCTTTCAACTCTCAATGAAGCTGAAAGCAACTTCTTTTTGCCAGTTTTTTGTTTGAGTTTTCCTGTTCCACCTTAAATGGAGCAGTTACATTCCGGCACCTCAGCTTCTGTTCAAATTTTTCCATTCCTCCTTGATGACGCAGCAGTTACATTCAGGCACCTCTACTTCTTAACAATGTGTGGAGTTCTGCACGTATCCCCTCCTCTTCCTCCTATCCTGTGCACAGGCATGGATGTCCCCTGTCGCTAACTGGCTGGACTACTGTTGTGTCTGAGACACTTTGTTTCAACATGTACAGATCCAGGACTGTGTACGAACACCAGATTTCCCCAGCACACACAGAACGGACAGCTAGCAGACTGTAAGGAGATATTAGCTGAATTTGACAGTTTAGTGGATTGAAGTTTAAATGTGTGCCTTTTAACGGTTTGTCTGGAAATGTAGTGAAGGGTGGTCTCTGCTTTTGCACATTACCAGAGTTTTAGAGGGATTAAACCCGTTGGATGTCTCGTTCCTATCACTGCCACTGTGAACAATTCTGACTCTCTAGAATGGAGCATTTCACATCAAACCGCTCCAAAGATTGAATTATGCAAACATTTGGAAAAGTCTGTGGAATTGTTAATGTGTTCTGTGCATGATGAAAAATGACCATGGCAAACTAATAGACATGTATTCACTAGATGAAAATTCACACTAGTGTTGCTGGTGCAGTCGAAATGAAGGAGTTCAATGTTCAGTGATCGTTTAAGTTTTATCGGAAAACTCTGGACATGTCCAATAGCTGCTGAATTGCTTTATGAATATGGTTTGAACTTGCCTTTTGATTCAGGGTCTTAGCTGCTGTATAAGGCTGTTTTGCTGCTGTAACTGTTGTATTCGTGTCCTTCTCTGTGAATATATTGCTAAATTCTTCTTTGCAAAGCCATAGTTTATATCAGGAGGGGCAAAACCTGGTGCTGGAGGGCTGAACAAACTCATCTCGTCTACACTACACTTCAGACAGTCTTGTAGTATGTACTTAAAATGTTATTCTTTAGAATGACAGCAGTAATAGTTATTAAACGATTAAATTAGACGAATTGCAAAAGAAAGGCTTGTTCCTGGAAATACATTTAAAACCATACATATCAGAATATATAGCAACATGTGCAGATGCATCCCAGTGATGGGTCCCATTGGCAAAATGGGAAAGATTTTTCTCAAAGCTCTCAAACTTTCCAAATAAAATAATTTTTGATTAAGTGGTAAAATTTAAATTCTAGTATTATCGTTATGAATGGCCTAGCAACATCTTTAATTTCTACCTCTAGGATCACATTTCGCCACCTCTGATTTGTTTGTTTCGGTGGCTCACTTATAGAGAATCACAAGCTTTTTCCACAGTTTTGCAGGTGTACCTCAGTCGCAACTTACGATGCCTTTACGTTGGAATGTCTCATGTATTTATGTCTGTGTGCATTGCTTTTATGATCGGTTGACGTGCTTTAGAAAAACATCCATGGCAACATGGAGAAGACTGGCACAATGGAATTGTTTTTTCCAGCTCTAGTTTGCTTGCCTCGCTAAAGTAGGCTACTGTAGACTTGGATCCAAATAACCCTCTTATGTGTTATTTTTAGTCCAGTTAAACATGTTGGCACGATTCTGCGTCGGTGCGTTTTCCTTTTTACCGTTCTTGCTTGACTTTTCTATTTTGAATGTTGTGTCTGATTTATTTTTTTGTCTCCCCTTGGAATTGTGTAATTACAATCAATATAAGCTAATCAATTAAAATGATAGAATCTAGACACTGTGCAAATGCTTGCTTTCTTTTTCTAAGTTTAATATAAAGAAACGAATAAGACACGGTAACTATGTGCGCAAGATGTAGACTGACTGTTATTCACTCTCTGCTGAACAAAAAAAGCAGAGACTAGCTTGAATTCCATGCTGTTCTGGTGCTGGTTTAGCTAGTCACCCAGCATGATCATGCTGGTTGACCAGCATACCAGCATCCAAAAACAGAACAAACGCTGGTTTTGCTGCTACTGGTTTTTCTAGCAGGGCTGGTATCTATGATGGACATATGTTGCATAGCTAAAACAGCATCTTGAAACCTGAATTTTGTCTTCTGTGGACTAAAAACCTTCAAGGGTGCTACCCAAAAGTGGTGGGGCAAAACATACTGTTTCCAAAAATAAATAAATAAATCAAATTAAATAAAATAAAAAGCATCTGGCTGAGTGACAATTAGGCCACTGACTAAAATCGCCTTTCATGTCATACCAATGACACGTCCTTATAAACCTATTCAGCGGTGGGTCGTAACTAGTTCCATTTACTCGAGTGCATGTACTTGAGTAAAATACTGATGGATCTGTTGTTTAACGCTTTTCAATCATATTCATATTACTTTTACTTCTACTAAAGTAAGAAAATGGATCTTTTTACTTGGTTCCATTTTAGCCATGTTTCCTTTGTGTTTCTACTCAAAGTATTTTTGCTTTAATTGTAGTAGCAATGCTTTTACCTAAGGATTGGTTTAGGCTCCTCTACCCACCTCTGAGCCTGATCGTGAACAATCTCAGTAATCTTCAGTAGCTGCAGCCTCAGTTATCAGTACGTGATATTTATAGTATATTTATATACAAAAACAGCCTGATGTTCTTCGGAGATGATAGCTGTATTATCTCTGGAGAACATCAGGCTGTTTTCATACCCAGTTCATTTTCCAAAGACCACGCCATACATTGCTTTTTGCAATCATTATTCATTAGTCTCTTTTGGTTCGGATGGTGGACTGCAAGGGCTAAAGTGGGCTAAATTGCACACATAGGTGTTTGTTTATTGATTAGATGTTTTGCGGAGATGCAAGCGCTCTGTTACTCTCACATTCACCGCCATGAAGACAGAAAAAACAGAGACGCTTATCATCTTTGTGAACAATAAATGAAATTGAACTGATCAGGTTGCTGATGCTTGGCCAAAACTTTGCTGTCATTATTTCATTGCCTGTCTCTCATTCTTTACAGGCGCTCGCAGTGCAGGAACGATATGAGCGCTTGTAAAGACTGAAGTGTTAAAGCAGCAGGTTGTGCAGACAGTACAGTGAAAATGTGCTCTGGAAAAAGCACCATCTAGTCTCTGACATGTTAGCTGTATTAGCTTTGTTCTAGTGCAAGCATGTCAAACTGGGGGCCTTCCAGGCCAAAGTGCTGCAGAGATTAGTGTTTACCCTCATCTGACGCTCTGAATTCAATTCATGCAGGCCTTACTAATTAGCTGATGAGCTGAATCAGGTGTGTTTAATGAGGCAGTGCGCTGAAGTCTGCAGTGTTTTGGCCTGCGAGGACTGGAGTCTGGCACATGGTCTAGAGCAACACTAAAGTTTCTTTCCATACTCCTTGCTGAGTGATGATTGGTGGGGTATTGTGAGGTTAAACATGTTTTATTAGTTAATATAATTTTTCCCTACCTGCTTGTGCCCGGTGACATAATCAAAACTCAGAAGACAGGCAAAATTCATTACTTTTCACTTTGATTAAAGATAGGAATGCAAGAATTTCATATTTTAAATCAGTAGAATGAATATGTGTTTAATGTGGCAAGAAACTAACAAAGCTTAATGACCACAATGAATGACCACACTTGGGGTAAGGGTAAAATTGCGTGACTGATTTTGATGGCATATGAAGGTGTAGCAAGTATCCCTATTCTTCATCCCCCCCCCTCTTATCTACATGATATAAATACATTCTGTCCACTCCAGAGACCACAGAGAGGAAGCTGAGAAGTTGAAATCTGTGTTTTGTGGGTGCAGTAAGGCAAATTATACATTCTGCTCATTCTGGTCCTACCCATGTCCTTGAGGACTCTTTAATTGATCCTGTGACCGAACGCTTTCATTTAAGTGAAGTCAGACAGTAAGACTCTGGGGACTTGCAAAGCTCTTAAACCTCTGCCTCAGCTCACTGCTAGGTGGTTGGATGAATCAGCTGAGCCGGGAAAACATTCAAGGGGACTTCATGGGGCTCTCTGGCCAAAATGAAACGTAATGCCTGCTTTATCTGTTTTCAACATGCCTTCTCACCTCCTACAGTGGTGCTGCAGCAAGATTGTCTGGTTTAAAGATGAATAAACTCCCTTCTGATGATGCATCTGGAAGGTGGGAGGAACCAAAGGTGTGCTGTGTAAATTCTGAAACTCATGAACGATACAAAATTGTAAGTTCTGTCAAACCATTGAGTGCACAGCACTGTGCTGCATTAGTCAACAAATAACATAGTTAATGCAAGTTTTAGGCCTGAACAATCAGGCATCCCTGAGTTAAGCCACCAGGTCTGCTCAGCTTATCTCTCTTTAATGGAACATACTGCACTTTATTAGCAGTTTCTAGCTCTGGTTTGAGGTCAGTTTCAGCCATTAGCCCCTCTGTCTGCCTGTAAACATGATACAAATGCAACTGTAGAGAGGAACAAAGAAGTACGCTACGGCACTTCACCCAGGCAACTGCTAAAGGCTGGATGGTATAGAAAAAAAAAACACCCTCTCCCTTCTTATTGGTTTGGACAGGAAATTTACTGTGGCGCAAAGGTCTGGCGCTTTATTCCACACACTTTTATAGCTCTGGGTGAGTGTTGACCTTAACTAAGGAGCCTATAAGAGACCATGAAAAAAAGGCAATGACGTTGCATTACCACACAATAATTTTATATTTCCCCAAACGGATCATGTATATGATCCCTTGTATGGCCACTTGATTTTGCAAGAGAACACAAAAAGTCTGTAAGGGCGTGTAAAAATACTGCAAGGGGGTGTAAAAATACTGCGAGGGAGCACAAAAAGTCTGTAAGGGGGTGTAAAAATACTGAGAGGGAGCCCAAAAGTCTGTAAGGGGGTTTAAAACTACTGCGAGTGAGCACGAAAAGTCTGTAAGGGGATGTAAAAATACTGCGAGGGAACACAAAAAGTCTGTAACGGGGTGTAAAAATACTGCGAGGGAGCACAAAAAGTCTGTAAGGGGGTGTAAAAATACTGCGAGGGAACACAAAAAGTCTGTAAGGGGTGTAAAAATACTGCGAGGGAGCACAAAAAGTCTGTAAGGGGGTGTAAAAATACTGCGAGGGAACACAAAAAGTCTGTAAGGGGGTGTAAAAATACCGCGAGGGAACACAAAAAGTCTGTAAGGGGGTGTAAAAATACCGCGAGGGAACACAAAAAGTCTGTAAGGGGGTGTAAAAATACTGCGAGTGAGCACGAAAAGTCTGTAAGGGGATGTAAAAATACTGCGAGGGAGCACAAAAAGTCTGTAAGGGGGTGTAAAAATACTGCGAGGGAACACAAAAAGTCTGTAACGGGGTGTAAAAATACTGCGAGGGAGCACGAAAAGTCTGTAAGGGGGTGTAAAAATACTGCGAGGGAGCACAAAAAGTCTGTAAGGGGGTGTAAAAATACTGCGAGGGAACACAAAAAGTCTGTAACGGGGTGTAAAAATACTGCGAGTGAGCACGAAAAGTCTGTAAGGGGATGTAAAAATACTGCGAGGGAACACAAAAAGTCTGTAACGGGGTGTAAAAATACTGCGAGGGAGCACAAAAAGTCTGTAAGGGGGTGTAAAAATACTGCGAGGGAACACAAAAAGTCTGTAAGGGGTGTAAAAATACTGCGAGGGAGCACAAAAAGTCTGTAAGGGGGTGTAAAAATACTGCGAGGGAACACAAAAAGTCTGTAAGGGGGTGTAAAAATACCGCGAGGGAACACAAAAAGTCTGTAAGGGGGTGTAAAAATACTGCGAGGGAACACAAAAAGTCTGTAAGGGGGTGTAAAAATACTGCGAGTGAGCACGAAAAGTCTGTAAGGGGATGTAAAAATACTGCGAGGGAGCACAAAAAGTCTGTAAGGGGGTGTAAAAATACTGCGAGGGAACACAAAAAGTCTGTAACGGGGTGTAAAAATACTGCGAGGGAGCACGAAAAGTCTGTAAGGGGGTGTAAAAATACTGCGAGTGAGCACAAAAAGTCTGTAAGGGGATGTAAAAATACTGCGAGGGAGCACAAAAAGTCTGTAATGGGATGTAAAAATACTGCGAGGGAGCACAAAAAGTCTGTAAGGGGTGTAAAAATACTGCGAGGGAACACAAAAAGTCTGTAACGGGGTGTAAAAATACTGAGAGTGAGCACAAAAAGTCTGTAAGGGGGTGTAAAAATACTGCGAGGGAGCACAAAAAGTCTGTAAGGGGATGTAAAAATACTGCGAGGGAGCACAAAAAGTCTGTAAGGGGATGTAAAAATACTGCGAGGGAGCACAAAAAGTCTGTAAGGGGTGTAAAAATACTGCGAGGGAGCACAAAAAGTCTGTAAGGGGATGTAAAAATACTGTGAGGGAGCACAAAAAGTCTGTAAGGGGATGTAAAAATACTGCGAGGGGACACAAAAAGTCTGTAAGGGGGTGTAAAAATACTGCGAGGGAGCACAAAATGTCTGTAAGCGGATGTAAAAATACTGAGAGGGAGCACAAAAAGTCTGTAAGGGGATGTAAAAATACTGCGAGGGAGCACAAAAAGTCTGTAAGGGGATGTAAAAATACTGAGAGGGAGCACAAAAAGTCTGTAAGGGGGTGTAAAAATACTGCAAGGGAGCACAAAAAGTCTGTAAGGGGGTGTAAAAATACCGCGAGGGAACACAAAAAGTCTGTAAGGGGGTGTAAAAGTACTGCGAGGGAGCACAAAAAGTCTGTAAGGGGTGTAAAAATACTGAGAGGGAGCACAAAAAGTCTGTAAGGGGTGTAAAAATACTGCGAGGGAGCACAAAACGTCTGTAGGGGTGTAAAAATACTGAGAGGCAGCACAAAAAGTCTGTAAGGGGTGTAAAAATACTGAGAGGCAGCACAAAAAGTCTGTAAGGGGGTGTAAAAATACTGCAAGGGAGCACAAAAAGTCTGTAAGGGGGTGTAAAAATACTGCGAGGGAGCACAAAAAGTCTGTAAGGGGGTGTAAAAATACTGCGAGGGAGCACAAAAAGTCTGTAAGGGGTGTAAAAATACTGAGAGGGAGCACAAAAAGTCTGTAAGGGGATGTAAAAATACTGCGAGGGAGCACAAAAAGTCTGTAAGGGGTGTAAAAATACTGCGAGGGAGCACAAAAAGTCTGTAAGGGGTGTAAAAATACTGCGAGGGAGCACAAAAAGTCTGTAAGGGGTGTAAAAATACTGCGAGGGAGCACAAAAAGTCTGTAAGGGGGTGTAAAAATACTGCGAGGGAGCACAAAAAGTCTGTAAGGGGTGTAAAAATACTGCGAGGGAGCACAAAAAGTCTGTAAGGGGTGTAAAAATACTGCGAGGGAGCACAAAAAGTTTGTAAGGGGTGTAAAAATACTGCGAGGGAGCACAAAAAGTCTGTAAGGGGGTGTAAAAATACTGCGAGGGAGCACAAAAAGTCTGTAAGGGGTGTAAAAATATTGAGAGGGAGCACAAAAAGTCTGTAAGGGGTGTAAAAATACTGAGAGGGAGCACAAAAAGTCTGTAAGGGGTGTAAAAATACTGAGAGGGAGCACAAAAAGTTTGTAAGGGGTGTAAAAATACTGAGAGGGAGCACAAGGTGTTACAAATGCACCTACAGTGCATCCGGAAAGTATTCACAGCGCTTCACTTTTTCCACATTTTGTTTTGTTACAGCCTTATTCCAAATTTAATTATATTAATCTTTTTCCTCAAAATTCTACACAAAATACCCCATTGTGACCATGTGAAAAAAGTTTTCTCGAGAGTTTTGAAAATGTATTAAAATTAAAAAACAAAGAAATCATATTTACATAAGTATTCACAGCCTTTGCCATGAAGCTCAAAATTGAGCTCAGGTGCATCCTGTTTCCACTGATCATCCTTGAGATGTTTCTACAGCTTAAATGGAGTCCACCTGTGGTTGATTGGACATGATTTGGAAAGGCACACACCTGTCTATATAAGGTCCCACAGTTGACTGCATGTCAGAGCGCAAACACCAAGCATGAAGTCAAAGGAATTGTCTGTAGACCTCCGAGACAAAATTGTCTCGAGGCACAAATCTGGGGAAGGATACAGAAAAATTACTGCTGCGTTGAAGGTCCCAATGAGCACAGTGGCCTCCATCATTCGTAAATGGAAGAAGTTCGGAACCACCAGGACTCTTCCTAGAGCTGGCCGGCCGTCTAAATTGAGCGATCGGGGGAGAAGGGCCTTGGTCAGGGAGGTGACCAAGAACCCAATGATCACTCTGTCAGAGCTCCAGCGTTCCTCCGTGGAGAGAGGAGAACCTTGCAGAAGGACAACCATCTCTGCAGCAATCCACCAATCAGGCCTGTATGGCAGAGTGGCCAGGCGAAAGCCACTCCTTAGTAAAAGGCACAAGGCAGCCCGTCTGGAATTTGCAAAAAGGCACCTGAAGGACTCTCAGACCATGAGAAACAAAATTCTCTGGTCTGATGAGACAAAGATTGAACTCTTTGGTGTGAATGCCAGGCGTCATGTTTGGAGGAAACCAGGCACTGCTCATCACGAGGCCAATACCATCCCTACAGTCAAGCATGGTGGTGGCAGCATCATGCTATGGGGATGTTTCTCAGCAGCAGGAACTGGCAGACTAGTCAGGATAGAGGGAAAGATGAATGCCGCAATGTACAGAGACATCCTGGATAAAAACCTGCTCCAGAGCGCTCTTGACCTCAGACTGGGGCGACGGTTCATTTTTCAGCAGGACAACGATCCGAAGCACACAGCCAAGATCTCAAAGCAGTGGCTTCAGGACCACTCTGTGAATGTCCTGGAGTGGCCCAGCCAGAGCCCAGACTTGAATCCGATTGAACATCTCTGGAGAGATCTGAAAATGGCTGTGCACAGACGTCTCCCATCCAACCTGATGGAGCTTCAGAGGTACTGCAAAGAAGAATGGGCAAAACTGCCTAAAGATAGGTGTGCCAAGCTTGTGGCATCATATTCAAAAAGACTTGAGGCTGTAGTTGCTGCCAAAGGTGGTTCTACAAAGTATTAAGCAAAGGCTGTGAATACTTATGTAAATATGATTTCTTTGTTTTTTAATTTTAATAAATTTTCAAAACTCTCGAGAAAACGTTTTTCACATGGTCACAATGGGGTATTTTGTGTAGAATTTAGAGGAAAAAGATTAATTTAATTCAATTTGGAATAAGGCTGTAACAAAACAAAATGTGGAAAAAGTGAAGCGCTGTGAATACTTTCCGGATGCACTGTAAACTGGTCTTAGATCAGCATTAGAAAAGGAGCATTTTACAAGACACTCACCAACAAAAGCTTCATGCTGGTGGCTCTGTAGTGACCGTGTTAGTGAGTGGGTGGCCATCCTTTTCAAACCATGTGACTTTTATGGACGCCTTATTTGTAGTATTGTAAAGTTGTCATGGCAACTCAAAACACAGCCGCGGCTCTGTTCTCTCATTCAGCTTTAAATATCACTGCTGGATATAGCAGCACAAAGTGAGTCAGCATTACTCTTCAGTCTTAAATGTTCAGTTTTATTTAATGTAATTTGAAGCTACTGATGCATTGGCTTACATTTGTGGATTACAACGCAGCCTTGTTCAGCTCATGATCGTATATTAGTTTGCACACTAACTGAACAGTTAGTCAAACAATGGCAAATATAAATGTAAGCTTCAGTGTGATGTGATGGTTCTGTGAACTGCGCCAGGAACCAGAGGCTCTTGGTTGTTTTCTATGAGGAAATTTTATGAATTGGTACTTGGACCACTCTTAATTTTATGTAGTTGTCTGTCAAAACAGCCATCTATCCATCTGTTTAACAGCATTAAGATTTAACAACCAAATCAATTTTTCCAGTAATTTAGTGTGTCCCCCTGGTGGGCCGACTCAGGAACATCTAGTAAACGACATGCTCATAGTGTTGATTTTGTTCATGATGTAAACAAAAACCCCTCTGAACAACACCAGCTGTACTGAACCATACATATTTAATTAATAGCACTTCTATTTATGTTGACCATCACTGTGATATTGAGTCACGCTATGCTGGCTCAGACCCTCCTTGACCAGAATCCGTAGCTGTTACATAATTTTCCCACTTTGATGTCTAGAAAAGCCAGAGCTTGTAACTTTTCCAGAACAACTCAAATGTTCAATTCACACACCGAGCATTGACTCAAACCAAAACACGACCACCTCAGAAACAGATGGTAAACCCAGTCAAAGCGGACTGACTCCTCATTTCAGCTCCAGTGGGTCGTTTGTTGAAAGCCTTCACATTCATGGTTGTTGCACATTCACAACCAGAGAGTGAAAGAACGGCTAAAACACAGCAATAAGCAGCGTTGACGTATCAGTGCTCGTCAAAAGCTACTCGAAGCTTCCACCTGATTTAGATCTTCGACAAACCCTGTTACTGCAGCTTTCCAGCACAAGATGGCGGCATTGCATCTCCAGGCAAGAGGAAGCCGAGACCAGCAACGACATCAGGTGAGCTCACAAAACTCTGATTTTATGATGAAATGACACTTGTGCTGATGTGGTTTTGCTTTATTCCAGTAGATTTGTGTCCTTTTTGAAGAAAAGATGCAGAATGCCGTCGCTGAAGCTTTCAGTTGGCCTGTTTTGACGCTAAATGTGTGCGTTTTTGAGCTTAGCGCTAGAGAATGTTTGGGTTCATTTAGAGGATTTGGTTCAGCTGTGGGACTGAAGCTCCTCTGTGAACTTAGCTGCGGTTTAAAGCCCAGTTCAGTGCAGCTGTTGTGTGTCTTTTCGTCGTTTAAGAGCGATAAACTGCTCTGTTTTACTAACGTCCACTTCATTTCATGCCATGAGCCCAAAATGAACTTTGGAGTTGTTGAAAAAGTTGAACAGTCTTATACTGCGTGACACCTGCTGGTGAGTGTTGGTATTGCAGCTGGAGTTTTGGGTTTGTGTTCTTAAAATTTGACACATTTCTTAGACCTGGCAGACTTTAGACGGCTTTGATTTCAGACTGAAGCTGCATTAAACGCAGTTCCCCCATAGAAGTGGACTTTTCTCCCTTCTGTTTAGCGAGTACAGGTTCTTTTAGCTTTTTTCCTGAAACACACTCTTTGGATATCACTAGTAGATACTTGTGATTGATGTTCCTGATGTTCTTGATGTTGCTGTTGACCAAGTGCTACAGCGAATGCTGGCTGATGTGAGTCTTTTTACAACTAATGTCACAAAGCAGCTTCAGTGAATTCCAGTAAAGACAAAGTTTTAACATGAATGTAAAAACCCGCAGGTGAGCAAGCCAGGGGCGACAGTGGCAAGGAAAAAGTCCCTCAGAGCTGAGAAAGAAACCTTGGGAGGATCCAAGGCTCACAGGGAGGGACCTATTCTCCTCTGGTCGAGCTACCTACGGAGTTATTCTACTACTTTTATTAGTAGTAGTAATAGCTACACTCTCAGAAAAAAAGGTACGACACTGTCACTGGGGCAGTACCCTTCTTGTCACAGTGATGGTACCCTCAAGGACACATCTCAGTACCCTTTAGTCATGGAACATAACTGTACCATAATCCATTGAAATGATATTTTCTAAGATGTACTGACTCCACGCACCCCGTCTCTTCCCAGGCTTTTTATTAAATGGTTCTGTTTTAAAACATTATTTTATAAAAAGATACAAATGTCTACTTTTCTACTGGGGAATTCTTATTTAAGGTGCACAGTTTGACCTTAAAACCACTGTTGTACCTTTGAGGGAACGTTTACACTGTTTGTACCTTGATGAACGAATCATATACCTACGTGGTACCTTTATTTCTAACAGTGTAGGAGTCCATGAAAAGTTCAACGTAGGATGGGCAGCTAGTCCAGGGTAAGTGGCGGGTAGCTGGGGCATGGGCAGCTGTAATAACGTTTAAAATGTTTTGTCTCTTGATCTTTTCAGACCTTCACCTTGTGCTGATGTCAAGAAAACCACACTATCCTTCCTTGAAATGACTGAAAACGTCCAGTGCAATCGGTGTTAGAAAGAACAAGCCAAGTTTTCAAGAGTTTTAAGACGGAGTTTCAGGCTTCTGGATTTCACTGGTTTTTGGAATCTATGTGTGTGAGTGACAAACTGCTCCACTAACAGGTCAATGAGGGAGAGTTTGGCCTTCACCTCTACAGTCCTCCTAGACTTTTTAGTGCAGCTGTAAGTGAGCTTTCTGCTCTCAGTCTGTGAGTCCTCCACTCGGTAAAGTCTCCAGTGCAGTTACTGGGATGAAGTGCTGAGTCTCAGCTCAACTCCAACTCCCTCTCCTCTAAGAGCACTTTTTGGAAGAGAGAGAGGGCGAGAGACATTAGCAATACATTGAGAGGGAGAATGTGTTATAATGGGGCTCCATGAGGAAACTCAGAAAATAAAGTGTGAGAGTGCTGATTTGCATATTCATAGCTAATTAACCAATCATGTGCAGCGAAAGGGCCCAAAAATCCATGAGCCATTTATAAACCTTGTGATATGACTAGGATTCTCCATCACGGTGAATTCAAAAAATAACTTTATATACAAGTTTTTCTTCACCGCGGATGAGAACACTAGCACAACAGAATAAATATAGAGAGTGCAGCACACCATCCTGGTGAAAAATTGTTGCAAAAAAAATTCATTAAAAAAAAAAAATCTGCCTGTGCAGACCTCACCAGCTGACCTTCACTCTTCAACTTAGTGTTGATTCTCTCTTACTCTAGCAGCATCAGCAGCCATCCTGCAGGTGCTTGCTGCTAAAGCACTCTTGCTTTCAGTGAGGCTTAGAACATCATAAGATCTTGTGTTACATGATCAGTGATGTCCTCAGCCTCTACCCATGTTGGGTTGAGAGCAAGGAAAGGTAAATTTTGGACTGTGGGCCCAAATTTGTCTGAGTATGTTGTCATGAAGCTGTAAGTATGTCGGGACTACTTTTCTCATTAATGGTATGTTCATCACTAGACCCATTGCTCCACCTCAGATGGTAAAACGAGCACAACAGAATGAATAAATAAACGCTGGTAGCACCAAAATTTCTTCATAACAACATGACTTCACCCTCATGTTAATCTGGAAGTAGGACTCAGCAACTCTGACAACTGAAGCAGTCTTCACTCAGTCCAGACTTTAAACAAGAAGCTATAAAACAGCTATGCATTTACTTTCAGTGCAGTTTATTGGGAAGCTTAAGGTACATCATGACTACTTTCCTAATTTATGGTAAACTCACTACAAGAGCTTCACTTGGGCGTCAGGGCTACATGTACGGTGACTACCAGGCTAGCATGAATGTGAAATCTGGGTTATTGTACTAAGCAGAGTCAATAAATGATGGCTATATTTCGCAGTTTATTGTATGAGCAGTTAAAGCTTGAAGGCAACGCTACTACCTCTGTTATTGCTCTTGAAAAAACACGTTAACCAGCTTCTTTGACTGGCTTATAAAGCGGCACATATTATCAGCACAGGCTGCATATGCAGGCTTAAAGAAAGATACATCTTTCAGCACTCAGAGACACAGCTGTGAGATCACATTAGCACTCCATCACTAGTCTTCACCTTTATGGTAACAGCTCTGATCTATCAGACAGCTTCTATTTTTTCAGGAGACTCAGGAGTTTTTCCAAGAAATGTGCCAGGATATTTTTACACACCTCCAACGTTCAGTCTTATAAGTTGGTTGCATTTTCTGATTCTCACCATCCCAGAAATGCCAATTACAATGTAGACCCTTTGGTCCATAATCTCTCCATCTCAGATGTCCAGTTTGTCCATGATGGAATAGCTACTTCCACTGCAGTATTGGTTATGAGACAAACCTTCTCAGCTGGAGAACAAGTGGACTTTAGAGTTTTTTCAAGCATGCATCTTTGTTATTCCTTTAATCCAACATGATAAAGCCTTCATACTCAAAACTTTGCAACTTTGCTCATGGGGGTGAGCCAGGCCTTTGAGCTAAGTAGACTGTTGGTTTGAACCCTGGTCCAGATTAAGTGTTGTGGTTCAGCTCTTAAAAGCGTTCAATAGTGATGTTTTTATTTTGATGTCGCGCTCAAAAAACTTTCTTTACTTTGAAGCACTGTATCGATGCTTGGCTCATTTTCCAAAAACACTGTGATGCCCAAAGTTTTTTCCACCCTCAACTGCTGACCGCTTTGGTAATTGATTGACCAGAAAATAACAGGCACAGGCTACCACGGTTTTAAGTCAATAACTAACACTTATATCCTAATTTAGGTTTTACGTTCATATGGACTATGAAGGCGTTTTATATCAACAAGGTGATGCCTGAGTCGGTCTGAGATTTGCTATGAATACCAGCTATAAAAATAATCCCCGCTTAAACGACCAGTAGGCTTAAAACCTGGTTTTGCTTTCTAATGGCAACTGGCTTAATACTTAACATTAGAGACTACTAATTTCCTGTAGAACACCTTTAGATCCCATTAGAAAATGATCAGTAGCATCAGGAATCAGAACACCTATTTTAGCTGCAGTTCATGCTTGTAACCACCAGGTGTCACTAACGCACTTCTGAGTACTGAACCCTTTCTCGAAACAATAGAATGTTAGGAATAGTAAGTAGGACAGAGTGATATGTGGATAAAGTGATGCGAGTTTTGTCAGGAGATTTGCTTTAAATACCAGCTGCGCATGTGGCCTCTAAGGTGGTGCCGTGGTTTGTCACGTAACCTGCATCATCCGTGTGTAAGTAAGTGCATTTAGTGCTTTAGAAACGAATTATATGCTTTTAAATCACTAAAAGATAAAAGATTTGAACTTTTATACTATAGCCTCCTGCTACTGGCTGGCGCTGCACCGAAAGATTCTGGAGGTGTGTCTAGGCAGATAGCCACACGCAAAGGCTCATGGTATGCGCGCGTCCTCCAACAAAGGGAGTTATTTAGTTGTTTTATGTTAGTTTAAGTTGTACATTTGTGTTGTGTCAAAGGGGTGTGGTTTTTGTGTTTGACTTCAGTCACCATCAGGGTGGGGCTGGTCACCACCTCCTCTGAGACTTAACAGGTGTAGTTTTTTTTTTTTTTTTTGCTGGGTTTTGGGGGGGTTATTGAAGCTGGAAACAAAGGAACAGCAACACTTTTAAAGCCTTTTCTGCCCCCTCTCTCCCCTTCATCTCTTCTCAGTCTGCTGCTGCTCCTCCTTCTGCTCTCATCTACTCTCACTTTCCAACCTTCCTCACCATCACTCTTTAGCTGCCTTCAAACTCTCTACAACACAACAAGGCCAGGATTTGAACCTGCAACCTCCCGATTAGGAGGCATAGCTTTTCCCACAAAGCCACCATTCTTTTTTTTTGGGGGGGGTCGGGGGTCTTGTCTTCTGTTTCTGTGACCCATGGAATGCATTAAGCATTGGTCACCAACTCTCTGCCTGGAGAACCACTTTCCTTTATAGTACCAGTCAGCATCTAACATACTGTGCCCTCTCCACACCGACATGCACCTGATGCAGCCCATCGAGGACTGCTGAAGTTGTTCATCAGCTGGAGCAAGAGTAGCAGACTGTGGTTTGAACTACAGTCCACAGGAAGGTAGAGCTCCAGGACCAGGGTTGGTGGCCTCTGAAATGAGGGAGTCCGCCTCAGGCACCTGTGGTGGGTTCTAATCAAGAACAAAGCACTCAGTGGTGCTATTAAACCTGAGCATCTTTCTCAAGGGCAAGCGAGCCTTTGATTTGTTTGTGTGTCCCCATCTGTGACTCTAGGATTCGGTGCAGAGTTAGCCGCTTGGAACCTCGTGTAGACTGAGTGACACTGATTATGACCATGTGTTATGACGGTGTGTGATTTCACAGCGGTGAGGACGCACATTGTCAACTGTGGGTGATTAAAGACTGCTAGCCGAAGGATAGTCTGTCCAGGTATTAGTGGTTCTAACAAGTGTACCATCAATTCTGTTTACTCACACAGCAGCCATTCTGCTGCCAGGTAAGCATTTACATTTACATTTATGGCATTTTGCTGACGCTCTTATCCAGAGCGACTTACAACTTGATCATTTTACACAGGGGGGGCCAAGGTGGTGTTAGGAGTCTTGCCCAAGGACCCTTATTGGTATAGTGTCCTTGGGCAAGACTCCTAACACCACCTTGGCCCCCTCTGTGTAAAATGATCAAGTGGTAAGCAGCTATGGGAAGTGGACAGGTGAGCATAAATGGGCATATGCCAGCACAAATGGATCTGCAAAGATATTGTCCCGTTTCCACCGAGTGACATCACTGCAAGATCATTTCAGTTTCTTCAGTACAGCCTCTTGAAATGTAGTCTTGTTCCTCTTGAGTAATCAGTAACCATCTCATCAGTAATCTCTGGGAAACTTCATATTTGGCATGCACCCAAGCTAGTTTGTACTCCACAAGTTCATGCAAAAGCCTTTGATGAGTAGATCAGAGCCACCCGGGAGTCGTCTGAAGACGGGCTTCAGTGGAAGAGATCAGACTAAAATCTGACCTTTTTGTACAAAGGCTTTAACGCGGTCAGTAGTGACCTACAAATAGTGCAGAATCTTCAGTATTTCTTCCTTTAACTGGGTAGAACTTTCCTTTGTTTCAAAATTGTCTAAATTCTAAAATGCTCTCTTAATTTGCAGGTTTAAATGAGACATTCCCAGATTTTTGGACCACGTTGTAAACTGGTCCAGCAGAGCTCACCAGTTATCAGTGTTGGTGTCCGTTACCAGTAAAACACTTCTCTGCTCATCAGTCTACTCCTCTGGCACGTAAACTGTAAGGCCATCGGGTAGTAACTAGACACAGTAGCAGATACGTACTTCTACATTTCAGCTAGCAACTTAATAATAATTAATAGATTAATAACTGGGGTTTAACATATTAACTGCACTTCAGTAAAGGTGTGGTTACTTGGTCAAAATCTTAGTTAAAAATGGAAGTACGGAGACAAAACTACACTTAAGTGAAAGCCAAAAATGTCTACATTAAAAAACACAAGCATATTAAAAGGCACCAAGGCAATGTTTTAACATACAGCACTAAGAGAATTCTGAACCTTTGGTGGTATTGGGTATAATGAGTAGTGGGCATGCACAAATACGAGCTCAGTTGTATGCGAAGGTTTGGGCACTCCTGGTCAAATGATAAGTTTCGTTGCTTTTCGAAGTGAAAATAAATGAAACGACCCTCCTCCTGGAGCTCGATTGTCCTGCTAAGTTTGCTACCAGTCTGCCTCTAACATGCTGCCCGCTGCCTTCTTCAGAAGTGCTTGATTGGCTGGATCAGGTGCATTAATCAGTGGGAGCAGGTGAGGCAAATTGTGGTTTGAACTAACATCCGCTGGAAAGCAGATCTTCAGGAAGCAGTGTTGGTGACCAGTTCACTACATTTTCATGGACAGTGACCGTTTATGTGCTTGATTTAATATGCTGAAAAAGTAAAACAGAAAATGTGGCCTGTGCAGAGGTTATGGCATGGCTGTGAACTGAAATGTGCTGTATTTACGTTTGTCCGGTTATTTTTCTCTTAGAAACTCAAAAATACAAAGAATCTAAAGTTTGCATATAACTGTACATAAGTAGTTGTGCAGAAACAGGGCGGTTTTATTGCATATTGATATGAATGTAGTTCAAGTGCAGTTTTCTGAGTAAAAGTATGAGTATTCAAGTATAGTAGCTTATATAGTGAATTAAGTATTTTCCACTACTAATGTTTAATACTACTTGCCAAATGAGTGGAAACATCATTTCTGAACAACAGAAGAACCTTATGGTGCTGAACATTGCAGATCTTGGCTCTCTGTGATGGATATGTGTCTGATTGTTACTGGAGCTTGGCTTGTTTCAGTGTAGCATGCATGAAGACGCTGGTCACATAGTTTAAACCAAACTGCTCTGCAACCACCACAAAAGCTTCATTGTTTGTCTGGATGGTATTTAAATTACAGTGTGCTCCATTTAAGTATATGGAGCAAATTTGTAATAACTCCATTCGTTTTGTTTACACTTAATTGTGACTCATGGGACTTATGCCATGGTAACTTAAATTCACTGCCTTTACACCAGTAACTAGTACACCAGAAACTAGCTCCGTTTCTTCCAAAGACAACTATATACAATAAATATATACTTTAATAAAATATACTATAATTGTAACACATTCATATCGCATGGAAAAAACATCTTAAACAAGCTTAGTACTAGTGATGTCTTTCTGAAGCAGTGAATATTTGCTTAAACTGTATTTGGAAAGGGTTCAGTACTCAAAGCTTTAAAAACCAGTGCACATTGATGACACCTGGTGGTTACAAGCACGAACAGTTGCTCTACATCTACAGTACTATGTCATGGGAGATTTCTAGGATAGAAAAATCTATTGATTTAAAAGTAATTCATTTCTTAAGCAACAGAAGTAATGAGTAAGAAAACTGCCACAGAGGTGTGTGATAATCCTTGAAGAAAAAAAAAAACACAAACTATTAAAAGCATTGGTTCCTGCTGGTGCCCTGTAGTCATTAATGAATGTGTTTTCCTGATAGCACAGTGTAAATGACTAACAGGTGTTCCCTGACTTATTCCAGATGCAAGTAATGGTTTCCTAATGGGGATCTAAAGATCCAGTTCCCATTAGAAAGCCAAATAGACAGGTTGAAATCCTAATGGTTCTGATGGCCTTTAAGTAAGGATGATAAGATGATGGCATCACCTTAGAGCTGATATTTACAGCTGGTATTCATAGTAAATCTAGTGACTCTTGCATCACCTTATTCACGTCTAGTTTTGCTCTACATAGTCTTTGAAGGTCATACAACACATGCTGGTTCATTTATGCTGAATCTGTTTTCGAAGCAGTGAGCGATTGTGGACAGAAAAAAAAATAGTCACTCATCACGAGTGTTTTTGGAAAATGGACCTAAATGTCCATGTAGCACAGTTCAAAACAAAGCAAACTAGTTTCCTGATATGTAATATCAGAGTAATAAAACCACGAACGGTTTGTAACGAATCAACTACAGATATCAATGAGCCAAAATTAAGGTTCTATGAGGGGAGGTAAGCTGGGGTGGATGACAACACACAGGCGGTATGGTAAACAAGGTGGAAAGACACACCCAATATGCAAATTCATGGCACGAAGAGTCAATGGTAAGGATGTGTCTAACTCAAGAAAACTGTGCTGACCAAACATTCAAATAAGGCTGAGAAGCCTTAACTCACTTCTACTGACTGTCAGTAGAAGATGGTTCCCCTCTGTCTGTGAGGAGAAGAGACCCCTGAGCAGGAAGTGCTCTAAGTTCTCCACCTCAATAAGAGTGAATCTGTCATAACTGCGCAACGGCATTGAACCTCCAACAGCTCAGAGCGTTCGCTTGGTTCCACAGCACTGGATGATCTCCGAAATCACACTGAAAGAGCCGTGAGTGCCGCGAGTGCAGGGGTTGATGTTGTCAGTACTGCTGGAGGACGGTCATATTGAGCATTTGTAAAATGACATAATAAACTTTATGCTCACACCATTTACAATGTACTGCACTGTTCTGTAATGATTTACAAGTGAAAATCGGATGAGTCTTCTTCACCCTGTATATTGTCAGTTTGCCAGATAGGGATTATGCCTAGTCTTCCACTGTGAAAGTCTGCATTGAAAGGAAAATGTACTAGGTTTAATCCCAGTCTGGGAAACTGTGCCTTGATGACCCACCACATGCAGGGACACACTGTAGTAATAAGTACGTATTCAAATACAGGCATTTTTAAAAACACATTTTTCAGTTTAGTGGTGCATCATAGAGAACATTTGCCAAGGTCATGTCCTTTTATCACAGTTTGCATGATAAACTGGTCGTTGCCAAAGTAAATCACCATTAAAATCTATGCAGAACAATATTGAAATGTTTTTTGAAGAAAAAAAGTACAACATTAAACAGTTAATGCAGCTACTAGACCAACTGCAAACAAGCTAGAAGTAGATCCTTACCTGCTTTTATTATGTGATAGACCACTGACTGCTGTCAACTGGCTGTCTATGAGTCTTTGTGTGTTAAAGTAGAAGGGTGCATACTTTTTTGGTCTTCATCCTTTAGTAACATTTAGTCATCATAAACATGCACTGGCCACGTGATGGAGCCAGTGAGTTCTCAGAGAGCAAAGGAAAGATGATGTACAACTGGGGTGCCCAACGTTTTGTCTTGGTGGGCCAAAGTGCAACGTATCTGGTGGTCCAATGGTCATAAAGACAAAAGAGTTTACAAATCTTAAGGTAAAAAGTTGTTTTCAAGATGTATTCTAAAACATTGCACTGTGTGATGTTTCAAAATACCTCAATAGATACAAATTTGAAAAGAAAAATGAGTTTAATACGTTACTCCGTTTCGCTCTGTCATTGTGGGAGAGGGTGGGTTTTAGGGGCACTTTCGGTTTGACCAAACCAGGCATGTCATTGTTAAATAAGTGGTGAAGTTCAGTGTATTCTATTATTAATCTTAGCGCTCTAATTCAAAAGAAAACTTTTCAAATCTCTGAAAATTCCTAAATAAACATTTTAAAAACACTTTCTAGGCTTTTCTTTTGGCCAAATAATTTTTATTCATGTGCTGTACATCATGTTGAGCAAAGATAAAAGAAAAAGTGACCATATGACCAAAGCATTCAGGCCACACTGTCAAATGTAGCACACATCTGCCAGATGAGTGCTGTGCAGAATGAAGAGCGTGTGTGCAGTGTCTGCTGTAAAGTTTTGGAATGTATGGAGAGACACCACGTTAAGACGGTGCTGTACATAAGCATAAAGCTAGAGAATGAAAATGTAAGCTTATGCGTTAAGCAGAAAGAGCAAAAAGGTGCTCAGTTAGCATGTCCCCCCCCCCATCTCATATTCCAACAAACCCCACCTCCTTTATCTCTAAAAAAAAATTAAGGGCGTTCTCAAAGTTTCCAAAGAATTTCCAAAGATGGTTTATCTTCCCTCAAACATCAGCGAGTCCTCTGAATTATGAGGTTGTTAAGTAATTGAAATACTGAATGTTTCAAGAAAGCTAGTACATCACAAAACTAGCAACCTCATCAAAATACCCCACCCAAACCAGCGAGCTTTGTGTGGCTTTGGCAGTAACGGGCTACAATGTAGAGTAGCGAGAAGTGTAAAATAGTTTTGCTAGCTTTGCTAGTATTCCAGTTTCATACAATTTATACAATTTATTTAATGTACAGAAGTGTTAGCTTTCCCGTAGCATTATTCATATTTCGAATGCATAAAAATCTCATGATTCAGAGGATCCAAAATAATGCACAACCTCAGATCTCTATTGGCTAACAGTTCGTCAGGGAGATCGTAAGCAGGGCACCAAAGCAGCACGTGATACTACCAGCCAATCGGAATGGAGGAGGAGGGGCTTGTCAGCATACGGCAAAAAACATGCGACTAGGACGATTCTTCCTAAACTATTCCAAGTGAGCACACTGGAAAACGACAAAGAGTCAACATTATGGGCACTTTTGATTCATTTGGCATCGTGGTTAGGTGCGCAGAAGGAAAATGACACGCCAATGTACATAAAAAACGACCACAGGTTGATTTTCACATGTAACAAACGCAGTAGGCCACAATGACCGCAGTCTTGAGATGTTTCACTTCTAGTAAAGTGAATGAACGTCGGTTTTGTCCTGCCTCAGATATTAACAGTGGCCTGAGATGTTGCACCATTACACATTAAGCAAGAAGAACTGGTGATAAAAGTTTCTAAGACTTCAGTATTTTACAGCATAATGGTGGATTGATCTGACAGATTAAGACATCCAGCACTGAGGGACAAAAAACACACAGTAAGGAGGAAAAAGGTTCAACAAATTAAATACAAACTGAGTTTATGGCCTTATAAAAAAACACCTTAAGCCAAAGAGTTTCTTTTTTTAGTTTTAACGCATTTTTCATTAAGTGCTTCCCTTTCTTGTTGCATATTATAGGGTAAACATTACAAAGACCTACATGCTTGAATCACAGAGACACTCCCTTTTTTGTGGGTTACACAGTGAAACAGACAAGATGACAAAGTTAAGAACTGTTAAGATATTTTTTGTCCACAATCATCCCAACCAACTGTGACCCTGTGAGGCTGTATGTGCGTTTTGCTTTGTGTAGATGCAGTTACATCCCTTGAAATATTATGCTTGTATTTAAGTGCATCAAATATTTTTTAAATTTTTTTAACCCTTTTAGATGACCCTAAAACACAGTGTTCAAGTTCCTCTTAGACGGTCTAAATCAGGTGAACAGTAAAATGTGTTTTTGTACAGAGATTACTTTTAGAACAGAGGCCTGTTTCACAAAGCCAAATTTCTTGCTTAGCTGGCTAACTTCAAACTTAGCCTGATCTAGCACTGGCTTTTCTGAGCAGGTTATGCTCAAGATTGTGAATCGTAAACAGCTCTTGGACCAAACTGTGCCAGCCTAACAGTGGAGGTTGACCCTCTGCTCCTTTCTAGGTCATATTTTTTTTGCCAAGTGCTGCAAGTCAACTTTTAAACTTGTTTATATACATATGCAACATTAGAAAGGGAGAAAACCACAACTCCAACCAATTCACTTCTTTGTTGCATTTGGGCTGAACAACCAATTATGCAATATTGCTTTATGCAAAATATTAAGCAATTATTGTAATTTCAAAAGGTACCAAAGTTAACACAGCGACAGTGACAACTGTCTACTATGAACTGTCTTTCTATATATTTAAAGTCTACACTTTGGTGACATCAACAATGCGCAGACCAAAAAGCCTTGACAGAGCTTTTTCTGCATGTTGGGATAGACTTGTGCAACATGCAAGCTCTGCATGTACAGCAACAGGTGCTCCTGAGCCACCTTTTAAATGGCAAAATGTGACACGTGACACCTTACAGCTAGGCTGTTCACACATGCACGGGCAAGTGTGGACTGCATCATTGTAATCGTGCTGTTTGGGGACTGGGCTGTTAAATTCCACTATAAAATGAGTTAACCGTGCCTGCATTTGTTAGGTGCGGTAAAACTGAAACTTATTCAGGAACTCTGACTGAACATGCTTCGTGAGACAGGCCTCAGGACTTAATCTGTGGTCAGAAATCCAGCCCATAGAGTGGTATCTGTGGGTAAAACAGGTGAAACAAGGCTGGCCCTTGTGGAGAACTGTTTTAAAGTCAGGGACTAATTTCCCAAAAGCATATCAGTGAGCAGTGATCATGTGAACTATTCAAAGAATCACTGAAAATGTTACTGGCTCTATCAGTAATCAGCCTCAAAGCTTAAACTCTTGTTTGTTTCTTTCTCCAAAACTCCAAAACTGCATTCTACCAAGCACTATTTCAGTATCAGCTCCCAGGATATACTCAAGACATCCACATGCTGACAGCTCCCTCCATGTATGTCATCCAAATCAAGGGACATGTAGTACAAAGGCTGTTTCAAATCTTAGTGATCAAAAGGAACAGGTGCATAGGGAAGTGGTGCCGTGACCTGAGGGTGTTGTATGGCACAGAGAGAGGTGTCATCGTCCTGGAAGATGAGTACAAACGTCTGTTTCTCGGGCAAGTGAGGGATAAGGGGACAGGGACAGTCCTATTGGAGATAACGGTAGACTTTGAAACAGTGGTTCCCCGAGTCAGCCACCACCACATGGCCATCGGAGGTGAGGGCCAGTCCTTGTGGGCCGTAGAGCGGGTCCGCTGAGGTGTTGATATAGGAAAGGAATGAGCCACTACCGTCAAACACCTGGAAAACAAACAGTTGTATAGAGGTTTAACACAGACTTAGCATAGACAGTATTTATTTTTTAAGAGATCATTAATCAGAGCTGGGCAACATGACTTTGTTGATGGTTATCATGATAAATTACATTACAATAGTACAGCAAAGCATACTCAGTCCTGTTTAACTGAATCTAGTGCTGAGCAACATGTGAGACACTCCTTTGTATTAATAGATTTTAACAGTTTTTTAATGGACTACTGGTAATTTCTTGTCTGTTCCAACTTATCAGTTGTCAGAAAAGTCAATATGACAAATCTTTTATTATGAAATTTTCTTGAAATATTGTGATATATTTTTGCTATATTGCCCACCACTATCCTTAAGGTTACTATAAATACTTTACTGAGATAATAATTAAATATTATATAATCATATTTATATAACATTACTAAAATATAAAAAACTTATTATTATTGGTTGAGCAAGGTATAAGCCTTTCTCGCATGTAATAGCCTATATAAGGCATTACCTCTATGTGGTTCCCTACAGATGTATAGTTGTATACATTTTCCTGTTAGAATATGAGGGAAATGAGCAGCATGTTTTATAACATGAGGCATTATCTTTTTACGCTTTTATCATGTTGATATTGTGTTTTTCCACTGGCTATGTTGCACCATGTGCAGGTTTGTGTACAGCCGCAAGTGGGCATGCTTCTGTACAAGCCACCAAGCCACCAACTGTGGAGACCTTCAGGGGTCTCTCCTCTCTGACATGAACTGGAAGCTCCTGTCCAGACCAGCCTGACTTTGCCTCGCTATGCTTACATGGTTAGATTCTGTGAATTTTTGTAAGAAGAAGGGAACGAGTGCCATTTATTTTGCTTTTGCTTGGTTAGTCAGTTTTGCAATCGTTAGTTGTTCTGTTTATTATTTAAGGCAAATGTTTGTCCCTGAAGCTACGTTTCCTCACAGCAGCGAATAACTGGCTATTAAAAGCATGTCAGGAAAATATAAATAAACCTGAGATAGTTTTGTTTAAAACAGTGTCCAGTGTTTGCATTGGTAGCAGGTCTGGGGGGAGAACCCATATGACCCTAGACCAGATCATAACAATATTTAATACTACAAGTATGTTTTTATTCTATCTTACTTAAGTGAAATAGAGGCTAAACTGCAAACAAACACACTCAATATGACCTTTCAAGAAAGCCATGGAAACATGGCATTAAATACAGCATGGCTCAGGATTAAAGCCATGGACAAGGACACTGATTATAGTGCTCTTCTTGGTGAATTAGAAACACAAAACTACTAATTTGATGTATGTGTGGGCATTAAAGTCTACTAACCTGTATCCTGCTGTTGCCCCAGTCAGCTACTATGATATTGCCATTGACGTCCACTGCAACTCCTGTGGGGGCGTTAAATTGGCCATTTCCCTCCCCGTTGGAGCCGAACTTCAGCAGGAACTCTCCTTCTGGATTAAATACCTGCAAACATCAAGTTAAAGAAACTTACATTCTACATTTAGTTATACATAATAATAGCACTTACAGTTCACCGGGGCAGAAATAGCACATTTAGCACTGACTTGTGCCATCCTATAACATTGCCAAGACTTCACTCTACTGCCAGTGCTTGACAGTGGGGAATGCATGGATTTGTGCTTATTTAATACACCACTTAGCAATGGGTGTGACTGAAACAACACAATAATTTGGAGGGGTGTTTTATTTTGGTACCATGGTAACGGCCCATTTCAAAGAACTTTATTCTTCTAATAAAAAAGTAAAAGGCTTTCAAACATTGGATTAAAGAATTATTTAAGTAAGCACATACCTTCACAGAATGATTATGGAAATCAGTTAGAATGATTTCATTATTCTGGTTGACTGCTGCAAAATGAGGACCTAAAAAGGGACAAAACAAAAGAGAATGACAGACAAGAATGTTTCTATTGTAAGTTTAATTTTATCACAACAAAGTCATGAATATTAAGTACACCCCATCTTTGGTTCTACATTTTCCATTACATTAATGAGTATCCACTCTACTGTAAACTCTCTCTGCCAAAACTGGCTGCATAAAGTGCTACAATGGTGCAGATTCACTTGGGCACATGTCAGGAAATGTCCTGTAAACATCAGTATGGAATATACCTGCAAACTGTTTGTCTCCATTACCACGGTTGCCAAACTTGGTGACAAGTTTGCCATTCGGCTGAAAGATGAATACACAGCAGGCTTTGTTGTCCACCACGATGATGTGGCCATTCCGGTCAACCGACACACCTTTTGGACCCATAAGCTTCCCTGAGCCGATCTTAGTCTGACAGAGGACACAATGAGAAAGGGACACAAAAGCAAACATCGTGAGAGAGAGAGAGAGAAACAAAAACTGAATGTGTAATCTTTAAAAATGTGTAAAGTTTACTCATATATATTTATAGCAACATATTTAAATGTATTACAACTGCAATATACTTTTGATATTTTATGTTTTTTTTCATTACTCACCTTAAATTTGCCATCACTGGAGAAAATACTGACCCATTTGTTATCATAGTCTGCAATGATGATGTCACCGTTGGGGTGCACAGCAACTCCAGTGGGCCGCTGAAGTTGCCCTGGCGACCGGCCCCGCACTCCAAAGCGACTTTTGAATTGCCCATCATTAGAAAATATCTTCAAGAGGTCAAACAATTACAAAAACATCTTAAGTACGGTCGTGAAATACATCAGTTTCTTTTACTGTAAAATGGTAACAACTTAGGAATTATTAGTACATTGCCATTGTTTTTTTCATGACTTGGCATGTACAATCCCTTACCTGAACACACTGATTGTTACTGTCTGCTATTAAGACTCTTCCAAAATTGGAAGCTGCCACTCCCTGCAGATTGGTGAATTCTCCCTTATTTCTTCCTTTGGTCCCTACAACACAAGCCAAAACATGGTTCATACATTAGGGAGTACTCATAAAAAGGCCTAGTTTATTATGTCTTGCTCTGTATTCTTGTACATGAATTATTAAAATCTACGCCAGCAAATTGTTATAGTCAAAAAAAAAAGGCATCTCCAATATGGCTGGTCAGACCATCTGTACAACATGTACACTGTAGAGTGCTTAAACATTTTTAATTGACATTTTTACACAATGTTGCTGAGGATTAATTTACTTTCACAAACTGCTGCATGCCTGATTTCCAACAAATGTTTAAGGTTAGGATCTCCATAAGAAAACAGGTGTAGAATGACAAAATATCCATTTCCCCCAGCGGTTCACATATGTACCTATTCGGAACATAAGGTCATCCTCGATGGGATTTTCCTTCCTCCTGCCTGAGCTGTACATGCTGGCAGGCCGTTTGATGGCACGTTGCTTGACGTGGCCACTGCCTGGTGACTTCAGCCTCTTTTTGGCCCCATCAGCATTGGCTGAGGGGTCAGCAGCTTTGGTGGCGCGGATGTTGAATGGGCTCCCGCGGATGTGGTGTCCGTACAGTTTTAGAGACAGTGTGAAACGTCCCTCGTGAGGCAGTGTGTACGGGAACTCATAAGTGCCGTTCTTGTGGTCTACAAGCTCTCCTTCGCCAGCTGGGGCCCCGTCTTCCGCCCCAATCAGCTCAGCCGTCAGCTGGGCACCACCTGTCCGGCACAGACCGCCATCCTTATCCTTGGTTGTTATGGTGATAGAGGTGGGCCGCCCAGCAGTGCAGTGCCGCAGGCCTTCGCCTGTAGCTACTGTTTCTCCAGCGATGGCATTGGTGGTGACGATAGCGCCCAGGTTGTGGATGGACTTCCTCAGGCCCTCCGTCTCAGCCAGAAACTCCAGCTGGCCGTTCTCCTCTGGCCGCAGGGGCAGCTCCTGATTGGCAAGTTCGCCCAGGCGCTCGCTCATCTGCTTCTTCACGAGCAGAACCTCAGCCTCAGAGCCATGGCTCAGAGCCTGCTCAGTGAAACTGCAGCTGCTGCGCATGCCATCCTGACCCTGCAGCAGAGAGGCCAACTGCGTCTGCAGTACCTGCATACAAAAACACATTTACTTACTTATATGAATTTACACCTATTTACAACAGATACATCACTGTGTGTGAATATGTGCAGCAGCCTAATCAGTGGGTTGTTAGAAACAGACAACTAAGCTAACTTTCTTACTCATCAGAAAGTGTTCATGTGAATTAACGTTAGTTTAGCACTAACAAAATACCAAAAAATCTTATAAGGTGTTTTTTTCCCTCATGACTTGACATTTATGGCCCACACTGAAGGTCTTTAATAGAAGCTTTAATAGTCCAAGTTCACCTCTATTTTATAACGATACAGAAATGTTTGATATGGTGAGAAATGTAATGCATTAATATTCCACACATTTAATTGTGAATACTTGAAATTCTCAATTCATGTCTCAATTCTGGATTCTGCTTGTGCTATCCAAAGGAACCTTGGCTGTGATGTCAACACTCCTTTGTATGGAAACCTTTCCGGGTCTTTAAACAGCCTTTGGGGCAAAAGATGTTCAGAATGTGCTTTTTACAATAGTTTGGAACAGAAAACTGCCATTCTTCATACCAAGGAAGACACTTTGACGGTTGTGAAGTTTATGTTGTAAAATGTACCCAAAGTATTTGCAAATACTCCTTTAATATCAACACTTTACAAGTGTTTCTCAATACAAGTTCAAATTTCTAATGAGTGAATAGTGTTTCCAAAGTACATATAAACAGATGATCCCTAAAGCCCAGGCCAGGAAAGAAACATGTATCACCGAAAGCAGCCAAACACACACACAAACACTCAGAGTAGGTTTTTCTTGCTGTGGAGCAAAAACAGGAAAGCACCTGCAAACTCATACTCAATTAAAAATGTCAAAAGAGTTGTGTAACAGTGCCACAGAAAAAAACATTTATGGTTTCCTAAACCAACCAAACCATACTAGAAACATTTTACAGGCTAAAAACCTCCACACAGATTTTAGAACAATTTAAGTCTCTTTCAGAGATCCATACAAACTTGAAAACTTTGCAAACGATTCTTGCTATGCAGGAATTAAATTATATTGTTTTTGGGACCCACTGCACGTAGGGTAGCAACACCTTAGCTACCACCTGGAATTCCACAGCAATGGCCTAGTAACACCTTAGTGTTAATGACCTGAGGAAACAGCAACATGGATTTGTTTTAACAAGCACCTCTGCAAATTGCTAACATGCTAACAGGCTTATCCAGTAATATTCAGTGTTAAGTATTAAATTTAAGAATTTACTTAATTGACTGTAAAAATGTAGCAAACAGTATTTTACCCTAATGACTATTACAAACTTGAAATGTCCACTTTTATGCTGGAACTGCTGGAACTAGTATCAGAACTAGTCTGGGTAAGTTAATAATAATAAATATTATTATATAATAGCTAATGATAAATATTAAAACCTCAGTAACATTATAATGAACATTAGCAACAGCAAATTCAGCTAAGCTTACATTATTGTTAATGACAAATACGGGAAAAAGACAGAATGTTGGCAACATCTATAAAAAGTGAAATGCATTAAGATGCATAGAGAATACATTTTTGAAAACAAATGGGATGTGAGGTGCCTTGACATTCCCACCTAGAAGGGGGCAAACATGACCATATTTTATCATTATCGTGATAATATGCTTTCTTGAGTATATTGTGGCATCAGCATCTAAAGAAGCAATCAACTGCAAGTTTCTTCTCTAGAAAGTGTCCTGTTTAATTGGATTTGGTGTAGTGCAGTATGTAAAATATGAATTGATTTAGAGCAATTAATTAAATGTGGCATGAGTTTTGCCATATCGCCCACTCCCACCCATAGTGCGTAGTACATGCACCACCAGACATCACTCACACAACTACAAAACACCCTCCCTCATTTTTAACACACAAGATGGTCAGAAATGCACACCACACAATACAAACGTCAATAGCTATACAGAACCGCCTGAAACATGAGCAATAATTATCCAATAAAGGTGCTTTCCTGTAATCAATGAAAACTGATTCTGTCTAGTCTGCTATAGTAAATCTCACATACAGTCACGTTTTATGTAATCATGACCTCCACCGTATCTAGCCTGCATGTGAAAAATGACTAATATGACGGCTTATTTACTTACAGCTCAACGCCTTATGCCTCAACGTTATCTTCAGTCTTTCCACACAACCAAGGCTTTAAGGCTGACAGATACTTTCTCCAATAATAATAAGTAACATACTGTACATTGAATGCATGTCTTGTTATCATACCTGTTCAGGCAATAACTCAAAGGACACAACACTAGTAAATTCAAATCAGCAGTAATTAGATGGCAAAAGTGTTAAAGTATTCTGGAAGCTTTGAAAGGCAAGCTGTTTAGTTAAGTTTCCTTTGTAAAAGTCTCAGATTGCTTTCGTTGAAGCTTAATTGCCAAAATGGCTCAAAAGAGATCAGATCCTCTAGATGACATCAGTTCAAATCCTATATATCACAACAGCTCCCAGCCACCTCACCTCCAGCTCCTCATCGCCGTGTTTATCCATCAAAATCAACTCAGAACTTCAAATTCTACTCAAGCTATGTCACTAGTCCTGTTGTCTGTGTCTTCAGCGTACAGCCTGAGGCCAGACTGCTCTGCGTGGGGCTGTTCAGCTGGCTTTCCTGGTGAATCATTCCCATGTGACACAACCTACGCTGCCAGGGCTCCAGTTTGAGCCACATGGTAGCCTGTGCTGCGTAGTTGCATGACATGTTTAATCATCTACTAGTACTGGATGGCGGTGTCACACTGTGGGAGGATCCAAGGTGGAGGTTGTATAAACATTTAAAGCAGAATAAAGGGACATTATGAAAATCTATGTAGTATGCAAACTACACTGATCGACTCTTCTAAATATCTGCAGCAACTATTTGTGCATTTTGTACATTTTAATTACCCAACAGCAATTTAAAGTAGTGAAAAACAGAAATCAAGTCCCACTAGAGTTCTTCTGCAATGAAATGATACGGACATGCTTCCACAATGAAGACTTGCCTGTCTCATCTGGAACAGCTCCCCTTTTATGGAGTTTTCATTTTATTTTGTAAACTGCAAAGTTAGCAAGACCATTAACAAGGTTTTTTTTGCACACAAAGTTTTGTACACAAAATGCACTAAAACACATATAGAGAGCATATAGGGAGGTAAAATGTACGAGAGTGGGTAGATTTAACTTATCATATTCCCTGCAATAAAAACATTTTGTTGAGAGAGAGAGCATACAGGACAGAAAATGCACAAGACAGCACAAAATGTATTGGTATAGATTATTATAAAAATAAGTATGAATATTTCTTCATGTAAAAAATTTGCAAAAAATGCTCATTAGAACAGAATACAAACCCAAGTCAAATGTAAATGAAGAAATGTCCCGGCCCAAAACCCCATGTTGTATGTGAAAAAATATTTTATAGCAAGAAGGAGACAGAGTGATAGAGCATGCAAGAGAAATGCAAGAGTAAAAAAAATCTACTTAGTAAAGAAAAATCGTTCATTAGAAAACAAACTTGAGCTTGTAGATGCAT
Organism: Pygocentrus nattereri; assembly: GCF_015220715.1. NCBI lineage: Eukaryota > Metazoa > Chordata > Actinopteri > Characiformes > Serrasalmidae > Pygocentrus > Pygocentrus nattereri. The sequence continues at coordinate 17,465,510 of NC_051232.1, forward strand.
GTGAAAAATCTCCCAGGGCCCAGCCCAAAACATGGCCCGAAACACAAATTTTGTGCCTCCAATTTTAAAAGAGTGTGCAGGATCAAAATCTAGCAGTTTTTCAAATAAAAACAAATTTACTAAACTAAAAATATCTAATTTAGAAAATAAACCTGAGCCTAATGTTGCAAAAAAATGGTCCAACCACAGCCCAAAATTTTCTCAGGCCTTGTCGAGCTTGGGCTGGGTAGCAGACCTCTAAGCCACACATGCTTTTCTGCAATGACTTTAGATGTTTTTTTGTGAGGCTGTATAATAACACAGTACTGTGATTATATTGCTACATGCTACAATTATGGTACCTCTATATATGTATTTAAAGCAGAGTGGTGAATCAACGATGTGGCTAAAGGTCTGGAATATTTTGGCCAGAATAATTGACTTTTTGTGGATTACATAAATATCTTGATTAATCAAAAGTCCTACAGAAATGCACATCTGAACCTGCGATTAGTCAGAATGCTCACAGAAGAAAAAAAAAAAAAAAGCATGAGTAGTTATGGGGCTCGTTCACTCTTAAAGCCTGTGCAAGTTTCTTTTACTCATGCCAGTGGCTCACATTTTTGAGCTACAAGATACCAAAACGCTCCTAGCTCACTTTAAAGAATTGATAATTAGCAGATGCATCAGACCTGTTTGAGCATCTAAACACAAAAAGGCACAATGCATGGCATACAACAAGCTGGGAATGAGAGTTATCACATTAGGTAGATCTATAACAGCAACTGGTTTGAACCTATTCAGCCAAATCCAGTCTCTGCAGGGCTAAACTAAATATACTCACTTTCTGTTTGAGCCCATAGTTGACCTCCAGCTCCATAAGCAGGACGCTCTTGCGTACATTGAGTGTCTTCTGCAGCTCATCAAAGGTGGCATGAATGTCTTCCTCGATTGAGCTCTTCTGATTGGTCAGCTGCTGCAGGACCTCCGATAGCACCTGCAAGGCAGAATCGATCTCCGGAAGTCTAGAAAGGACAAAAGAGACAATGAGACGAAGACTTGTTCTTCCTCTGTTGCTTTTACTCCATCTCTCTCTCTCTCTCTCTCTCTCTCTTTCTCTCTCACACACTGTTTAAAGTTTGACATACACCTAGGAGCAATATATTGTATTCAAGATATGGCAAAAAGACATCAGTACTCACAACTATACCCTAGATGTCAAAGTGGTACAGTCTAGTAATCTGATTACTCCAGTAAAGACTATGCGGAGACTGATCAACCTTTTGGCTGTAGTCATTAAACAAGAAAGGACCATTATTTTTGAGAACACTGCCATAAAAATTCATACATTCAGTACAAAATTAATTCCAAATTCATTTTGAATGCCTAGATTAATTAAATAGACACTTGATCGCCTCAAACAAGAAACCATATATTAACCAGTCCGCCATTGTTTCTGATGATCAGTTATACTGGTTTTTGTTTTCTTTTCTGCACCTTTCTCATTAAAAAGCCAAGTTATGCTTTATTTTCCTTTTAGTGACCTCTGAATTTTACATAATGGGCTTCAAGCATACCATGCTTATATGATTTTTACAGAAAAAATGTCACATATACAGTTTTTCATTTCATATTTTCACTTAATATTCTCCGTGGTAGCACTCTATAGTCTCTTGATCCTTTTGAACGTATTCAGTAGGGATGGCTTACATGGCAAAAAGTAATACAATTTCTATTTATTGTCCAAGATTAGGGGCAGCCTGGGTTCGCTTCCCCAGCCAGGTGACCAGGGTCCTTTCTGTGTTGAATCTGCATGTTCTACGTGTCTGTGCGGGTTTCCTCCAGGTGCTCTGGTTTCCTCCCACAGTCCAAGACATGCAGTCAGGCCAACTGAACATGCTAAATATGTGTGAATGTGTGTATGAATGTATATGTCTGTGTGTCTGCTCTGCAATGGACTGGCAATCCTGCCTTTCGTCCAGTGACCGCTAGGATAGGCTTCAGCGAGCCAGAAGGAGAAGCGGTTGAGAAAATGTGTCTCTGAGGTTAAATATAGTGTGGGGGGGGTGGGGGGGCGGGGCATAAAATATGAAATTTGCCATAACTTTTGCACAGGCAAAAGTTGCCAATCTTATTTTATTTTCATATTTGCTGATTTTTCTTTTTCTACATCTTGAACACAAGAACTGTCCTTTTATAATGAATGGACCAACAAACATGCTCCAATCATTTATGGGATAAAACCTCTTTACATTATCCTATATTAAGAGTACAGAAAATGTTTGGCTTCTGTTGAAAAGTTACCATTGTGGAAATGTGTATTTTTCTTTGGAAAGTGAGGACATGACTGTATAATATGTAATGGTATAATCCAATCAGCTCCTTGTTACTATGCAGCTTTAATTTGACAGTGTAGTACCACTTCTTAGTGTTTGCAAGCTCAACAATTGTTCTGAATTAATCATTAACTATTCATTCAAAGTATTTTTAAATGAGACATGCAACTGGCCTGTTTGCTATGTGCTCAAGAAAGAAAGCTGATTTACAATAACGAATTACAATAACACATAATCCTATTACCCGCTTTTAATATTAGAATCTTTTATGCTGGCTGCTTATTTATTGAGTCCACAACCTTCAGTTGACTGCTTACCTCTTTTTGACTGCATCTAACTGCTCCTGCAGGGAGGCTTTATGCTGTTCCAGGACGTCTTTGAGTGGGACTGTAGCATGTTCTGCATGCTCTCCACTGGTGCACTCCTCACACATGGCTGTCTCACATGGTGGGCAGTAAAACTCCATCACCTGCCAAAGGCACTAGCCATGAGCTCAAACTGTTTCAGTTTAGTTCACATGCTTGAATGAACACAAAAAAGCCAATACAGAAGAACCAGGCATGGTAAAAAAAAACTCTTCTCAAACAGCTTACTGTAGAGCTATGCTACTGTTGAGATAAAGAATGCCCTGGGCCTCACTGCGAAAGTCTGGAATGTCAACATTCCTCCAGTGAGTGAAACAGTACAGAGGAACAAGATACTGAACATTCCAAAAGATAAAGCTCTTAAGAAACACACTCAAGCTTGCGTTTTCCCAACCGTAACCTTAGAAACTGTAATAACAATGTTTTTAACAGTCAAATTTTTAAAGGTTGTATCCCACTAAGAGTTATTATTTGTACCACTCTGCTCGACTGTATGTTCTTGAGACATTTCTAGACATCATGTATTTGAAATTATGGTAAATTTTAAGGTTTAGTCTTTCATATGCATCATGCATGAGTATCATACAACTGACCTAGGACACAAAGCTGTAGCAGTTACTACTGCTTTATATTAGTGGCAGGTGATGTGAGGGGTGTTCACTGATTTTGCAAAGTGCAACAGTACAGTCACCTTCATCTTCACTCCTGCAGATTTCAACATAGTTTTTGTACAATTATCTTTAAATGACAATATTTTTTCCCTATAGAAATGAAGGCCAGAACTAGTTGGGCTCCTATTGGTGCTCAACATTTATATCACCAGGATAGAAGCACACTAACAACACTCAGTTAACCACCTAGGATGCCCTTGCAACCAACTAGCAACACAAAGCAACCATCCGAGATACCACGGTAACCTCTTAGCAAGACCCTAGCAATCCCCTAAAACACCATTGCAACCACCAAGGACACAACTGCATGCACCTAGCAACACAAAAGCAACCAACTGGCATACCATAGCAACACCCTGGTAGCCACCTACTAACCACCTAGCAACACCAATCAGCAACACTGTAGCAACTACGTGCAATGCCATGACAACTGCCTAGCAATACCCTGGCAACTAGCAGAGATGCTATAGCAACTGTTTAGCAGAAGCCTAGCAACTCCCTGGGATACCATAGCAAGCACCTATCAACACCTTCACAATCACCAAGAATACCATGGCAACCTTGTAGCGACACCCTAGTAAAGCAATCACCTGAAACACTGCTTCAGCCACCTGTGAATTCATTGCAACCACCTAGCTACACACCAGCAACCACCTGGGATACCCTGGCAACACCCTAGTAACAATTTAGCAACCACCTGGAACACCTTTGCAACCAGTAAGTACCCTAGCAACCATCAGAGATACCATAGCAACTTTTTTAGCAGCAACATAGCAAGCACCCTTGCAACCACCTGGAATACCACAGCAACCACAAAGTAATATCCCAACCACAGAAACTACTTAGCATCCTAGCAAACAACAGGGATACCATAGCACCAGGGATACCATAGTACCAAACACCACAGCAATGTCTTGGGAATTGCCTAAGTTGCACAATCTCTTTCTAGTAAATAACTGTTATTGTTTATAAGTTGTTTATTACTTTAGTGTTCTTCCTTAATGTGTAATTTAACATTTGGGCTTTATCCAAAAAGGTGGAACAACACTGAAAAAGAAAGCATATTTCTCAGTGTAAATTTAACATGTAAAAGTTTTTGTGATTTTTAAGAATTATTTAAGCTGTTAAACTACAATTTGTTTTAGGGACATTTACAAGCCATTTTTGGGTCCATCACTATGTGCATGATGTAGTAAAACCGATATCATGGATAAATATTACACTGCTATTCATATTCATATATTATGAATATTTTCATAAATTTTGCTTCCTATTAGCTTTTGCACACAGGGCATGTTGCACTTCCAAAAACTGGGGGTCATGGCGTGTAGCTTCAGGAATCATACATTGCCTCCATGGTTGGGGCAAGAGAGTGGCTGTCCTGTAGCCACAGCATCAATGGAGTCAAGTCCTGCGTGCTCGTCTCCACGGCCACTGTCCGGGCTCCTCTTCAGCACCTCCATCAGGTTGGTGATGAAGAAGTTGCTCTGCAGGGCCGCCACACCTTTTTCTGGCAGAATGGAAGTTTGGCGGCACACAGGGCACGACAGCGTCAGGCTGTGGGCCGGGATGTAGTTCTGCAGGCACCTGAAAGACAGCACAGCATAATGTAGACCACATAAACAAATACAGCACAAAGTTTATCATCTGCAGAAAAGGGTTGGGTGGGTTAATGATCTGATCCATCTACTTCTTAAAGAAACAAATATATTTAACATAGAAGTTGGCCTGAATACATCTCTTCAGTAATAAGTACCTTTCAAATATATAAATTCATTTTAAAATCTGTCAATTATCTTAAACAAAAGTTTCACTCACTATTAAAAATTCCTGCATAATTCAGTCATTCAGATGTAAACAATGTCATTTGGAGTGGTTTGATGTGCTCCGTTCTAGTAAATCTGGAGACTTAGAAATGTTCACAGTGGTGGTGAGAAGAACCGTACACAAAATGTTTAATGCCTCTAAAAGTTACCACACAGAAAGTTAAAACTTGAAATAATTAAGAACACTCTGCCTGATGTCTGAGACATTGCTTTACAGTAGGTTTGAGATAAGATTTTGGCCTAAAACATACATTTTGTTATTTACATAAAATATTTATTTATGAGAAGTAAACAGTACCAAACCTTACAAAACAGGACCCAAACAAAACTTACTTTTTTCTGATTTACTGCTATTTTACCATTACAAACACTGCATATAAAAACTCACAAGCCAAGTTTGGGTTCACTTGTGGTTTTGGACAGTAAATAAAATGGCTAGATTTGTGTTGTAGACATTGTAACACCTGGTTCCCATCACCACCACTGTAAAGAAATGAGTCAAAATGAGTGTAGTTCTCTACAACCAACCATTTCACACCAAACCACCCGGAATGACTTTGTTTTAATGCTTTAATACTTTAATACTTTACTTGAAACTCCTTACTATGAACTATGATGTCAATCATTTTTAAATACTAAGATGCTTCTGCACCCGATTCTCTTGTACCAGCGCAACATATGCTAACAACACCAGGCTGATGGTACTTCTGTGCTGAGAATGATCCACCACCCAAATAATATATGGCCTTATGGTAGTCTCTTTCAATCCTCATTGACAAATGGGGTAGAGGATAGCTGATCAATCGTGCAGTAGCAAATGGGCTACAGTGAATAACTATAGACCTTACAATGTGCACCTACATAATTGGTGTCCTGTTAAAGTGGCTGAAGAGTACAGGAAGAACCTACTAAATAACCTGGCAACCTTAGTGTATTCTAAGGTAATGAAAGCCCATACCTTTCGCAGAAGGTGTGGAGGCAAGGGAGGACCTTGGGGTTGTCGTAGCGATCCAGGCATATGCTACAGATCAGGAACTGCTTGTCGATCTGACGCACCACAGGGCTTGGAATGGTAGAGCTTTCACTGGCCATCCTAAAGCTCTCACACAGCTCTCACACTCTCTCTTTGCCTGCAGCCTGCACGGAGAGAGAGAAAGAGAGGGAAAGAGATGGGGCTATTGTTGTAAAACACATCATAAGACACAGCGATACGACCACAGACAAAAATAAAAGTTTAATTTAAAAATATTTTGCCCACAGAAGGCCAGCAGGGGTCACTGATGACAAATTGTATCCACTCTTGCATGTAGACATACACATTGCTTGCTAGAGATGGACAACAGTACTGACTTTTTTAATCACTCTGTAACCAAATAATATAAAGAATAACTTGATAAAAATGGTGACATCTTTGTGATATTTCAACAGTTTAATGAAAAGATGAATTTGCTAAAGGATGAGGATAGGAAGTATTGACAGTATTGATTGTCTGCCACTACACCAAAACAACTTTTTGCTGTAAGGTACTTCAAAAACTAGACTGTCATCTTTACAGTCCTCCCTAAGATACTTGGATCTAGAGGCCCTCAAATTAAGCTTGTTGTCTTTCACGCCTCTATTCAATGACTCTCTGGCTTCTTCTGAGCACACTGCTTAGGCCATGCTGTAGTAAGAAGGAATTAAAGAGACTAGAGGGGTCAAATTCAGGTCATGGCACAAATGAAGGAGCGTGAACCGGCACTGCCCTCTACTGGGATCCAGTCTGGAACTGCAGTGACTTTAAATTGGTCAAGGAACAGTTTGACCAAAACTGCCAATTCAGCTAACAACAACTTTGATCAATGACAACTAGCTGCTATCGATTAACATGGTGTTTGCCTAATTGCTGTTGTTAGCCTTTATTTACTGCACTTTAAACTGAACTGTTCCACTACTATTTAAATGCATGCAGTAGGCCTAACTCTTGTTGGATGGTGCTGAATAACAACTACCAAAGAACGGACTGAAGGCAACTGAAGGAGAACAAAGAGGCAAACACGATTAATTAAGAGACCCTTATTAGTCCCACAACGGGGAAATTTCACCTCCGCGTTTAACATATCCATGAAGTGAAACACCACATACACTCTAGTGAGCACACACACACTAGGGGGCAGTGAGCACACTTGCCCAGAGTGGTGGGCAGCCCAATCCTCAGCGCCTCCGGGGAGCAGTTGGGGGTAGGTGTCTTGCTCAAGACACCTCAGTCATGTGCTGTCGGCTCTGGGATCAAACCGGCGACCTTCCAAGGCTGGATCCCTAACCTCCAGCCCCACGACTGCCCCAAATGAAATGCTCTCTAGGAATGCTCAGCAAATTGTTCAGGAGCTGGTGTGCGGAAACTGACAGAACAAGACATCACTGCGGCTGTACTGCCAATCTATAGGAATAATGGGGATTATTTGTCTCTTTTGGGGAAGCCAGTATCTCAGTAATTCACACATTAACGTTAGCTTAAAGAGTGGGTTGTTTATCACAATTCATTTAACATCATGGGATTCTCTACATAGACCTGCACTATTTTCAAAAGTGTTCACCCATCCAAGTCATTGAATTCAGGTGTTCCAATCACTTCCATGGCCACAGGTGTATAAAATCAAGCACCTAGGCATGCAGACTGCTTCTTCACACATTAGTGAAAGAGTGGGTCATTCTCAGGAGCTCAGTGAATTCCAGCGTGGTACTGTGATAGGATACCACCTGTGAAACAAGTCCAGTTGTGAAATTTCCTTGCTACTAAATATTCAACTGTCAGTGGTATTATAATAAACTGGAAGCATTGGTAACCACAGCAACTCAGCCACAAAGTGGTAGACCATGTGAAATGACAGTGCCGAGTCAGCAGAGGCGCATAGTGCGCAGAGGTCACCAACTTCCTGCAGTGTCAATCACTAAAGACCTCCAAACTTCATGTGGCCTTCAGATTAGCTCAAGAACAGCGTATAGAAGTTCATGGAATGAGTTTCCAAGTCCGAGCAGCTGCATCCAAGCCTTACATCACCAAGCGCAATGCAAACCGTCAAATGCAGCGGTGTAAAGCACACCGCCACTGGACTCTAGAGCAGTGGAGACTGAGAAACACGCTTCTTTGTCTGGCAATCCGATGGACGAGCATGGGTTTGCTGGTTGCCAGGAGAACGGTACCTGTCTGACTGCACTGTGCCAAGTGTAAAGTTTGGTGGAAGGGGGGATTATGGTGTGGGGTTGTTTTCCAGGATTTGGGCTCAACCCTTAGTTGCAGCGAAAGGAACTCTTAATGCTTCAGCACCAAGAGATTTTGCACAATTTCATGCTCCCAACTCTGGCCCCTTCCTGTTCCAACATGACTGCGCACCAGTGCACAAAGCAAGAATAGCAAAGCATAAAGACATGGATGAGCGAGTTTGGTGTGGAAGAACTTGACTGGCCTGACCTCAACCCGACAGAACACCTTTGGGATGAATTAGAGCAGAGACTGGAGCCAGGCCTTCTTGCCAAACATCAGTGTCTGACCTCACAAATGTGCTTCTGGAAGAATGGTCAAAAATTCCCATAAACACACTCCTAAACCTTGTGGAAAGCCTTCTCAGAAGAGTTGAAGCTGTTATAGCTGCAAAGGGTGGGCCTAAATTATATTAAACCCTATGGATTAAGAATGAGATCTCACTCAAGTTCATATACATGTGAAGGCAGAAGAGCAAATACTTTTGGAAATACAGTGTATATACACGTTCAATACTAATTTTTGAGGATTTCAAAGTGGCCTCAAAGTTAATTGCAAAAGGGCACTTAGATTCCCTTGCAGTAGCATAAGCAGCATAAAAATAGATTTGAAAAAGTCTCGTACAGCTAAGCTTTCAAGCAAAGGAGTCTACAGCACTCAAGAGATGTTGCCAGAAGCAAGCAGAAAGCAGCCTTCACAGCAGTAAATCATTCAGTGTAAGAGAAGAAAGGAGGAGGCTATTCTTTTACAGAGTGGAGTGCTGACCCTTAGAGCCAGTCCACACTCAGTGCTAACTGAAGCTCGACTATGCAGCTGTAAAAGTATGTGTGTGCACATGTACATCTCGTTAATGCCTGCAATTTCTAGAAACAGGCTTTGAGAGTCTTTGTACAAAGAATAAATGGCTATGGTGTGGATTTATGCAGTCGTAAAACTGAAAGTGAAGATCCCAGCTTACATTTATTGTTATGGAAGGCAGTAATCTTGTGGGAACAGTACCTTCCTACATACAACTGAGAAAGACGTGATGATATACTCTCCATCTATAAAAGTAGACCAAGGTTGCCCAACAGTGGACATCATGGCATGGTCAGAAAAATGAGAGCTGTCCAGTAGGGGTGTGACGGTACACTCTGCCTATGATTATCGACACTGGACACACTTGAGTCCCAGGACTGATTCTGGGCTTGTCTGAGGGAAGGGCTCAATGTCTCTTATTTGCTTTCACACATCTGAACTTTCTGCATGCAAGTTTGCAATATTATCTGTTATAAACCCTCAAACACTAAAGAACAGTGTAATCGTGTTACAGAGGTTGGCGAATATAACATTAGAAGTGTTGCCCAAGGACTCATGTTGGTGTAGAATGGTGTGCTTGTCTGGATGAAAAGTGGTTGGATAGTTAACACCTCTGCCTTCTACACTGTAGACTGGGGTTCAATCCCCACCTAGGCAAACACCCTACACTATACCAATAAGAGTCCTTGGGCAAGACTCCTAACACTGCCTTGGCTTACCTATGTAAAATGATGATGATGTAAGTCGCTCTGGATAAGAGCGTCAGCCAAATGCCGTAAATGTTAATGTAAAATGAAAAATCAAACTTCCTTCTACCATGTGGAGGGCAGTGGTATTATCCACTACGCTGTACAACCACAGTGAGATCACTGTATCCTGAAAGGTATTATTTTTTTCTGAAAGCGAACCAACAGACAGTCCAAGTTTTTAAACCTATGTAAAGCCATCTAAAACAACATGTTTTGGTGTAGTCATGATCTGGTCTGTGTTTTTCAGAGATTAATGCGTGATGCAGTTAGGCCTGTATTATATCTACTTATTAATCTGCCAATTATTTTGATATTTATTCAATTAATGTTGAAATAAGGACAACTGTAGGCCTGGAGCATCTCAAACCTCCAGTGTCACCTCTCTCTCTGTCTCAGCCAGACATGTTAGAAAGGATGAGTCATTCACTCAGTCAGTAGGTGGATATTGCTGACCTTGAGCTACAGAAAACCACCTTGCTCGCTTTAAATATTACAAAAGCATTTTTCTGAAAGTCAACAGTCAAACTCCCAACCTCATGCAAGCTACAAACATGGATCATATCCACATTGAGCCGTCATCTAATACAAGCATAGCTTAACTTTTATGAAAAAAAAAAAACTCATCAATAATTCTTACAGAATAAATGCCTTTGTTTTCATAACAATCATGAGTTATAGTGATGAAGGCCTGGACTGCATGAAAAACAGCACTGTCTGCAAGACTGTAGTATCTTAATTCTATTTAAATAGATTTTCTAGCCAGACCGATTCTTTTCAACATTTTAATGGGTAAGGCTAATGAAATTCAAGGTATTTAGCATAGCCTATACACTATGGAGAAAAATGCTTGTATTGATTTTCTCATTGCATTGTCCTGCATCTTTAAGCATAGTGGTTAAAATGCAACCTTTAAGTCATTCAGGCTGAGAATGCAGATAAAGAATGCAACGCTACTGCAGTGGGGAATCAACATAGTCTGTTTTTTTCACAGTATTTCAGCTACAATTCCTCTAAATTTCAGCAGCGTTACTCTTGAAATAGTACTTCTTAAGATTATTCTATACCATAAAGAACATACTAGGCAGAAAAATCAATGTATCAATCAATTCCCTGAAGCAGTAACCCTGCATCTTTACATCTAAGATGCCTTCGGATCTAAGAAGAAACTAAAACATGGTGTAATTCCAAATTATTTCTATGTCATAGCTAGAGGTGGGCGATATGGAAAAAATGTAAAAGTTTTCACGATACATACGATATGACACAATAGTTTGTCTGACATGTAATAAATTGGAACAGACAAAGCAGTGCCACAATACTATTTAAATGAATATGCAAGTAAACCATAATAATTCCTATAATACAATTACTTTAATTCAACATTTCACTAAATCTAATTAAACAGGACCAATAGGCCTCACTTAGTAATCAAACATGCAGTTGGGAAGTGGTTTTAATACTGGAGACACCCATGATATTCTCAGAAAAGCATATTGTGGCATATCGTGAAGCAGTTTATCAAAGTAAAGATTACTAGATTAATATTGTTATATAGCCCAGCCCTGCTCATAGCTCATTGAAATAAGCAGAGAAATTCTGCTGGAATTAATTCTAACTCATTCTAAAACACTTATGTTTGTAAACAGATTTCAAATGAATTTGATGAAAAGTTACTGATGTGCATACAGTTTCGTTTTGCCGAAAGAAATAACTCTTTTTGCTACGTATTTGTAATTTATTGACATCGAAACGGACATAAGTCAGAAGTGCAGACTCAAAGCTCTTGATACATAAATAAAAACCGACTGGAACTGTAAATCATTGAGTAACTCACTATATAATTACATATGAAATTATATAATTGCATATAAATAGTACAGCAAATCGACTACAAAGACATGATATCTAATAGCTAAGAATGCTGGCTAAAATTCAGCTTCTGATTCATGCAGACGGACATCCTCACTGTTAAACAGACCTAGTCTGAGACATAGGGAACTTGACAAAGTGCAGCATGCTTATATAGGCCAGGTCGAGACTCTCTGGATCAGCAAGAGCCACTGAAAACAGTACAGAGATCCCGGCCCTGAGGGCATCCGTCATTCCATTCAAATGAACTGGAACATAATTCAACCAGAGAAGGAGACCATATCGCCATAGCAACGCAGATAAAGCAAGGAAAGGGGGTCAGAGACATACGATCCAGAGCAACAGACGTGAAGGAATGAGAGGCAGGGCCTGATTCTGATTCAGTGGGAAACGACCTGTCTGACTCTTTCCCACTAAATTTATAGCACAAAGAGAACAGATCTTCTTTCAGCTGTGCTTCATGAACTTGACAATAAACACGACTAATAAATCACAATACATCAAGACATTTTCTCAGTATACAATATGCATCACAGTATTTAGCTTCTCTGAGGTTTGTGAAGTTGAACGGTCAAAATGGGGCAGCAAACAATGATTTATAACGTTTGTGTGCAAAATCAAGCTACTTAAGAAAGAAAAAGAGAAGAATTTAAACAAAATGATTTGTCTCAAGTCATAATTAGTGAATCTGCAGCATTACTCATTTGATGTCTACAGTGCAAATGCACTGAAATGGGCACGATGGATACCTGCAGTGAACTATAGCTTGTACTAAGGCATGGAAAGTGCTTTAACACTGCAGAACAATATTCATGCATTTGAATTTAAGCAAACCCTAAAAACAGGCCCAAACTCCAAAATCAATATGTGAAGAACAGCATTTTTGAGAATATTATGCAATTCTGTTGTGACAGAGCTGTCACACTAGGCAGCTTCTTTGGGTGGCTAAATTCTAGCCAATGTGCATACAAACAACACATGATGTCAACCCACACTTTGAAGTTGGTTCTGCACAATCTCATTGCAAATCAGCTCATTGCCTCCATCACCTAATGGAAACACTGGACTTACGTTAAAAATACGTTTGCAGCAGAAATCGGAATATTGTGGACAGTCATATAGACATAACTGCATCGCTGCAATGCATTTGCTTGAAATTTTCCACTTAAATCGGTCATTAAGTACAAGTTATTTTATCAGCTCATTTATCAGCTTCAAAAATAACACAAGCCTCAACCGAAAATAACACAAGCCTCAACAACTACATATGACATTTTTTGCCTTTATTAGTCTTTGCTTATATATTTCCTCCCAAGTTCAGACTAAGAAGTTGGTTTCATTTTCTGCTTGTCAGTCCATTGTTCTAAGAACAGCAGCTGCTTTTTTGTTTGATTAGCAAATTTGAGCTGAGTTCCCTCCTTACAGTGGAAGAATGGCTGTGATTTTCTCCTCTCTCAAAGACGAAAGCTTTGAGTGCTGTTTATCTGATGGGAAACAGTTTTAGTGGTCTACCAGTAATCACCTTGCAGGTGATTGTTCGTTCTCTAGTTGTCTCTAGCTTTTCAATATTTTTTCAACTCCAGATTTGATGAAAAATGAATAACTAACATCCAATGAAAAATGAATAAATTGTATTTAATGGCTGTTTTGAAAGGATATTACATTAAAGAAAGGTGGGCTTTGGCTTTTGCACACAGTGAATGGGTGTGTTCATCCATTTATTTAGTTCATACTGTAAATAAGACCAGTAGGAGAATTTCAAATACACATTAAAATCAAACTAAGTGCCATATTAATTAAGTTAAATTGTGCTAGACAGTTGTAATAACCAAGCAATCTATTTGGATTAATCATGACAGCTCTGTCTAGAATATAAAAAAAAAAATCTGAAAAACTCTGCAGTGACGTGGAAGCCAAGTCACCCTCATATTGCTCATGCGGCCTCTGCCGAGATCCGTTACATAATATTTATGTAAGATAGCCGGTGCCATGTAAATGACTGCTGCTTTATGCTACAATGACATCAAACAGAATACGGTATGCACAGAGTCTCTACTGAAAAAAAAAAATCAATCAGTAAATGTGTTAGTACAGCCATTTAAAGGCACTCTAAATGGACAAACTTAATGTTTACATGACTGAAGCAGAAAATACACATTATACTGTATACGGTGAATGACCACACATTAGACTCCGAGACTATACATGTCTGATGCATGTATATAGAGGCTAAACTATAATATTTGTCCATGTGTACGCTATACATGACCAGGAAAGATATATAAAGCAACAGATAAATGTGTTTAAGCAAGATGCACATCTAGAGAATGTCACATCACACACTTCAGTGCAAAGCAATGACAAAAAGGTGACTTACAGCAGACACAGTCACACACTCGCAAAATTCCTACCATTAACCGGTCAGCAATATCCAGCCCACATGTTGACACCTCGTGATGCTCCAGCTCTCTGTGTGTAGCAGTGCAGGGATTTGAGCACTGAGACTAAGCTAGAAAAGAGATGACGACTCATATCCAACTAACACTCCACACAGGGATTAGTGAATGAACAGGAGCGGATCAAATCACTTCGGCTAAGCCTCTCCCCTCAAGTCCTCATTGATACCATTCTCTCTCTCTCTCTCTCTCTCTCTCTCTCTCTCTCATTCAGTTTCTCTGCCTCCTTCCTGTTCTGATTTCGCAACCCCCCTATCGCTCTCTCTTTTAAATCTCCCTATGTCTTCCTCTCACTCCTACTCTCTCCCTGTTACTTTTTTGCAGTCTCACTCGACCACCCATTCAAAGTCCCCATCTCTTACATGCTAACTCCCTGACTCTTGGCACTGCAGCTGCAAAGCATTTTGGGATTTGCGATGCAGCATGGGTCAGCATTGCAGCCAATGAGACGAGAAAGAACAAGATTAGATGAGAGCAATATTGAGGGGGGTTTAGACAGAGGGGGGGGGAGCAGGCAACTGCTTTTGTCAGCACGCATCATCAGTGCTGAGTCACTGCACAGCAAGCAGGCAGGAGGAAGAGAGTGAGTGAGAGAGAATAAGAGCGAGGGAGGGCTAGAAAACGAGAGCAGCAGACAGATACCCTTGTAAAATAAAATAAAAAAAAAAGAAACATGCTTAAGTACATCAATAGTATACTCAGTAGTGTATAGAGAATACCAAAAGCATGTCTTTTGTATTTCACATACTTTACAGAAATACATCTAAAATACACATTCTTAACACTTATATTTAAATTGTTATCAACTTAAGTGTTTTATTCAGAAGTATATTTTAAAGCAATGCATTAACATTTTAGTTTCACTATAACTCCAAATAATGAGCAATCAGGTTGGGGTTATACTAGCAAATACAGGTATACTTAAGTGTAGTCATTTAAAATATGTTTTACGTGTAACGGTATTTGTGTATTAACAATTGCTTCAGTTAAGTTCATTGCAATGTAAGTTGCTCCAATTAAGAGCAGAAAAGCACCTGTAAGTATATACATACTCATTGTTTACCATCACTCAATAATACTTCATAAGAGTAAACACTCATTGTATTATACATATGTACGTTGTAATATACATACATATACACACACACACACACAAACACACACACAAACACACACAGACACATACACTGTGTGAAAGTCTTAGGCACCCATAACACATTTTCAAAATAGTATGTGTTTATTTGCTGAGAAAAGTGTTAATAATTGAATAAGCAAAATTTCTAGAAATATTATATATAAATAATAATAATAACAATAATATAATATATTATATTATTAAATAATAATAATAATAATATATAATTTTCTGGATGTGAGTGTGTTTGTTTTCATTTTTCAAACCTCTCCTTGAGGAAGTCCAGTATTATATGTAGTTAAAAACCAGCTCCTGGTTTGACCAATCAGTGCTTCAGTAAATTGTGCTCATGATGTAATTGATGATATTAACAAGTCTCCGTGGCGGCTGTGAAGGTGTCAAGAAAAATATGGAGGTATATTGTTTAAAAATTCGCTTAGATGCCTAAACCTTTTTGGACAGTACACACACACATACACATGTGTGTGTATGTGTGTGTGTGTGTGTGTGTGTGTGTGTATATGTGTGTGTGTGTGCGTGCGCGTGTGTGTATTTGTACATGTACATACACAAAATCATAGCTTAATTACAATTTAAATATGCTGAAGTTGTCGTAAGTCGTTCCAAAATCATACTATATAATATAGTATGTAATAAAGTATGTTTCTGCTGTAAGCATTAAACAGTATGTAGCGATCATGTTAAATACAAAAGGACACCTAAATGCATTTGTCTTTCAGAAGAGTACAGAGAGAGCAAAGCAGACGCTTACGCCAAATGAGCAAGAACAAATGTGTGTGCACAATTATGCAAATTCAAAGCTTGCCGGTTGGCAAGGATACTGATATTAAGTGGCAGTTATGGGCTACTTTAATTAAATTGTCTAAGGTTGCTGTCAAATCAGAGAACAGAGTAAAAAGCACATAATGTGTTCAAATTTCCAGCCCACAATGACTGAGGTTAATGAGTGTGAGCATGCTGGAGGGGTAAATATTTACTGCTTGAATGTCAAAAAGTAATCCGCGTAAGGAGCCCTTATTAGGAGCCCAAGCAGGACATGAAACGTTGTTGTTTTTTTAGTAGTGATGCACAATGAGCAGTAAGAAATTGTTTTTGCCCCAGTTCATTTTTTCGAGTTTTGTTGAGCAACACAACACAGCAATGAATTAAAATATCAACCCATACTTTTAATAGCCTGAATCATAACTTTGCCCTGTTGGTACAAAAACGGAGTTGCGATACCAGCCAACAGATGCAGAATATGGATTTCTTGGATCAGAAACATTTTTGCTGCTTTGCTATGAGATCTAGACTTATCAATATTGTCTAAACTGATATGGATGTCCTAAAATTTGCTTTTAAAAATATTTGTAAATAATAAAAATATATTTTTTAGCTACAATTGACCTATTTCTGAACTAGCAAGTAATACACTCAATAAAAGCACCGTAAAACATCTTATATTTGGTCTGATATATGGTTAAAGGAAGTCAGCTTTTTGCCACCTTTGCTGCCCCTTTCGATTAATAAGTGCAGTACACTGATCAGTGGTTCCGAGAACCTAGTGTTTTCCTGCTACTAAAACACCTGATCCAAAGAAATCAGCTTATTTACAAGCCCTTCAGGAGTTGAAGTGAGTTTGTTTGAAGCTGAGAAAAAGAAAAAATGATCAGAGCCAGAGACATGAATCTGTTGTTTAGGACAACCGCTATACACTTGTAATTAGTGACAAACTCCATATGCTGACCTTTAATAGGGGGGCCAAACAAGGTACGTCCACTCTCCAAAAATCAAGTGACATCTCTTTAGTGCTAGAAGTATGTAAGAGGAGACAGTCAACTGCAATACAGTCTGCAAAGTGTAATATAATTGCAATACTAGTATTCTGTCCACATCATGCAGTTTCCTACCAAAGCACAGTCTTAAGAGAAGGATTACATCAGAGAGGGGGAGACAGAAAAGGCAAAGCAACAGGTTCCCTCCAGGCAGGGCAGCCAAGTGAACTGGAAAGATGTGCTCATTTAGCCTGTTACTCCAACTCACTGACTCATATCTGTATGAAGCCCAAATGAACATTAACTACACTCACATTGCAGCCTGCCCTGTGGTCAGAATATGGATGAGCAGATTACACACAAAGGAATAAAAGACAGGTGCACCATTTTGACTATATATGCACATAAATACACCAAAACGGTTATATAAATTACGGTATAATGGCTTAAAATTGCTGCAAATGTTAGGCTTACAAACATGCCATTAGGGTGGAACAATTCACAAAATTAATTTGATACAAATGGTATGACACAATACCCTGACGGAGAAGCGGCTTGGAAAATGGATGGATGGATGGATGGATGGATGGATGGATGGATGGTATGACACAATGGTGTCTCAATTCTACACGTTTTATAATCAGTAAAAATAAAGAGTGACTCATGCTTCATGTTTCCATTTTCATTTCATTAGACATTCAGCATCATAAAAGCACAATATTAGAAATGTAATCGTGTCCCAAACTACTGCCACTCACAAACTAATCACACTCGCCCCAAGCTAACACATTATCCATGAGTTAACAGGACAATCACAATACAATCATACAAGACAATACAGTACGACATGGTGCAAAACGATTCAATACAATATGATGTTTTGTATAGTTACATCCCTACTTACCTTATGCTTATGATATATTTATGATATAGCAGTAAGTATATATATATATATATAATATATAATATATATATATATATATATATATATAAATACAAAACATACTATAACTGTAGTATGTCAAGTTAAATTACGATAAAACCAGATTTCCAACAAAATCAGGGCTGAGATCATATCAACAGGCATGCAACTTGAAATACATTTCAATTTTCATATGAAAACAACTTTACACATTTAACCAGCACAGGTAATACAGCATATACTCACTTGTCTTCAGTGAAAAGACAGATGCTTCACACACAGCTTGTTTTTCTCTCATACCCTGGATCAGCTAAGCATTACATCACTGCCAGTCTTCCCAGCAGGCTTGTTATGCTATGTTAAGTTCCACTACACTAATTGCACTGTTCCACTATGCAAACTGCCCAGGTCTTTCCAGAATCCTGAGCTCAGCGGTTTCGATCAGACCTGGCCTGGTCTATCTGCCCTGGCAATGGCCCACACGAGCCACAGACAACAGCTCTGACCAGTGTAGTGTTATGATGACTCAGGACCTGACCACAGCTGTCCTCTGGACTACTGCGACAAAAACATAAACAAGAAAGGTGAAAGGTGGGGGCAGAGGAGGTACTGTTTGGGTGTCGTATGCCGTCTACTGTTAGTGCCAAGAGGCTGCGAGGCCAATAAGCAGATGTGGACTGAGGTGGAGGAGTGCTCAAGTTCCCTTTAGTCACACTGGGAGGAATTAAGACTTCTTGCGAGACTTCTTGCTCTGCATGTCCATTGTTCATTTACTCACACGTAAAATACTATTCAATCATATTAAATGACTTAATATAGAGTGACAACATTTAGGACTTCAACAAAGAAAAAAGTTGTTCAGCAATAAAATACTGTTGCTAGTTCTTCCTTAAGCTGATCAGGGTGCTCTAATGAGGGTAGTACAATTAGAAAGAACAAAGAATATGGACCAATTCAAAAGGAGTAAATTAACGGTAACCTGTGAGACAGCCAGGGGTGGCAGTATAATTGGGCCTAAGCCAACTTTTATCGATGACCCACCTATTGATGCTCAAAAGTTTTCTAATTTTTGTTTAAAAGTTTTATGAATAAATAAATAAATAACACAAAAATATAACAATTGAAACTCCTTTTCTTAAACATCCAGCTAGTTTCGTGCTAAAGAGCTTCTCATTATGCTGGTAGGAGAAGTATTAGCAGGCATGACGTCAACATTTTGTAGATAAGTGTAGGGAGGACTAATATGTGGACTTAAGGCAGTGTTTGAATGACACCTATATCCTATTTCCAACCAGTGCCTAATGTAACAGAATCTGTGTAAGCAACCATGAAGGGGAATGAAAGTTTAGTGTGAAAAAGAGGTTGAGGAACTTTGCGAGAGCAAAGCTGTTTTAGAGGTTCAGCCCACCTGCAAATTTGTTGTGCTCATCCACAACAGGAGTCTTGCACTGCAGCTGGGTTATAATTCTTCGACTGGTTATATTCGATATGCACGGATCTCAAAGCTAACTGCGCAGTGAAAATTGATAAGAATAGCCAGTTATTCGTATCGGTTACTGTTGAGCTTCTATGTAAGAAAGAACTGCATTCATTTTGCAGCATAAGCTGTGCTGCTGTTTGTAATCATCAGCTTGAAACTGAACATGTTATTCTTCATGTTCAGTTTACTGACCAAGTGGGTTATTTATATTACACCATTACAGGTTATTTAATATTACAACATTAATTGAGGGAGAGAGGCTTATCTTAAATCAGCATAACAGCTTTGCTAGCCTACCAGGTCTTGTATGGCTGTCCCATTTTCACCTTTTTTCACTGATTTTACTTTGACTTGGCTCTACCTTGTGCAGATTTACCTTAATCTCTTCAGAAATAGAGTATGTGGCCAAAAGTCACACACCTCTATAAGGTTGTTGGACATCAAGCTGGTTGCTCCTTGATGCTTCTATTTCATAATAATAGCACTTACAGTTGACCGGGGCAGATCTAGCATGAGCTGAGCTCTTCAGTATGACCTGTTCTATGGACAACGTTTGTCTACAGAGACTGCAAGGCTATGTGCTTGATTTTATACAGCTGTTAGCAGTGGAGGTGTGTCCACATACTTGTGGACATATAGTGTGGAAATGAATAAATGAATGTACTAAAGACCTCTGCACAGTAATGTATTGTACTTTATGCACAATAGATACCAAAGTATCTGTCGGCCTCAATATTGGCCCATGTTATTGACTAATTAATAGATTGACCTGACCAATGTGCATAGCACCCACTTTTTTTTAACATATAATCATTAGGTATTAGCATGAATGGACAGTTATTGTTTGACATATACTTTTTTTAATAGAAGTGATAATAGAACAGTCATAGGACAAAAAGACTACAGAAGGTTTGGCTGAGCTGTTTCCCTTGTTGGCAGGGGTTTGTTGGTTTGGATGCAACTCTGATTTTATAGTCAGAGCAGAGACTCGTGAAGGCCTAAAAACACACATAGTGTCTGTACAAAGAAGCAGCTCCCTAACAGATGAAATGAATCAAACATTGAACATCTAACCTCATATTTATCCATCACTCTTTGACATGCCTTGAGAATGAGCACAGGGCTAAAAAGGAATCTGTCCACTTGAAACATATCATTAACAGCACCATAATACACACATCCTGTCACTCAAAGATGACGGAATAGCCATTTAAACCTCTTCAGCTGAGTGACAAGTGGGAGGACAGACGGTTTACACACTGTTTCCAGACAACAGCAGTGGTTCCTGTGCTGTAATTGGCCTGGGAAATCACCATAATTAGCATAATGTGTCAGGCAAATGACACACATTTTTTGTCTTCCCACTCTGAAATCAATGGAAACTACACTTTATGGAAAATGCTATGTTTTAAGTCAACAATTTATACACTCCCACAAAAAAATAGCTTAATGAGTTGCAATTGTAGAAACATAACCTTTCGAACTCTTACAGCGCTGCTTAAACAGCATTCAGGCTAGCATGTGCCTCCTTTATTGGGTCTAATGTTTTGCATTTCTTTCAAAATTTGCAACTGTGCTCATGGAACCGTACTCATTTTTAATGCGCCTAAATTTCTTCCATTTACAACCTCATTTCCATGCCAAAAAGTTGGTATGCTGTGCAAAATGTAAATGATGTACAAATAAAATGCAATGATGTGCAAATCATTTAAACCCTGTATGTCACTGTAAATTGTACAAACACGTTAAATCAAATGTTGAAACTGAGAAATTGTATTGTTTTTTGAAAAATATTTGCTCGTTTTGAGTTTGATGCCAACAACATGTTCCAAAACAGTTGAGGTGGGTCAACAACAGGCTGGTAAAGTTGTGTAATGATAAAGAAAGCACATCATGGTCATTTGGGATCAGGTCAATAACAAAAAGAGCATCCTAGAGAGGTCTTTCAGAAGATGAGGAGGAGTTCACCACTCAGTGAAAGATTGTGCAAGCATTACATTACATTACATTACATTACATTTAGCAGACGCTTTTATCCAAAGCGACTTACAAATAATGTGCTAAACGTGCAAGCAAACAGTGAAACAACTCAAGAATAACGTTTCTCAACGTAAAACAGAAAGAAATTCTGATTTTCATCATCTAGGGTACATAAGATCATTAAAGGATTCAGAGAATCTGGAGAAATCTCTGTATGCAAGGGACAAGGCTGAAAACCAGTATTTGCTGGCCGTGATCTATGGACCCTCAGGCAGCACTGCATTAAAAACAGGCATGATTCTGTAGTGGAAATCACTGCATGGGCTTCTGAAAAACAGTGCCTTTAAACACAGAATCAGTGCATTCACAAATGCAAGGTAAAAAATATTGTTTTAAAGGTTATTCATCTTTTCAGGCATGATATGGTTCAATTCTGAGGTTTATATCCAATTTGACTTTTGATATTTGTGTGTTTAAGAAAGGTCCTGAATCTACAGAGCTCTGATTATATACCACATAGTAGTTTGGCTCAGATAAACGGATCTTTTCAAACAAATGAAACTCCAAAATTGCAACCCCTGTTTTAAAGTGACTTTATAAGCGAAAGAAAAAAATGCCCAATCATTTAAACATGGGTAAGTGTATCATAAGCCCCTCCTCCAGCCCCATCCACTTCAGTTTGACAGGATGCAGATCTGTTCATTGACAGTGGTTCCCAGGAAACACGATCCTCAAATATATTACTATGATTATTTATTTATTTAATTAATTAATTAATTAAAAGAATATAGTAAAACCATAAACTTCTCATTCATTCTCAAAGACAATCTCACTGCTATACATATTAATTAATTAAGTAAAAGTAATCCAGGCCACACTGGACACTAATATGTGACGACCTGAACCCAGGTGAACAAAAGCGCCCATTGGGCTGTTAGCCGAATTAAAGCCACCAGTGGTTTTTATGACGGCAGGGACGAGCTCATATTAGCAGAAAATGAGGCAGTGGCGGCCCATTAGAGACTGATGAGTGAACTCCATCTCTGTCTTTCTCTCTTCCATGCATGCTTAACCTTTACCATCCACCCAACCCCCCCCATCATGTTCGCTAAATCACACAACATGGTTGTGGCGCTGTCTCTTGACCTCTTGCTGTCTGCCCTTCCCCCTTCCCTTTTAATCATCTCAGGAAAGCTTATAATTGACTTTTATCTGTACAGTGCTTTTTAATATTGTCCCAAAGCAGCTTTAAACGGATACAGTCCAGGCCACTAACGAACAAGCCAAGGCTAAACAGTGGCAGAAAGATCTCCCTAGGAAGCATAAGCATGCTGAAAACACTGAAAGGAGCCAAGACTCAAAATAGAGTTTGATTAATTAAAGGTTAATAGCTGATATATTATTTAATAATAATTACATTTTCCTATCTGACATTTGAATTACAGCTGAATACAACTATAGCCTTTTATGAGCCCATTCTCTATGCTAACTATTGAATAAGGGATACAAAGCCTCCCAGAATTGGGATGTGAAGCAGAGGAAGTATGTTTTTTGGAGTTATGGAACATAATCAAATACTTCATGGATGAGCTGGAGGGGCTTTTGTGATCCAGAACCAACCATCCAACATCAGTAGCTGACCTCACTAATACTATTGCAATGAGCAATCAAATCCTCACAACAACGTTCCAACATCTAATGTAAAGCCTTTCTGGAAGAGTATGGACTGTTCTTGCAGCAAAGGTGAGACAAAGTCCCTATTAATACTATTGATTTCAGAGGAAACACTGGATGTGTAAATGATTGGTCTAAAAACCTTTGGACATACATTGTATATTATATTATTAGTTATTGGTACGAGTAGCAGCCAGAACAAGATGTTAAATATGTACATAAGGTGGATGTACAACTGTAAAGTGCATGTGCAATGCATGTGAGCACTGGAGAGTAACACAAAGAAAAACAGAGAAAGCTGGGCATTAACAGCAACAACATCCTGAAACCCCAGAAAAAACACCTAGTGACTCAAAGCAAAAGTACATTTCATAAAAGGCACCACAGTATTATCACCACATAATCAAAACAACAGATTTCTACAGTTGCAGTATAGCTAAGGCAAGTCATAAGTCTCCCCTATTACAGCACACAGCAACATAAGCATAACGATGATGCAACAGTAGCCAGGCAGTTACCATAGAAACAGAATCCCGTTGATGGTGAGGTCATTAGTTGATCCTATGGCCTCACCCTGGTCTTAACAGGGAGACAAAGGCTAATCAGGACAGTAAAGCGGACGTTCACTAATGCAGCACAGCTGCCCTGTTACTTTCTGACACATGTCCGATAACCACCAGGCCTACAGCTTTTACTGGAGAAGGCCATTAGAGTAAATGCATGCATGCTGTCCTTTCACAGCTACAGTGATACGCTGCCAAGCTGCTGCTGAATCTACTGTAACATGAGCAGAAGATCCATAAAGAAACTACAGCAAAATTACTGAACAATGCCAGACTGAAGCCCTCACCAATCTAGTTATTGGTCAAACTGATCCCATTCACAAACGTAATATACTTGCCGCTAAATATTGTAAAAAAGATTGGAAGCAAATCCTCCAGCATTAACTAGAGTTACATGCAATGTCACAGATGTTCAACCTTCATTTTAGTCTACAAAAAAAAAAAAACAGACTGATAAACATGCTAACATGGCTAACACTGAGCAGTAGCCAGTCGCATCATGCTTCTTGGTGGATATATCACTGTAAGCAACAGTAACTGTAGATGCACTGACTCCATGCCCATCCGCTCAACCCCCATCACATTCACTAAATCACCCAATATAGTTACAAATCCTGCATATCCTTCTATCAGCTACTTGTTTGCAGGTTTAGCCTCCAATTTTTAATGAATCTACACAAATGAACCAAACTCACATGTTAATACCAGTCTAAAAACTAATAGGACAGCATTAAAGAGAGAAGTATAAGTTACAGACTCATTCATTTCAGAAGAACCAAAAATACTATGGGCCTATGAGCCCTGCCTGCTTTCCTTCCGTCATGTATGCAATTCAGGCTAGTGGGCCTATCTGCTCCCTGGGTAACCATCCAAAGGTACACTGCTGACAGAGTATGGAATTCATCCTGCAATATTTTGCAGCTACAACTGCATCTATTTCTGCCTCTCTGGAGGAGAAAACAAGAAATAATAAATAACTAAATAATGGCAATGTTTTCAAGAACAAAATAACAAGTGTCCAGATATTATAAATGTGCCTGTTGTATTTACAGAATATATACTGAATTTAGTGCTGGGTTGATTTATGGTCAGCCCCTGTGGAGTACGTCTGAGATGCCCATTAGTGTCTGCAAGATTAACGTCATGGACAGTGCAACCACACACACACACACACACACACAAACACTTTGTCATATCTGAGCACTAAATTTTCCTTGCATGGACGTCAGAATGCAGTCTGGACTTACTGATAACCTCCACTTACACACACCAGGATGTTCCACGCTCACTGAAACTGGGGGAGTCCTTTCTAACCACACTCGACAGGCCATAGACAAGAGCGTGGAGTTAAAATAAATTAAGACCAAGAGAAACAATACTAAGGATTAGTTTTATATTCTAAAATGCTGTAACACCTCAAAAGGCCAGGGCCCATAAGCGTTTATAACCTAAGAATAATTCAACCAGTTTGCATTGGAGTCCCTGTAGTTACTGAGCAATAAGCCTTAGTATGTAAGAAGCCTGGTGTTTTAAAGGGTTAAAGCAGTGGTTAAAAATGAGCATTTCTTAGTTCTGCACCGGAACTATAAGGCTAACGCAGATAACAAGTTAATGGAATACTATGTATTTTTGGATGACCTATTATATTGCTGTAGCTCAGATGCAACAACAATGAAGCAAACTTCAGACATCAAAAAACAACAACAACAACAAAAAAAAAACAAAACGTCAATTTGAAATCATGAGTAATTAAACTAACCTAACCCTAGACAGCTTGTTTTGTGTGTTCATTTCTTGGCTCTGCATAGTTTCAAGGGAACACTCGTGATCTTGTGACAGCAACATCTGGGTTCAATGATGAGACTGGGCTGAATCTGGGTGGAAATGTAGACTTATTAGGGTTGGAACAAACTGAATGTGAATTTTCTAAACCAGCTAAAAGCCAAAGAAAGGTGCTCATCAACACTGTCCAAGCCTGTCGTTAGCCCATGGATGTAATGTAAGTTAGCACTGCTCAGAAAACCACCCCCATAAAAAAGCCAGTAAAGCACAGAGATGTATGTAATACAAAAGCATATTACACACAGTAAACAATAGTTCCATTAGTCAATGAAAGCTTGTTTGCAGTGGCTCTCACAGCAATCCAACACCCAAAGTTTAACAAGTCTCCAGACATGTACTCTCATCACAAAATCATATCTGGCCCTGCGAGACCAGATTCTGCACAGCTCTAATTATATGCTACCTAGCGGACTGGCTCAGAGAAAACAAAAGCAAAACAAAAGATCATAAAGTAGAATGTCCTTGTGCAAAACAGCAATTGAGCTGTAAATGATACAAAACCTGAACTACCTCATGAAAAACCTTACATAGCATGTCTCCATTTTTAATCACACAAAACTGAAATGTCACAAAAGCACAATGATATATATGTAAAACGATTATCTGACACGATGCATCAAGGTCAACTTGATCAAGCATCAATCAAAATGGTCATTAGCTCATGTCCCTGGCCATGTCAAGCATGAGCTGTCATACTATACCATATAAAGGACAAAATTCTGGTCTGGATACAGGTGTAGTGGCTTATACTCACGTCTAAAACTTCTTCTGATGTTTTATAATGTCACAGCGCAACAACAGGCAGAAAAAAAATAATATTAACCAGCGCTGTCACATTTTACCTCCCCAACCAGAGTCTCCCTAATGCAGCATATCACTGAGACATACACCACAGTACAGAGGAAAGGTGCACTGCAATGTCCAGTTCAGGACACTGTTTACATTTCTTCATGTTTTGCCATTTTCAGGAAAGACAGTAAATGAAAGACGCCCTGAATAAAACAGTTTTAGGCTTCAATACTGCAGTGAAACGGTTCCACTCTCACTAAACTTGAGGAGTGGTAGCCATTTACTCAGAAGGTCACATTAGGATATCAAGATGAAGTGCATGTGATGATCACTGTGAATGTGGCAGTAGATGGTAATGCAGGCTGAAACCCATGCATATTTATGGACATGTCTGTATGTGCACTGCAAATATATCTAATACATGAACCATTAAACTAAGAAAATTACATTACATGATTAAGAATATGCTGCCTGACATCTAAGACATTGATTTACTAAGGTTTTAAGGAAAGGACTTGGCCCAAAACATACATTTTTAAAAGCATTCTGGTTGGAGACATACATGTAGGTCGTTTTTAGGCAAAATAGACCCCAAACAGAGCTCTTTTTTACTCGTATATGTTTTTTGGTGCTTTTGGGTAGCAAATCAAATAGCTAACGTTAGCGAGCTGAGCTAACTGTATTTGTGATCTAACTGTGACTCCTGGTCCCATTCACCAACACTGTGAAGAAATCTGAGTCAGTAAGTATCTCTACAACGAACCACTTTGCATCAAACACCTCTGAATGACTTTGTTTACACCTCAGTGACTGAATTATACCGAATTGTACAGGAGAATTCCTCTTAAAATCCACAATCTTAAACACATGCCCAAGATACTCACTCTCCTGTATCAGCTACATCCAAACGACGCACTAACTGGCTGTTTCATCTCTTTAGCCCCAAAGTTGTCGGACTGAAAGAGCCTGTTGCATAAAACAGGACCCACGGACACAAACTGAAGATATAAGTAACGTAGCTAGCTACACATTCTGTTGTTAAAGCTCAGGGAAAAACAGCGACTTAATGACTTTCACTGCCACTTTCAAGCAAAACGCTCTGAGGGGGAAAAAGCTCAAATCCGTCCATCTTCAAACAATCCAACGGTCAAACCCGACGCCAGCCTCAGGCTCAGCCTCAGCGCTCGCTCTCTGACGCGCTCCCTTTCCCCAATTCTTCCTTAAAATGTCTTTAAACACTTACGTGAACTCCATGACTGCGTTTATCCTCTTCTCTTTTAAAGAACAGAAGTAAATGAAAGCAGAAAGCCCGTCACTAACTCTTCACCCAGCGGCTCGTCTCTACGCTAACATACGAACTGTCAAAGCTCGAGCGAGAGGGGAGGGGCTTCGCGAATTCACCTTAATCTGTCCAATCACAGGGCGTCTCAGAGGATCTGGGGCGGGGCCGTGTTGATGCGACTTCTGACCTGTGTCAGTGTCTGCAGGGTGACCTGAAATGCACCACAATGGAGGGATGGCATTTCTGAACACATAATATATTATTTCTATGTTTATATATATATCGTTTTATATACACCCACATATTATTTCACGAGCTGTAGATGTTGGAACACTGCTGTGAGGATTTGATTGCATTCAGTCACAAGAGCTTTAGTGAAGTCAGCTACTGATGCTGGATGATCAGTTCTGGATCATAAACATCATTCCATGTCATCCCAAAGCTCCCATACTCAGTGGAGCTCCATCACCCCAGAGAACGCAGTTCCACTGCCCCACTAACCAACACTAAGGTCAACACTGACCTTAGGCTCATGTGTAGCTGTTTATCTTAGCAATGCTTTTCTATGCATACACCTCAAACTAACTGAATTCACTAATCAGAAGGGGCGTCTGAATATTTTTGTCCACGCATACGGCCCTTATTTCTGCAAAATTCTTATGGCTGTTTTGTAAAATAGAAAAAAACATATGTTGTAATATGATAGTAGGGTTCAACAATGTGTTCTTGAATAATGTGTGTCAAATGTAACATTTTGCATTAGTTTCTAATAAATGATGAAATGCAAAATGATGGTGAAGGTGAAGATTTGATGACTACTGATTTACTCAAAACCTGTATTTATCAGTCAGTATTTAAATACAACAACTATCAGGACGGTCATCGCTGTCCTCAAAGAAAAATAATCTCCATTTTTTCATCTGTCATTTTTCTACATCATTTGATCACAGCAGCTGTTCTTCACATTGTATGCAACTGTCATGATTAAAACAACAGAAATGCTTCAAAATAGCTTAGAATAAAATCTTTCTGTGTTAACTTACATTAGAAGCAAAGGATGTTTTGCCTTCAGCTCCTGTAAAGCTGCAATTTTGGAGATTATTATTATTATTATTTTCTTGAACAGTCATATTACACTGCTCAAAAAAATAAAAAAAATAAACACTCAAATAACACATCCTAGATCTGAATGAATGAAATATTCTCATTGAATACTTTGTTCTGTACAAAGTTGAATGTGCTGACAACAAAAATCACACAAAAATCAATGGAAATCAAATTTATTAACCAATGGAGGCCTGGATTTGGAGTCACACACAAAATTAAAGTGGAAAAACACACGACAGGCTGATCCAACTTTGATGTAATGTCCTTAAAACAAGTCAAAATGAGGCTCAGTATTGTGTGTGGCCTCCACGTGCCTGTATGACCTCCCTCCGATGCCTGGGCATGCTCCTGGTGAGGTGGCGGATGGTCTCCTGAGGGATCTCCTCCCAGACCTGGACTAAAGCATCCGCCAACTCCTGGACAGTCTGTGGTGCAACGTGGCATTGGTGGATGGAGTGAGACATGATGTCTCAGATGTGCTCAATGGGATTCAGGTCTGGGGAACGGGTGGGCCAGTCCATAGCTCCAATGCCTTCATCTTGCAGGAACTGCTGACACACTCCAGCCACATGAGGTCTAGCATTGTCCTGCATTAGGAGGAACCCAGTGCCAACCGCACCAGCATATGGTCTGACAAGGGGTCTGAGGATCTCATCTCGGTACCTAATGGCAGTCAGGCTACCTCTGGCGAGCGCATGGAGGGCTGTGTGGCCCTCCAAAGAGATGCCACCCCACACCATTACTGACCCACTGCCAAACTGGTCATGCTGAAGGATGTTGCAGGCAGCAGATCGCTCCCCACGGCGTCTCCAGACTCTGTCACGTCAGTCACATGTACACATGTGTGAACCTGCTTTCATCTTTGAAGAGCACAGGGCGCCAGTGGCGAATTTGCCAATCCTGGTGTTCTCTGGCAAATGCCGAGCGTCCTGCACGGTGTTGGGCTGTGAGCACAACCCCCATCTGTGGACGTCGGGCCCTCATACCATCCTCATGGAGTCGGTTTCTAACCGTTTGTGCAGACACATAATAAAACATTTGTGGCCTGCTGGAGGTCATTTTGCAGGGCTCTGGCAGTGCTCCTCCTGTCCCTCCTTGCACAAAGGCGGAGGTAGCGGTCCTGCTGCTGGGTTGTTGACCTCCTACGGCCTCCTCCATGTCTCCTGGTGTACTGGCCTGTCTCCTGGTAGCGCCTCCAGCCTCTGGACACTACGCTGACAGACACAGCAAACCTTCTTGCCACAGCTCGCACTGATGTGCCATCCTGGATGACCTGCACTACCTGAGCCACTTGTGTGGATTGTAGAGTCCGTCTCATGCTACCACGAGAGTGAAAGCACCACCAACATTCAGTGACCAAAACATCAGCCAGAAAGCAGAAAGGTACTGAGAAGTGGTCTGTGGTCCCCACCTGCAGAACCACTCCTTTATTGAGTGTGTCTTGCTAATTGCCAATAATTTCCACCTGTTGTCTGTTCCATTTGCACAACAGCTGTGAAATTGATTGTCAATCAGTGTTGCTTCCTAAGTGGACAGTTTGATTTCACAGAAGTTTGATTTACTTGGAGTTATATTGTGTTGTTTGTGTTCCCTTTATTTTTTTTGAGCAGTGTATATTAAATAAAATGAAATAATTAAGTTTTTTTCACCGAAATCTTTTAGCCTTCCCTGAAGGCCTAGAAGGCCCTGAGGGTTCTATACTAACACTATATGATAGATTCTCCAGTTTACTTCCCAGACAGGCCTGGTATTATCTGAGCAGTTCAGTGGCCACGCCACAATTTAATTTTAGGGGTGCCCTGATAGGCAGGTGAGTGCAGCTTGGAAGGATTATGTTCCAAAACACTACCATAGTAAGGTTGATCACCACCAGCTAGCCTACATCATTATAGCTACCATAGCCTGAGAGGTAAACTTGAAACTGTAAACACAGCACACGATTGCTGACTTCACATTCAAGTACCTAGTTACTATAATAACTAACAGAATACCACAGCGACTAAAGCTGATTAACCACAGGCCTAACTTTTACAGCATTAGACACAGACATCTGGGCCAAATTTAGAACCATTTTGCCAACTGTGTTTGCACACTGTGGAATTAGACCTCCGCATTTAACCCATCTGTTCAGTGAAACACCCACATGCATGCACACTAGTGAACACACACACTAGGGGGCAGTGAGCACACTTGCGCGGAGTGGTGGGCAGCCCTATCCACGGTGCCCGGGGAGGAATTCGGGGTTAGGTGCCTTGCTCAAGGGCACTTCAGTCATGTACTGTCAGCTGAGGGGATCGAACCAGTGACTTTCCGGACACAGGGTTGGTTCCCTATCCTCCAGCCCACAACTACCCCAGACAGTGATTTTCTCATTGTTTTTCACTACAGCATTCAACTTTCTTAACGCTCTCACTATAGCCTAATGGCCTATGCTTAGCACAGCTTGTCTACAGCCAGCAAAAACAGGCAAGCAGGGTAATGCTGTGTTTACATGTTGGTGTTGAAAAATAGCATCATTCTGGTCCATATTGTCGAGCTGGTGGATAAACTGTGATGGTACATGACCGATAGTGGCACGGAACCAAGTCTGCAGTGGCATTAAAGGATGCAGAACACAATAGGCAGAAATCTGGGAGGTCTCAATTCTAATTGAGAGGGCCCAGACCCTTCCAGGCACCCCCAAACTTACATCCCTGGAGCAGTTCTAGGGAACGATACCATCATTTCCAATGATACACAATCACAAAAACAAACCAAACAGAAATAAATGGAACCAAACTGTGTGTTTTTGTCTTAGCAGGTTACCTCATGCATGATTACTTGGGCTGTCTGTGCTTAAGCGCCAGACGTCTTGAAATAATCAGATGAGATAATCCTGACCATTTCTGTCTGGCTTTTAATTAAGTCAAACCAAAGTGTGCTGCATGCTCATCACAAGAACTGAACATATGTAGTCCAGGATTATATCTGACAATTAAATTAAACATCTTTCATACCCAATACAGGCCTTAAAAGCATAAAAATCATGTCCAAATAACTTCTTCTGATTGAAATGTAAACAATTCTTTATCAATTTGGACCCTGTACACTTTGCATGGCTATTTCAGAAAATGCTCACATGATGAAGGTTCTAAACGTTTCACTGTCAGTTTATAACCCAAAAATCAGCAAGTCATTCGGAAGTGTATAACATTTAAAATGCTTTTATTTTATAGCCACTTTTGATGTTTGTGTTTATGCTTTTCCAATTTATCTTTATCGCTTAGAATTAAACAGACTATTGTTTTTGCTGCTGGGCCTTTAAGACTAGTACATGTAAATGACCTCTGTCCTGATTGGCTTCATGAGTCAAAATAAACTTTAGCCCCTCATTTCTTGGGTCTGGATCCTTTAGAAAGTGAAATGATACATTTGCCTCCTGGCATTCAGGAACACTACAACGCTTAATCCAGTCCAATAACTTTGCTACAGGCTGTCTGCAGTAACAACCCTTCACACTTCAGTGAGAGAATGGCTGAGGCTAAACTGCTGTAGGCGGAGTCATGTGGTTGTGACATCACAAACACAAATTCAAAACAAGCTGTTTTTGGCTTACATACATACATACATACATACATACATACATACACACATACACATATACATATATATATATATATATATATATATAAACACCGTTCTAGGGCTAGGTAGTTAAATGTTACTGCTAGGGAGCCATGTATTACTGTATTTACTACGGTAGTGCTACATCACTTGATTTCATTATCACTGATACAAAAAAAGGACAAAACAGCTAATTCTGTGAAATGAAGGATATGGAACGCTGCTCTACTGAATATTACATCACATGAAAACCAGCATTTTAAATACAAGTTTTAGTCCGGAATGCCCCTTTCACTTAGTCTTTAGGGCTACTTGCAAGTCTCTTTTTCAGAGTCTCCCCCATCTCAAGAAAAGATAAAACAGTGAAACGTAGCTTCTCTTTACAATGACAACAGTGCTTGACACTTGTTTAAACTATGAGCTGGTTGAGCTACATAAGCAACATTTGATCCAAAGCCCTCAGCATTATAAAACAGACAAGATTTGCTGAGTCATACTCAGGCAGTGTGGGAAACTGGAGAATCGTCCTGGAGTTACCATCAGGCCTCTGGAGCTTTACGAGCATACAGACACAAACAGAGGAACAATACTGAAAACAATGAAATAAAGGGCAACTGACTAATCTTTCTGTCCAAACAAAAAAAAGCATGACCATATTACAAGAACTATCATCATTACAAGGCCAAAAAAGTGAACAACAAACTCTTTAAAAGACAATTCTCTGTTCTTGAGTCCAAAGCTCAAGCCGCCCTAGGCCTGTTAGCAGACTGCTGAGATACAGGCCTAGAGTTGCATTGTAAACAGTAACTCTGTGACACAGGAATGCCCGAAGGGCACCAGTCATCAGAGAAACAGGAAGCGGAGAGAAGGAAAGAAAGAGATTGAAAGCTTTTAGATTTCCTTCAGAAACAAAGCCCAATCAGTTTGGATCAAGAGAGCCGTACCCTTCTAGAAAAACCAGCTTTGACGAGCATGGCTGGTCACCAGCAAAACCAGGACATGTGCTGTGGATGCTGGTCAGCAGCAATGGAAGATAATATCCCTGCTGTAAAAACAACATATACCAACATGAATATACACCATGCTGGTGTAAGCCAGCATCCAAAACACCACATATGCTGGTTTTTCTGGTTACCGAGCATGCTTACTAGAAAAACCAGTTTGTCTGTAGCAATGGAAGTAAGTATGCCAAAAGTTTAAGAATGTCACCACCAAAACCAGATGTCATGTGTTGGATGCTGGTATGATGGTCAGCACCATCGGACGTTATTATGCTGATCTCTGGCAAACCAGGATGTGTTGTGTTTTGGATGCTGGTATGCTTGTCTACCAGCATGACCCTGCTGGATGACCAGCTAAACCAGCACTAGACCTGCATACTCAACTTTGACCAGCCTAGAATTCATGCTGGTCTGTCACAGCAATGTGCTAAAACACAGCCCTTCAGTCTGCTTAGCCTGCGTTCATATCCATCACTACCTCAGCAAAACTTTAGCAGCACACAATCACTTCACACACTGACAGGGAAGGGTGTGTTTTAGCCAAAAACAAAGCTTGTGTTAAAAATTTCCTGCATAAGTTGTTTGCAAATTTGGTTCTTAACCGGGATCTTTTACTGAAATTGCCAAAGTAAATGTGGTAAGTCATCAGAGGTAAGATAAAAAAGGCCCATAACTTTTTTAATGCTCAACATGGCAATATGATTTAGCCCAGGATGCCGATTGACGGTTTGGGTTATTCTTAACGTGTTCATGTTCTTAATGTTAACAACATGTATGCGTGAACACATGAATTGTGGATGCCTCCAGTGATAGCAGGAGAACAGGTGGGCCTCAGAGCACTCAGAATCCTCCAGGATGGTTGTCTTTTAAAGGAGGCTCCACTAATAAACTACAGATGTGACAATCACATCCCTTTTGTACTAGTGACAAAGTATCTATAGGTTTAGTTAAAGCAGCACTGTGTAAGATCTTCTTGCTAAAACTGAAAGTAGTTTTAATGAGTGTGCGCGCTGCTGCGAGTCACCCTATGATGCTTGGTGTTCAATCTTTTGCACATAACTGCCTAACAAATCGAGTCTGTTTAATTTTATGTGATACAGAGAGGTTGACAAATAATTGGCTTGGTATATAAAGCAATAAAATGTAATAAAAATGTAAAATATAGGCCCTTTAATGGCATCACCATTAATGCTTTGGAAGCAATGAAGTTAGAAAATACAGAAGAAAAAACTCTTGTAAGGTTGAAGCCCCTGGAATGAAGGCTCTGCTTTCTTCACATCTTGTAATTTGAGAATAAACATTCACCAACAAAATCTTCAGAAGCACTTTGCTTGTTTTACAGCCGATGAAGCATTTCCTTCCCAAACGTCCTGTTTCTCTAGAAGCTTAGTGTACTCTTGTGATTGTGCGTGCATGATGACTGAGAGAATAGTTAAGGAAATGAGAGAGAGAGAGAGAGAGAGAGAGAGAGAGAGAGAGAGAGAGAGAGAGAGAGAGAGAGAGAGAGAGAGAGAGAGAGAGAGAGAGAGTGTGTGAGAGTGTGAGAAATTAATAACTTTTTCCAAGGCAGATGTGGAGAGAATGAGAGGAACTTTGCTTGTGTGTCATGGACCAAACAGATAAGAATAACTGTTGTGCCACATTTAGAAATGCTGATAACGAAATGAAAAAATATATATAACTTAAAGGAGAATTCCACTAACTTTTCTACATTTTTGCACAAGTCAATCAGTGTGGTGTAAACAAAGCCGTCCAGAGGGGTTTAATGTGAAATGGCTTATTATAGAGAACTGTACAGACTCAGATTTCCTTACAGTGGTGGTCATAGGAACCATGTGAACCTACACAAGGCTTCTGTTTTTATATGTAATGTTGATGATGGTAAATTAGTGGTAAATCCAGAGAAATAAGTTTTCTACAGGGACTATTTTGCCTTTACCACACCCTGCACATAAAATGCAGGCTAAAAGCTTTGCCAAACTTTTAGCCATTTTAAGAAAAATGTTCTTTGAAAGTATTTAGATGGTTTATTCCTAGATTTTTTTTACTTGCTTCAAGTAACTTTATGCAGTGAAACTCGTATTCTGATATATCTCATATACTCGTATGGCAGATAGGTTCATATTTGAAGCACTATTTCTTGAAAAAAACAATTATCTGTCAATTTCCTAAGATAAAACTACTTACAGCAAGTCATAAAAATCTGGAAATAAGTCAAATAATCTTAGATTGTTCATTCAACAAACACAAAATGAGATATAAGATAAATCCACTAGATTTAAGAGGTCCTCATGTTTTTACTGACATTGTTTGATGCCTTTAAAAGTTACTTTGCATATAGCTTTTACACAAAACTGTTACAAATATTCTGTCTGATGCCTAAGACCCAAAACCCTCAAACCTTTTTGACCTAAAAAACATTTTTTTAAAACACGTTCAGGATGTAGAGGCACTCCAGGGCATTGTAAGGCAAAAATAGTCCCCAAAGAAAACATATTGTAAACTATTTACCATCATCAACATTCTAAATGGCTATTTATTTGTGTTGTAGACATTCCCCCTGGTCACCACCACTATAAAGAGTTCTGAGAGCTGAGTAAAACTTCAGCACCCTCTAGTGGTCGGTGCAGAAAGAACACCACTGAAAAGTTTCACAGCCACGGCTGTAAGGCCAACAAGTGAGCGCAGGACAGTTATAGCCACATACATTACTGACAGATTCATGCATCGGTCGGTCATCAGGAGTCCTGCACATCCGTTCTGTTGGAAGGATGCCAACCAATCAAATTAACTGCCTATTGATTCATATCACATCACTGGTTACTAGTAACCACGTGCCTGCTTAGCCGCAAGGCCTACAGGGTCAACAGGTCACAGGCATCTGTTTCCAGCCTATAGTAAATCAATAAGAATGAGCAATAACTTGCAAAGTTTAAACAGCTCATGAACTGCATACATACACACACACACATATATATGATGTATGTATACACTACTCACAAAAAGTTATTTGATATTTGGCTTCCGGGTGAAATTTCAGGATGAATCTAAAATGCACTCTAACTTCTACAGGTGAACTTAATGTGACCTTCTCTAAACCTTTGAATGCACATGTCCAGCTGTTCAGTGTTTCAGTACTTTTTGCACAACTTGCTGTTCTCTAACAAGCAGCTTAGCAGCAAGGTGGTGGTGGTGGTGTTACAGCGTGGGCAGGTGTGTCTAGTCAACACAGAACTGCCCTACACTTTGTGAATGGTACAGTGACAAGCCCAAACTACTGAATAACATCATTAATCCAGTCATTGTGCCTCTGCATGAACAACACAGGCCTAATTTCATCTTCATGGACGACAGTGCTCCAGCTCATCGAGCTCGCATCATTAGAGAGTGGCTGCTGGAGACTGGGGTACCTCAGATGGAGTGGCCTGCACTTTCTCCAGAACTGAATCCCATAGAAAACCTATGGGATCAGCTGAGTCGCCACGTAGAGGCTCGTAACTCTGCACTCCAGAACCTCAATGAGCTGAGAGCCGCCCTTCAAGAAGAGTGGGATGCCACAGCAGACAATGAGTCGACTTGTGAACAGCATGAGACGTCGCTGTCAAGCTGTAATTGATGCTCAAGGGCACATGACAAGTTACTGAGACATTGAGATTTTTTGGGGGGTTTACCCACCACTGTTGTTGGTTTTTGTTTCAATAAATTGTTTGAGATGAGGAAATCTCCATTGCATGCTTTTACTTAAATGCCCTACTTTCATGATACAATATCACTGTAGCGTGAACATCTCCGAACACCACCAGCTTCTTTACTTCTTCTGTTTCTTTTCTCACTAAGCATTGAGTCGTCTTTTCTGAAGCAGCTTGATGTTTTCTTCTCTCTCAAAGATGAAAAGGGTCATTTAGCTGACACTTTTGGTGGTCTACCAGGCATTGCGAGTGGTTGTTAGGAATCTCATTTAATCACTTTTTGAACTCTAGTCGTTTTTGCATTCATTTTCCTTTGACTTTCCCCCCTTAATTAAAACGAATCACATCAGAAACTTCTGAAAATTAGTAACTTGTCAGGAAACTAATAAATGAAGCGTGGTCTCTGACTTCTGCACAGTACTGTAGATACTGTACTCTGTTATGGCCGTCCTGTACTAAGCCTCGTTCTGAAAGCAGTCTGGGCCAAACTACTGAAAGCTGAAGTATCTAAATGTGTTGGTTTGTTTTTGTGATGTCACCATTTTTGCATCTTAAATGCCATGTATGGGCTGTATGGATTAAGGAGTGAAAGGTAACACACCACAAAACTCTATTTAAAAGAAAAAAAGTGAGTGAATTTTTCCATGACAGGCCCTTTCCTAGTGATCAGTGAGAAACACAGCATGATCATGTACCTACTTCCCTTCCATATAGACCAGCCAAGCCTAAGCTGCTGAGCACTTTCCTTCCTTTTATGCTCCAGTGTAAAACACTGCACCACATGCATTACTAATACACTTCTGATTCTGCAGAGAAAGTACAGGAAGATCTAACGGAGCGGTCTCATGCCACTGGGAGGGTTCTTATGTAAAGAAGAAACAGCCTGAAGGACGCTTCCACTGCATTTTTAAAGCTGCTGTGCTTTTATGCTTTTATATGCTTATTTATAGAAGCCGACTAGCAGCGTATGATGAATATTTGATGCTGTAATGGGAGTGTTGCACAGTACAGTATTAAGATGTCAGTGCTTTTGCTGAGTGCTGTTCAAGATGAAGGACCATATCAAACAATGTCAACAACAAAAGCCATATGAAAAATGTAAGCTTTAACACTAACATTACACTAACATACGGCTAAGAGTTTGCTTCACCCGAGCTTAAAGGAATACTTCAGTCTTTTTTTTTTAATCTGTACCTGCTGCATCTGTAGTGTAAGGCTGAACACTTAAAACAATCCTTTTGATTCATTTCCCTGTACTTAGAAAACTCACTAACAATAGAAGCCAATGGGCAGTTGCTGAATTCTGTGAATAAACATTTGGAATTCAGGACAACATAATGAGAAAATCAAAACTATAGTTTACAGTTTAAACTCAGGACGAGGCAGACATGAGTAAACCTGTTTTAGTAAACCTGTAAAATGTTGAAGCCAACTTTTGAACATTGCAGAAGCTTGAAAAAGTGGTCCCGGTTGCTTTCGCTTTCCCTCACGTTTTCTGGTATCCATGGATGATCAGGGGCCTGAGCACTAAACTGGTGACAAATCACCACAAGTTCTTCCCCCTGGATAACTAGATAAACTAGATCATATTTTTGAACAAATAAGAATTTAGCAACTACCCAATGGGTTCTACACTAAGAGAGTCATTATATTAAAAGGGAACTACAGATTTTTCAAAAATTCTATACAAAACAAAGTCCTTCAGAGTGGTTTAATGTGCCATGCTCTGTTCTACAGGAACTTGCCGAATTGGAGTTGTTCACAGTGGTGGTGATTTGATTGGATTGGAACCAGACGTCCACCTTTAGAAGCTCCCTCATAGAAAATGATTAGATGAAATGGTTAGCTATACACTGCCTGGTTTCTGGCACATTGTTTTATGATAGTTTTTCATAAAGTTTTGGCTTAAATTTATTTGAATTCATTTATTTCAATTGGATGTGGAGGGCAAAATAATCCCCAAAGAATATTTTTTTTCCAGATTTTCTACTATTTTACTATCATCATCATTGCATATAAAGACCCGGAAGGCACATAAAGGTTCACTGGTGGTGATGGATAGTAAATAAAATGGCTATGTTCATGCTGTAGACACGACGACCCCTGGTTCCTTTCACCACCACTGTAAAGAAGCTTCTCCACAATGAACCTTTTCACATCAAACCACGCTGCTGACTCTGTTCAGTCTCTGGTAATCACCTGTATAAGATGCATACAGCAGATAGAAATTACATTGAAAACACAGAAGTAGTTCTTTAAATCTTCTAGGCCTAAAACATTAAACTAGACCAGTCAGGCATGTGAGGTATTAATGGCCCTACACCACTCAGGTCAAACTCATCATTTATAATGGCCCAATTTCAATTTACATACACTTAACCTTAAAAGCCACCAGGCCCCCCGCCAAAAACAAAATCAATTACCACATACAGCGTCCCCCCATCAACACGCCAACCTGATGACATGTTAAATGGTGCGTTCAGCCATTTCACAGGCTCTGAATAGGTAATGCGGCAGACCACCACTGCTTATCCTAATATCAATCTTAATGTGGAATTCCACTTATTTTTCTAAATTTCGGAATAATACAATCACTGAGGTGTAAACAAAATCACTCAATCAAGAGTGTTTCTAGACAAACATACTGGCGGTGATAGGAACCAAATGTCTGAAGAGTTTAGTGTCTCTAAAATCTCCCTCATAGAAAGACACAGGAAATGTGAAATAGGCATGAATGCGCTGCCCGAATAGTTTTGGCCTAAAGCATAATTTTACAATACATTCACGGTGGTGAGATACATTCAGGGCATTCCAAGACAAAACAGAACCCAAAGAAAACTTCTTCTTCTTATTTTTGGATAGTAAATAAAATGGCTATATTGCGTTGTTGATATCGTGACCCCCAGTTCCTTTCACCACTGTAATAAATCCCCTACAATGAACCGTTTCTCACCAAACCACTCTGAAGACTCTGTTTACGTCTCAGCCATTCAATTGTGCACCGAATGTGGCTGGAATCGGTCTTTAAAACAATAGTTTTCATAACTTTGCCTTTACCCTAATGTAGCCAATCAGCCAAATAATGTCTGGTGCTTGAAATTGGCTTCTATTGTTACGTTAGCCTTACAGCTAAAGTGTTAAACCAAAGAGGAAAACGCCAAGCACCAAACGTGTCTGACTGACTACATTGGCTGTGAGGACAAAATTGTGCACGTTAGATTTTTTGCTAAATGATGGCTTTAAGCATATTTGAAGGGAACTATCGCTCATGTTAGGTCAGCCGAAGACAATTACAGGTCATGATGTTCTTCAAGGTCAAGGAACATCTGTCAGGAACGTCTGGAGATGCTGCCTAATTCATCAAGTCACTGACACAGACAATCAATGTTTAAATAGATCAAGACAATTCCCAAGAGTGAGTCAGCAAATTACAGCCTGCTGGGCGGTTTCACAGACATGCGTTTTCATATGAGATGTCACTACTGATAGTCCTACGATGAAGCTGATAGATCACATCCATTACATTAGATTACACTCATAAGTGATCTCCTCACCAATCATGCTCTCATATCTAATGTCCTCTATATGACTAGCATGAAAGGTAGCCATTAATGGGTGGGCGACTTGGCAAACATCATGATGCGTCATAATACATATCAAGATATTTCGTTTCTCTGAAGTTTGCGACCAAGTTGGAACGTAGAAACTGAATCAGCAAATCAGCTACAAATGAACAAGGCTATGAAAAGCTATATGGTGATGTTTAAACTGTTTTAGAGATGCGCCGCTACCCCTCTTCCCCTTTAAATATTGGTACGAATGCCTGGTCCTCAGTGTTTTGCCTACGCGGAGTATCTAACCTACTCGATAGGTGCCTATAACATTTATATGTTGTCTATAACTAACAGGCAATCTTGCGCACTATGTTTAGGATTCTAGCCTTAAGCCATGATCATGATTTATTGCTGATGCCCACACTGTATTTAAATGCCAGTATCAGTGTTTATACTGATGTAGTATTGGTAATGGTGCAACACCAAACTATCAGACCCTTTCTTTAAGGCTGTTGCCACAGGGCAACAAAAACATTCTTTGCATTTTTTGCCTGACTACAGCATAAAAGTGACTTTTTTTTATCACTTCTCTTTCAAAACCGAGGGCTTGATGTATAAATATGTATGCTTTTCCCTCTGATTGAATGCTTTCCTCCTGGTAGACAGGACCTTATTTTTCCACACACAGACACCACATGTTGAAGTCTAGCATTTAGCCCTTTTAAATTGTGTGTACAATTCTATTATATATATATATATATATATATAAACCAATAAAACCCTGTAAATGCAATCTGTGGGAAGTTACAATTACTTTTTAATAAACAGAACCTGTTTAGATGCTAGAGGTTTTATATAATAAGATAAAAGATCATCGTTGCCATATGGCAACAGCAGGCAACAACAGAACTGCAATCTGAGATGGGTCTGCAAACTGCAATCGAAATTATCACTGCTATTGGACACACTGGGCAGTGCCATTATCACTTTTACATTCCCATTTGATGACTTTATCAATATAATTACTTACATGCCTTTCTGTACACACACACACAAACGCTGAGTTCTAGACGCCATTTGTGGACAGTAGTGGAGTAATGCTATTACATGTCCACACTGTAACATCCCCACAAGCAATATTACACAGGATCCAATTGAAAGGCCAGCTTACATGAAGAGCTGATGATAAGAGAATATCTAGGCCACTCAGCACTATAAATACATCATCAGGTCTAACACAAGGGCTCTGAATATATGCCAAGTATGAAGATAATCACACCAAACTCCCAG
The DNA here is from genome assembly GCF_015220715.1 of Pygocentrus nattereri. Taxonomy (NCBI): domain Eukaryota; kingdom Metazoa; phylum Chordata; class Actinopteri; order Characiformes; family Serrasalmidae; genus Pygocentrus; species Pygocentrus nattereri. The sequence goes on from NC_051232.1 coordinate 17,507,486, forward strand.
CGTTTAAAGCAACTACAAGACATGAATTAAAACCTCGGGTGTCAAACAAAATATTAAAGAAAATGATGATCCTGTATTTATTTAGCACAAAATGGACACCAGAGAGAGACTTTTTACCTTTCATTTGGAGAACAGAAGCCAACGTAATACATCTAGCTAGCCAGGCAACCGTGGCTTTTAGCTTATTGTACTCCTGATCTCAAAATCATTTCTTTTCTTTGAGTAACTCATTCTCTCCACTGTAATGAAGATTTCAGGACGTTTAATGTATTTAACACATGGCTCCCATTCAGCTTTCATGCTCTAATGCTGCAGCGATCTGGCTTCCTTCTGCATCCACCAGCTAATGAAATACAAAAAAAACTCAAAGCAGTTGTAGTTCTTCAAGAGTTCCTCCCACCTTCAAGATACGTCATCAGAAGCGGATTCTCTTAGTCTCTAAACCGCAAAATCTCACTCTATAGACCACTAAAGGTGCCGCTGGTCGAGGTAAGTAACCGTGTTTGCGGAAGATGTAGATAGTTATGTTTTTCATTTTGGCCAGAGGGCCCCTTTAACACAATCAGGCTGACACAGAGAGTTGAACCAACACCTACAGCACAGAACTCACACCTACAGAGCCGAAGTCTGTAGTATTTAATTATTACCAAGCCCTCGGCTTCAACAGTGTAACTCATTTCAACACTAGAGGAATGTCAACTCCTTGGCTGCGTCCAAATTCGCATACTCCACCAGTCCTAGGTGGACACATTCACTACTGTAGTGTGTATAGCAGGCTTTGAACGCAGCCCAAACTACTGCATCTGTACTCAGACCAACACAGGTGACAATTTGTCTGTAAAGCAGATTTTAAACAAGAACCATCTTCATCTTCTTCAAATGTCATCGTAGAAATAAGACGATAAAGTCTAAAATCATCACTTACTGTTCTCCTGAAAAGCCAAACCTGTGCTCTGTGTGATCAGCTGGCGGCGTTAACGGGCTCTGATGCCCGGCCCCTCTCCCTGCAGGCAAATTGGTTTGCTCCACTGCACGCGGACGGGTTTAGTTGTGTTTTTCCCCACCCGTATTCCGACTAATCCCGCCTCCCGTGTGCTCGGATTGGCTAATCGTATCCGCCACCGTGTTACGATTGGCTAGTAGTTCCTGCTTACAAGCAGCACTCAATATCAGCCAATCCTAGTGGAAGTGGCGGGATATCACCAGCCAATCCGAGCGCAGAGAAGCTTGTTTTGTCGGAATCAAGGTGGAAAACAAAAGCGATTCCCGGCGGCTTTCAAACATTGATTGAGGCAGACTGTGTGAATTATTTATATGAATTGTGTAATGTGTGAAACTGAAACAGAAAGAAAACAGGGAGACATTATTATAGAACAACGACTATTGCTCTGTTACCAAGTTGCCAAAGTGAACTACATATCCGAAGTAACATCCGAAGCACCTAGGGTCCCTGGACAAATGGGGGGGGGTTCTGATCTCCCAGTTACCTTGGCAACTCCTCAGTGGCCTGCCCCCTAACCTTGGGGAGACGGTTGCCATGCCGACAATCCATTATGCATCAGCCCCATGAAAACCCTCTGAGGAGGGGAAACGGAGAAGAAAAGTTATTTGCATACCTTTTTAAATCCGGATTTTCTTTGATACGGGCAGAAAACTAGCAGCGGGTGCAGCCTGTACCCCCCTCACTCACACCCATTTTCATTATTGGCAAGGATAATCGCATAAAAGAGTCGCATTGCCAGCCTTTGAGAAGCCTGCTGGACTGGAAATGAAGCATTTGCAGCACGCATGACGGCACAGAGTGTTACTCTGTCCTTTTCTGTCTTTCTTTCTCTCGCTCCTTACTAGTTTCACATAAGCAAGAACTTTTAACAACAACAAAACTGAGTCATTTTTCCCTGATATTTGTGTGGATTTATGTACCAAAAAGCAGGTGTCATTCATTTTTTACACAACTTCATCCCTTGAAATGAAACAGTGTCTTTAAGACTGATAGATGTAAATGAGCTCATTCAAAACACATCCAGGCTGAAACACTTCCTCAAGACTTCCTCAAGATAGCTGTATTATGTATTCACACACACACACACACACACACACACACACACACACACACACACACACACACACACACATCTTCATCATCAATGATTCATCAACCATCAGGGCTGGTTAGGCATATCAAGAATTGTCAATCAAATCCAGAGCATAATAAACTCTCTGACTTCTCAAACGTTCTTCTCACACACAGCAACCTATACCCTTCTGAGCAGCTGGCTGAAGATCTGAAAATGAAGCTGATTGATGCCAACTAAGCATGGGAAGGCTAGAATTAGACATCAAACTGTTTCAAGCTCTCAATATCTATTGTCTATGTCATTAGGAAATGGCAGTTAAGGGGAACTGTGGAAGTCAAGACAAGATCTGGAAGTCCAAAAAAAAACTCTTCAGACTTCCTCTATAGGTGGGGTTAATTGTAACAAACTAAGGGGGCAGTTGTAACAGTTGCTTAAATGTTATTAATATGTCAACCTTATTACTGAAAAGCAAAATTTATCAAGTTGAGATGCCATGCGATCTAGTGTGCACCACATACTATCAGGTGCTTACCAGATAGAATTTGGGTGCTCACCACCATTGCTCGTCTGAGAGTATCTGGTGCACATCCGATATTTACCTAAAAAATTCACCACATCCCTTCAGGGTTAAATAGCCTTCTGAAAAATAAAACATTTTCTTCTTACCCCATGTTGATTCCTGTGTCATGAAACGTTGAAGTGTTATGATGTCAAGTATTTGACAGAAGATCTTTCTCAGACTCCAGTTTCATCACTGAGAAATCTGGAAATGTAGACAGGTGCAGTGAACACAAAAGAGATGACAGAGGGGTCAATAAACCAACAGGCCACTTTAATAGAAACCCACTGTAGCTCCACTTTGCTTATGTGCAGTTAAGAGGCTGTAGCCCATCTGCTGGAGCAATTAGTTTTAGCCGTCCTCTAGTCCTTCATTAACGGTCAGTTTCTGATGACAGGACTGATGTCCAGGTATCATAGGGTGAGAATGATCCACTACACAAATAATATCTGGACAACAGCAGCTCTGTGGTCTACAGTGTGTCAGCTGTACACATACAGTACTGATCAGAAGTTCTATCATTCATTTCCAGTCAGAACAGCCATTAAGTACATTCATTTTCATTAAGTACATTTAATTTTCACCCTCAGATATTAACATATATTGACAATGTTGTATGTATGACTGAGAAAGTACACTCCTCGGCAAAAAAAAAAAAAACGACCAATATATATATATGTATATATTGGACTGGCAACCTGTCCAGGGTGTATCCTGCCTTCCACCCGATGACCGCTAGGATAGGCTCCAGCAGCTCCCCTGCAACCCTGAGGGAGAAGTGGCTTTGAAAATGTGTATATATATATATATATATATATATATATATATATATATATATATTATTGTGTATTGTAATTATATAATATTACTGATGGTGTGTTGGTCTGATCAGAGCCCAGATTTAAACCCTGTAGACAATATTTGGTCTCACATTCAATACAGTCTCAGCAATTGGCTCAGCAATGTTTTTCAACTGCTTCCAACCATCAGTGCTGAGTGGAAAGTATTCACTCTTCTTTCTGTAAAGCGTCTGCAAATTTACACACAAAACCTCACATTTGTCACAACTACTTGTTATGACTGTTAAAAGCTTAATGCTTTGCCATTTTCTCTTTGTCCAGAAAAGAGGCTCATTGTGTGCCCATGCATATGTATTTACATTCATCAGGGGCAGACAGTCAGTATATCAGCAGCTGGGCCTTTTCTGAGAAGAACTTTCACCCACTCTACAAATCTGCAGTTAGCTTCTTAACTCTAATCACCAGCCACTTCTGACCTCAACTCTAATCCGACCAGCAGCCTTCAATGGACACTGCGGTGAAGGTGATGTGTCGATGTTGTCCCTCACTTGTTTTGCTTGTATAGTTAGTAAATATAGCAATAAGATGCCCAAGACCATGCATTACAGTGATTTTACCCAAGGTGCGAAATACAGGGAATCCTGGATTCAGAATGCTGAACCGCTGAAAATAAACTCATGATGTCTTGCTGTAGTGGTCCTTCTTAGCCTAGCAACTGTAACTATGCCCAGGATACCTCTGAAAAACTGTACAATATGTCACAGCATATTAGTAAATCTGAAACATTTCTCAAGTGAATAGAGTTACAGTTATTTATTTATCAGACTAAAGAAAATTGCATTACCAATCTAGAATAGAGCATTTCCAAAAGAATAATTGTTAAATCAAACATTTTGTTGTCACAGAAGCTAGTATCATTGCCAGCATCACCGTGTGGCACGGAAGCTGCTCTGCGGCAGAAAGGAAAGCTGCACAGCCTTCCCACCAGCATGGACATTTACACCTCCAGATGCAGGAAAAGGGCCACTGGCATCATGAAGGACCCCACTCATCCAGCACCCACACTCTTTGTCCCGCTCCCCTCAGGTAGGAGGTTGCGGAGCATCAATCAATCAATCAATCAATCAATCAATCAATCTATCTATCTATCTATCTATCTATCTATCTATCTATCTATCTATCTATCTATCTATCTATCTATCTATCTATCTATCTATCTATCTATCTATCTATCTATCTATCTATCTATCTATCTATCTATCTATCTATCTATCTATCTATCTATAAGTTAGCAGCCAGCCAATGTGGGACCCCCGAATACCAAGGGGTATTTTGTACACTGTCTTTCCATGGTTAAACAATAAACAATTGATGTATTCATGCACCACCCACACATGTGTCATTCTACCATTGCAGCAGCACTGCTATGTCTGATCTGCTCATACCAGCGCAACACACACTAACACGCCACCACCACATCAGTGTTACCGCAATGCTGAGAATGATCCCCCACGCAAATAATACCTGCTCTGTGGTGGTCCTGTGGGGGTCTTGACTATTTAAGAACAGGTTGAAAGGGAGCTAACAAGGTATGCAGAGAAACAGATGGACTACAGTCTGTAATTGTAGATCTACATAGTTCAGTGGAGCTGATGAAGTGGACAATGAGTGTAGAAACAAGAAGGTGACCTTAAAGAAGCGGCTGGTCTGTGATCATGGCAGTTGCAGCAAGATAAATGTTCTCTGCAAAACCCTTGGAGTAACTTCAACCTTGCTACAGCAGCTATTGGGGTAGGTTACAAGGCTAACTGGGCTAGTTAGCAATCATGAAACAGGTGAAGCTTGTCAATCAATTCTATTCCCCAAAATCTAACAATATATTCCTGAGAAGAAAAAAAATCCCATCTCTAGTACATAAAATCTACACCCAGTCTTTCTACCCTTTCACATATACACAATTTAAATGAATTATACTGTAGGCACACTACAGTCTCTCATAGGCTGAGTGGGTTTTTGGCCAATTCTTTAAATCTTGCCCACCCAGCAGTTAATTATTGTCCACCCAGCAACATCATGATGTGTTCACATATAATCACCTACTCAGTCTAAAGCAGTTTAGCTCCGCCCATTCACACTGAAGTTTTAAAGGGTGTTCTGAGAGCACAAAGTGCTTTCTGAACAAAAGACAACAAAATCCAATCAAAAGAAAGCTGATTTACATATATTAGTCTTAAAGGCATGGCCTGTTTAATTCTAACAGATAAAGAGAAACTTTCAGTTTACCTGAAAACAGTGACTGAGCATGAAGGTCCCACCTCAATTAAAACTAAAGTAGTGTCAACTTCAGACATCTGGTGTGTCATGATCAGCACTCACCGCTGAAGCGAGACCGACGTGTTCCAAAACTATAGATCAATGTAAAACTTGGGCTAGTCGGATTAGTTTTACATCCAGAGGTTGCAGTCTGGACAGAGACATCTTCCTCCAGCGTGAACTCGGCTTCTACAGTTAGAGCTCAGAAAGCACAGGCCTTCAGTGAAGAGATTAAAAGTGGGATTGAGAGCTAATCCCGAGGGCACAGCCGGAGAAAGTTAATCCAGCTGTCAAGAGTGACCAGTCAGCACATTTTAGAGCACAATTTCTTTTTAATGGCAGAATTGAACATATTACAGAAAGTTTTGGACATGCCACATTTTCAGTTTATTAAATGCTATACATTCATGATAAAAATAATAGGATTAGTACTGATTAGAAAAAAAACAACAATAAAAAAAACACAAAAAAAACAACAATAATGTGATGAGTGGTGGCCAAACCTTTGTATATAATGCCATATAGTAATGGGTACAGATGACACTTTGGTATTGATGGGTACTGGTATCAGATCATTGTCCACAAAAATTGCTGGATCAGAGGGGAAAAAAAAGAATCTGATCCAAATCTGTAGGAATTCTACTCTGAAATAGCCCCATTAACATGGTGTGATGTGACGTCAGCTGTGTATTTAGCTCATAAATAGCTCAATTTAAAGGCGAGTACTTAAAGTGGTATCGCGCCATCTCTGGTAGCTAGTTCCGTACACGTCCTGCCATAGTTCTGGTACTTACATGTTGGATGAACCGAAACTAAACAAAGGGATTTGACATGTAGCACAAAAATCCATTCATGTGAAACAGCGCTATGTCTTAAAGAACCCCATTTCAAATCAAGGCAGTGTTTATTACAGACTGATACGTCATTTTTAATGAAGAGCTCAAAACACATGTGAAATTGTGCCACCTGGTGGGGTAATAAATATATTTTTTCTTCCTTTATTTTCATCCTTTGTTTTCTAAGTTCCATTTTTCCAAGTTCCATCAGTCTAAGAAATGTTGTTTTAGGAAATATCCAAGCAGAAGCAGATTACAGTTAAACCGTTGGTCAAAAATGTAGAAAAAAAAGATAAATTATTAACGTTTTTGTACAACTCGCCATACTGTGAAGATCGCTCCTATGTTAGAGCAGTGTGCAATGATCTACCCTGCTGAAAAAAGCATAACAGGCTGGTTTAAGCTCTTTTATGCTGGTCTAGTGCTGGTTTAGCTGGTGATCCAGCATGGTCATGTTGAATGACCAGCATACCAGCATCCAAAACACGGCATATGCTGCTTTTGCTGGAGCTCCAAGACTGATGTAGCTAATAACTGATGGAGGGTTTTAATCATTAATTAGCCAAATGAAAGCTTAAATCATCTTCAAACCATCATCTCTAAGTAACTTGTTTTTTTGACATTACCTATAAAATGAGTAAAAGCACTGATAAAATTCAGGCTTTAAGATAGCCGCTACTACTGTTTTTAGCATTGCTACTCTTCTTTTTAGCTACACTACATACATATTTGCCAGTTTTATGGATAACTGTATGACATACAGTGCTGAAAACACCATAAGCAAGACTGTCTGAAATTACTGACCAATTCAACGCGGTCTGAAGCTAGTGTGTCTTGACTGTGAATCGAGAATACAGTTTGCACAATGCTAACATTGTGTACGGCTTGTTTGCTAGCAAAATTAGCCTCATAGCTCCACTAGAAAACCAAAGAACCAAACATGTCTTGGCTGCTTGACTAAATATACCTTTAAAGATGCACCACTGAACCTATAAAACTGGTCTTAAGTTGTAGAATCAGATTAATTAACAACTCAACATTGACTGAATTTATTTTATTTATTTTATTATGCAATTTGCGCAATGCTAACCTTGCAGTGAGGGTGAAAACTGTGCAAATATACTGCATTTGGACTGAAGTTCCTGCAACTGCATGCAAGCAGGGACACTTTGGAGGCCTGTTGTTCATGATTCTGCCTTAAAACCGCTGATTCAGTGTCGATCGATCGATGGGTCGGGCCAAGTCTAGGCTGTGATTATGAAATCCTCCCCCGATGTTGAACATCAGGGTCAGATCCATGGCCTGGACCATCTCATGGAAACATACAATCAGAGAAAAGTGTGGCAATGTTGACTTATTGACCACACATGCAGAAGCAAATACACCCACACAGGACTGGCAGTACAAGCACATCATTAACCAAACACATATTGGTATAGAAAGCGGATTCCTCAGATCAGCAAGCAAAGTTTTTTATATATATATATATATATATATATACATAAGAAAAAAAGCCACAAATCCTTTGTGCTAGCTTTTTTTTTAATTCCCAAAATATATATTCTTTTCTTTTAGACTGTCATGCGTTGGAATGATTCTTGTTTTGAATGACCCAAGTTATATAACTGTATTGACCGTATGTTGTCCATTAACTCAATACAAACAGGCACAAATCTTTCATTACAAAAGGTGGAAGGGTTTATTTGTGGTTATTTGAGCACATTAATAAACTAAACAATTTGAAAACTGAATAGTTTCATCAACTAACAAATTTCCAGTGAGAAAACTTTAGCTAGCCATTGTGCAACAATGACTTCTGGAATATCTTCGATCCAAAAAATAGAATTCATGTAAAACTCTGCATCAGATTAGAGGGATGCGAAACACAAACGCTGACAGTAAAACTGTCACAGAGGTTTTATACCTTTAATTCACCAATGGCTTTTCCATCAAAACCATGAATTCAGAGGAGAAACTGTTGCGTGTCTAAGGGCTTGGCAAGTCTCCTTTGCCGAAGCTGTCGACACCACCCTGCTGGCCACCAGCTGTGATTCTGTTGATAGGAATGATCTTCATGGTGGTCTCCTTCAAAGAGTACCAGCGGCTGTGCCACGTGGCCCAGATGATACCGTTGTCGAAACCGTGCTGGCCAGCATCCTTTGCTGTGTACGTACCACCTGTGGAGCATTAAAAGAACAAAAAACATCACATACCTGCTAAGAATTCGAGAGATTACTTACTTGCTGTTGAATAAAAGCTAGTAAACTAGTTGGCATATAGGCAGGACAAGGCTGTTTTATTCATAACACCTTTTGTATCACTAGCCAAAAGGGTTCCAAGAACAACTGACCTGTAGCAATAGCAGAACCCTTTTCGATGCATATATATAAATCCATTTTTAAAGGACTATAGAGAAGAACCATTTAACCCTGCATGGAACCCTTTATGCATTCCAATGCACTCACAGTTCTGTATGTGACCTTTACTAGAGAACCCTTAAAGAAACATTTTAAAGGGTGTACACTGGGGCAGTTCAAAGTGCTTTGCATATACATAAAAGACATTAAGGAAATTAGTTTTGACCGCTAATGGCGCCCCTTGTGGAGAACCTCCAGCTTGCTAAACGATAGTTACAAGCTAGTTTCTTGACACGCTGCGCATATCTAAATAATAAATAAAAAAATACAATACAAATAAATGTGCCTTTTTAAAAAAGGAGAGAAAACGTCCATGTCAATTTCTAAATTTCCCATCACTAGATGCCTTTGTGAAACTCATGGCATCTGGTTCTCTAGACTAGTTAACATAAAATCACTGGGTCCCACAAGCCTCATATTAGAGCATTTCTCAAATACATGTGATTAGAGCGTTTCTCCAAATACATGTGATAGTTTCCCCTAAATGAACAGCCAAAAGGTAAAATCATGGTCAAATTCTTACCCTTGTAATATTTTCCATTCAGGTGGGCAGCATGGCAACGGTTCATCCACCACCCAGAGCCATCCTGCTTAGCACAGCTTCCTTGGTACTTGTCGTTGTCTTGGTCAGCTGTACTGAACTGCATGCCGTTATGGGAAGTGTGGAACTTGTCGCTTGCGTCGTCACCAAAGTCAAACCCATCGAAAGCATCTCCAGCATCACCTCCGAAATAATATGCGTAGGTCAGACGGTACTTGTCTGCCTCTGGGCCTAATTTGAACATGGCGTAGTCAGCATGTCTGTGAAAATTTGAAACATTAAAAGATTTATTAGATATATCATAATAACAAGGGCTCCATAATTGCATTAGCATCCATTTGTGGGCATTTACGTCCATATGTAACTGATGCATCCTCATTTTAAAGGTTTGTTGGCTTTGATGAAAAAGGTCACCATTGTAAACTTTGTGACTTGGTACTGAATTCTCTAATCAAATAACTTGTATAGCTTCTAAAGGGGCAAAGTGCTGCATATCTTCTGAATCCCACTGTAAGTGATATATCACAACCATAACACACATTTTTATCTGCAAAATGGTAACTTTAAGAGATGGAAAAAATCGCTCCTAACTATTTTACCACCATCGATATTACATACAAACTCTCAGAAGACAAGATTGTTTTTGACAATAAATAAAATGGCTACATTTGTGGCCAATTTCTAAATTTGTATGCATCATGAACCCTGGTTCCTATCATTAGCAAGGAAATCTAGGGCTGTAAATTTCTCTAGAATGAACCACTTCACATCAAAACACCTGGAATTACATTGTTTACCTGTCAACCATCTAATTATGACATTTTGTGAACTTAAGTTCATTGAAGTTGAACTTCCAAAGACCAAACCCCAATACAATGCAATTTGTCAGTCATATAACCACGTTTCCCATGATGCCTTACTTTTTTTTGCCGTCCCAGTCCACCATCTCTATCCTGAGCACATAGGGGACAGAAGACTGAACGGAAAGCAGGTGCATCTTCTCATTGCCCAGCCAGAACTCAGTGCTGTCGTCAGGTGAGAGATAGCCAAAGCCTTCTTTGTAGGGAATCCAGTTTCTGTTGAAGTTGACGGAGCCATCACGTCTCTGGAAAACACACAAAAACTTGACTCATGGACCTGCGCTGTCATAACAAAACTGTCTTAACTGTCATTTTATTGTAATTCATTCTGGGCCATTTCTATTGGGTGATTTATCAGAAAATGTTTCTACGACGAAAGGGCAGCTGACATTTTCACATTTTGACCAGTAGAAGTGCAGAGCCTTTAGCTACAGAGTGGCCACTTGCGTTGGAGATTTTCTTTTGCGTTCTTTTCTTTATCCCTTTAACAAACCGGTTCAGTCAGACACCAAACTAACTGCGTCAAACCAAACCACGGTGGTGGTGGTGATGATGTGGTGACCATGGTGGTCCCCCTGCTGGGCTGGTCCTCCTGGCATTGTAAATGTTGTTCCATTGGTTGAAGTTTCCTCATGCAACTGTATGAAACAAGGTCTCTATTGCTTAAGGAAATAACCAGACTGGATGACATCAAGGCAGAACAGCTTGGCATGGAGGGACCACCATGATCATCACAGCAGGAATGATCTCATCAATGTACTGAAATATGTCTGTTATTTGTGAATACAATGTGTAAATAATAAATGTTTTTAAAACTGTGGCCACATCAGCTTGCAAACTTTCATGTCTACCTGGAAACACTTTCAATCAGAATTTTTAAAGCATTCATATTTTCAATGAAAGTGCTCTGCATACCCTCTGCAGTACTGTCCATCCACGGCCAAAGCTATCAATCTCACAATAGACAAGGAAGGGTGCGGGCGCTCTTGCAGGCTGGACATAGTACAGGCCACTGACTTTGCCACCCTTGTTTGCAACATCCTGGCAGTCTGAGTAAGAAAAGGGATGCGTGTCATACAATCTTGAAAAATAAAGGAGCTGAAAAAGTTCTTAGGAGCCATAGAAGAACCACGTTTGGTTCCTAATGGATAGCTCTTTAAAGAACCATTCTGTGAAGAACCTTTTTAAAGTTTAAAGGACCTTCACATAATTAGACTATTAAAGATTGAAACCATAAAGTAAACCAGCTGGACATTTTCTCTACCTTTGCCTGTGACGGGCTGGATCTCAACAGTGTCCTTGCACGGCATCTTGCACTTCTGGTCCAGCTGAAGAGCCAGCTGTTTCAGCTCCAGCATACGCTTGTCATTGGCTGCCAGGGTGGACTGCAGGGTGCTGAAGGAATAAAGAATAAAAATGTAATAAGTGAGCCTTTAACATCACAATTAAAATGAGTGTCAAATTGCAAAATGTTGCCACCTGCTTTCACCACCAAACTGAAATTCATCATAATTATTAGAATTATAGAAGTTATCATTAAAAATGCTTTTCTTTAAAATTGATAGCAAACACGGCATTTGTATTAGGTAGTTCAGTTTGGATTGCTTTAAAAAGTATAAAAAGCATCGTCAAATTTAAATTTCACATCACACTTCCATGCAAATGTACACAGTGAGATACTTACTATATTTGCTCCTCCTGAGTTAGAATGCTTTTCTCAAAGCGAATCACGTCATCCAGCATGCTTCTCGATTTATGAATGTACGTATCTGTAAGAGATCCATTTACAGAAAGAAATGTGCTTCACTATGAAAGTACTCATGATATTCTAGCCACTAGCCAAACATAGCTAACTTTGCACTATATAGGGTCAAAACCTACACATGTGCGCTTTGGTCTGAGATAAGTAGAGAGATCAGAACTTTAAAGCCAATACATTTCATACAATATTCTTTGGAATAGTGACACGGAGGACGAGGTGTACCTGGTGAGGTCTTTTGAGCCTGTGTCTCAGAGTCTCTGAGGTAGACCACTCTGTCCTGAGCTCCTTTAGTGAGGTTGGCAATGTCCAGCAGAATTTCTTCCATATCCCTCAGGTCCTTCACCACCCCAGGTTTATACTTTTGAAGATAATCTGCTACACCGCATGTGGTGGGACAGTATTGGCCCTGAAAGAAAAAAGCATCTTAGCATTGCTTGAGGAGGTTTCAGGGCATTTGCTTTCAGCATTGATAAAAGTTCAAAATCCCTCATTGTATAAGAATTTTTTGTTATTCTATCTTCAATAATAATATAATGCTGATTTAAATACTATAAACTAGACAACATATAATATTGGGTGCTTAATTCAATGTTACAAGATATACAATGGTAAAATAATCGATTATCATGACTGTCTATGATCTGATCACCCGTTTTGAAATATGATTAATATTGAATCCAAAAATATTTCGGATTCTTAGTTTTATTAGAACTTATTCTCAATCTTATCCAGCTTTCTCTGTCATTTTGGAATCTCTGTCCATCATTCTGGACATTCCTTCATTTGTATTTACTGTGTGCTAGCTTAATACTCAGTACATTGAAACTGCAACGTTGCACAAGACTAGCATACTAAATTGTTTTGTACATTTATTTGCAAAGTAACTGGCTTTATATAGTTCAAATCATCTATAACATAAATTGCACAAAGATGCATATTGTAAAAATTTGTGGCAATTAATGCTAAGTGGTTGTAACTCTAATAAACTTGTACTTACGAAGCCATCACTTGGGGTACATGCTTCTGGAGGTAATGAGTAGTCTCCCCTTTGCTGTATAACATAAAATGGTAGAAATCTTCAATTAGGACATTCAATTGTATTCAGACTTAAGAATAATTTGATAACAAAATGTTGTCTTCAATTTGGAATGCTCTTGCATATCAAAATCATATCAGTGTGAACGACTAATCGCTTAAAAATGATCAGCATTGGAAAGACGTTTAGACTTGACCGATATCTCAAATCAATATTTCATCATGTGTTTATTGTACTCTGGAAAAAAACAATGATTAGGGGACGCTGAACTACTTGTGCTAAAATATTTGCATTTTATTGGTTTCAAAGTATTTATAATCATAGAAAATTAATGTTACATTCCTCTGTAACATTAATTAATATGGATTTAATCTTATAAATGTTTATGTATCAGCACACACACACACACACACACACACACACACACACACACACACACACACATATATATATATATATATATATATATTTTATGTATACCTTTTTAATTTTTACATGAATTAAATACATTACATCAATATACAATATTTATTACATCAACACAATTATTGGATTCATGTGAACTTAATCTTAAGTAAAACTTTGGGCATGCCTGGTCAAATGACATGTTTTGTTAATTTCCTAAAAAGAAGTTTTAATATGAAATAAGTTCTGCCACATTGGAAGAAAGATCAAACGTAATTTTTTTTTAAATGTGTAAAACTGTGAAAAACTTTGACACATTTCACATTTTCTTTTTTCCGCATTCATTCATGTTAAACTCCTTAAATATACAGAAATTGTGCAATTAAATTGGTAAAAATGGGCATATTTAAGTGTTTTCCCTGCAGATCACGCGTTCGCTTATTTTCACTGAGAAAATCGAATTCAACTAGAGGCGTTCAAATGTTCTTTAGACAGCTGTACATCGGAAAAGTAAAAAGCAACACTTTTTTTCAGTAAAGGTTCATGCTTACCGCTGTTGTTAACGCACACAGAAACAGAACAGAGGCGACTGTTTGTGAGAAAGTGATCATTTTGGTCCGGCAGTCGCGGTGGCGCTCCTTGAGTGTGAGTGACCGCTGCTCCTGCAGGATATTTATCCGATCAAGGTCCTGTGCAGGGATGGAGATAACGATCCACTATGCAAACACATCATTCCATCACAAACTGCAAAAAAAAAAAAAAAGACCGCCCTCTTACTCACAGCCAGCCTGACTCACAGTCCTTACCATAACCTCAACAAAAAATTAACCCATAGACTCAGCAGAAAATGACCCCAGAGATCCTGATATTACCCTGATGTCAAAACATCATTTAAGTGATGGGGCCTATATTCATGAACAAATGACACAAGGCTCCTAAATGGTTATTGGGCACACAGTTCTAGAAAAAACTAAACCACACTGGTTCAGAACCTTCATATTTGTGTATACAGGGTTCTTCACATCCATGCATTCCATTTACTCTTTAAAGAATCATGCATTGAAAGGTTCTTCGTAGAACCAAAAGCGGTTCTTCTACGGCATCACTCCGAAGAACCTTTTTGACACCTTTACTTTTATGTAATCTTGACTTGTTAAGTTCATGCACTCATTTCTGTCCATGATATCAAACCTAGACAATTTCCCCAACATAACTACATGAATTTAGCATTTTCCTTCTTCAATGAGACAGTTCAATTCAATGTACTTATGCGGTTCCTGACACTGTATTAAGTTCTGTCTTTTATACAAAAGTGCAGAAAAAACAAGATGCTGCTACAACTTTTAGCTATGGTACATATGTCTGTCCATTTTTATAGATAACGGTACGTCACAAAGTGTCAGAAACCACATAAGCAAGTCTATTACTTTAGAACTCAGCACGGTTTGAGGCAAGGGTGTGATTATCTATGCTAATTGATTGGGCTAGAAGATTCAAGCACTTGTTAGCCACATTAGCCTTGTAACCCCAGTGAAAAACTAATTGAGCAAAATATGAAACGTCTTGGCTGTTTTGGGATCATCGTGTACGTTTATTTATTATGTATTTATCACCAAACTACCACTTCGAAGTTGCACCACTGAATCCGGACTAAAATTGCACCAATGCAGTTTAGAATGACTCTGCTCAATACTCTGTATTGCTACACAAGCTTACAAGTTGTTCTCCACTGAAGTCTGAGTTAATGATTACGCGTGTTTCTTCTCTCAGAGAGAACAACAAATGTCCTCCAAAGCACACAAGTACACACACAAACCACCCACCCACACGGTCACACAGTCACACGAACATACAGACTCTAGTACACAGTCCAATTTCAATATTTGATGGCGCTGAGTCATTTGTCACTATTCATTTTACTGGCAGTGACAAAGCAAAGTGGACTTACGAGGTGGAAAGTGGGAGTTTGCCTAATCGCTGCCTAAAGAATGTGCAAATCTACACATCAAAGCGCCTTACCAGCTTCTATTTGATCCGATTTTTCACACTTGCTAAAGGGTTTTGCTAATATAAAACAGTTCATTTGATTGTACTGTCAGCAACTTACACTAAAATAGAACTGACAGAAGTGTAAATGGGATTGAGGAAAGAGAGCGGAACAAGAGCATTTCATTGGTGGGATAATTATAAAAACATGGGATAATTATAAAAACAAGGAACTCAAGAAAGCAAATCAATATGTCATGGGCTTATGATGCTCTATCAAATATCTATCAAATATGAGCCATGTACACACTCTATCAAACTGAAGAACCCTTTAATGATTGAAAGAACCCTTTAATCATGCAAAGAGTGTTCATGGCTCTATATAGAACCACTTTCTTTATTAAAGAACCCTTAAAGAACCATTTTTTCTAAAACCGTAGTTTAAGAAGTCTTGGTTATTGTAGGAAACATCAAATCACTTGCGCAAGACTGCAGTAATGCTTGGAGTAATCTATGCATTGAATATGGCTCACCACAATGGGCGGAAATGCTGCTATGAAATTGTACATTCCTCGTGCCAAAGGATGGTGCAAAGCTCTCCCCTAATATTCTTGGTTTGGAGAACAAAGGGATTTGGGATAGTCAAAGTAGGCTGTCCATTCTGGAAATATAAGCAATGGACTTCTGAACAACGCTGAAGTCACATGAAACAAGAATGGCCGTGTTTGTCAGCATCTCTTTTAAAATTCAATGACATTTCAATGATTTTCTATACAACATGTGAAGATCCTGGTCATGTTTAAGAACAATTAGTCTTAAACCAGCATGCAGTTAAGTTTTAGAATCTTTTTTTGCTATCACTGTGCAAAGTAGCCTTTTGAACAATTTGAGCTATCTATACATTTTCACCCCAAATTCGAACAAGCACAATAAGGTAAACTAGAGGCAGTGCTTTGACAAGAAGGTTGTTCTCTGTAGGCACTATTTCTGGGGCATTATTTTGATCATTGATGACAATTGGATATTGTATAAAGTCATATAATGTTAATACTGTGTTAGTGTGCTGTTCTATTTTAAACATCTGCTGTTGTAAAGTTGCACTTAAGGTTGGTGCTACTGTTACATAATTACTACACTGTGTGCACAATTATTAGGCCAGTGAGTATTTTGACCATATTATCATTTTTAGGCATATTTTCTAACTCCAAGCTGGATAAACTTGAATGCTTAATGGATTTAAGCATAGCAGGTGATGTGTATCTGTGTAATGAGGGAGGGTGTGGCCTAAGGAGGTCAACACCCTATATCAAGGTGTGCATAATTATTAGGCAGCTTTTTTCTTTAGGCAACATGGGCCAAAAAAGAGATTGAACTGACTCTGAAAAGTTTAAAATGACCAAAAGTCTCTCAGAGGGATGCAGAACTCTTGAAATTGCTAGATCACAGAACCATTAAACGTTTGGTTGTAAATAGTAAACGGTCACAAGAAACGTGCTGAGAAAAAAAAGACGCAAATTAACTGCCAAGGGTTTGAGAAGAATCAAGCGTGAAGCCACCAGGAACCCATTATCTTCCAGTTCTGTCATATTCCAGAACTGCAACCTACCTGGAGTACCAAGAAGTACAAGATGTTCAGCGCTCAGAGACATGGCCAAGGTAAGGAAGGCTGAAACCCATCCACCACTGAACAAGACACATAAGCTGAAGTGTCTAGACTGGTCCAAGAAGAATCTGAAGACAGATTTTTCAAAGGTTTTATGGACCGATTAAATGAGAGTGACTCTTGACGAACCAGATGGACGGGCCCGTGGCTGGATCAATTAGTTGGTGCCTGTCGGGGCGGTAATCCTCGAACCCGGTGGTGGACACCCCAGGTGAGAGATGCCGTCAAGCTGAAGAAGGAGTCCTACCGGACATGGTTGGCCTGTAGGACACCAGAGGCAGCTGGCAGGTATCGACAGGCCAAGCGATCTGCGGCTTCAGACGTCGCCAAGGCGAAAACCCGGGTGTGGGAATAGTTCGGTGAGGCCTTGGAAAGTGACTTTAAGTCGGCTCCGAAAAGATTCTGGCAAACCGTCAGGCGACTCAGAAGGGGAAAGCAGTGTGCCACTAGCACTGTTTTCGACTGAAGACGTCATTGGGCGGTGGAAGGAATACTTTGAGGACCTTCCCACCAACACGTTCTCCAGTGAGGAGGCAGAGTCTGGGGACACGGGAATAGGCTTGTCCATTACCGAGGCCGAAGTCGCTAAGGTAGTTAAAAAGCTCCTTGGCAGCAGGGCTCCAGGGGTGGATGAGATCCGTCCCGAGTTCCTCAAGGCTCTGGATGTTGTGGAGCTGTCTTGGCTGACATGCCTTTTCAACACTGCGTGGACATCAGGGGTGGTGCCACTGGATTGACAGACTGGGGTGGTGGTGCCTCCTTTTAAAAAAGGGGACCGGAGGGTGTGTTCCAACTACAGGGGAATCACACTCCTAAGCCTCCCTGGCAAGGTCTATGCAGGGGTACTGGAGAAGAGAGTCCGGCTCATAGTCGAACCTCGGATTCAGGAGGAGCAGTGCGGGTTCCGCCCTGGTCGTGGAACACTGGACCAACTCTTTACCCTCTCCAGGATTCTGGAGGGTTCATGGGAGTTTGCCCAACCAGTCCACATGTGCTTTGTGGATTTGGAGAAGGCATTCGACTGTGTTCCCCGGGGTATTCTGTGGGAGGTGCTTCGGGAGTACGGGGTACATGGCTCTTTGCTACGAGCCATTCAGGCCCTGTACAAACAAAGCAGGAGTTTGGTTCACATGGCCGGCAGTAAGTCAGACTTGTTCCCAGTGAGAGTTGGACTCTGTCAGGGCTGCCCTTTGTCACCACTTCTATTCATAATTTTTATGGATAGAATTTCTAGGCGCAGTCAGGGGATGGAGGGTGTCCGGTTTGGTGACCTCAGGGTCACATCGTTGCTGTTTGCAGATGATGTGGTCCTATTGGGGACATCAGGCCGTGAACTTCAGCTTTCACTGGATCGGTTTGCAGCCGAGTGTGAAGCGGCCGGGATGAGGATCAGTACCTCCAAATCTGAGGCCATGGTTCTCACGCGGGAAAGGGTGGAGAGCCCTCTCTGGGTCGGGCATGAGCTCTTGCCTCAAGTGGAGGAGTTTAAGTATCTCGGGGTCTTGTTCACGAGTGATGGTACAAGGGAGCGGGAGATTGACAGGCGGATTGGTGCTGGGTCAGCAGTGATGCGGGCTCTTTACCGGTCTGTTGTGGTAAAGAAAGAGCTGAGCCATAAGGCAAGGCTCTCGATTTACTGGTCGATCTACGTTCCCACCCTCACCTATGGTCATGAGCTTTGGGTAATGACCAAAAGAACGAGATCGCGAATACAAGCGGCCGAAATGAGTTTCCTCCGCAGGGTGGCTGGACTCTCCCTTAGAGATAGGGTGAGAAGTTCGGTCATCCGGGAGGGACTCAAAGTAGAGCCGCTGCTTCTCCACGTCGAGAGGAGCCAGTTGAGGTGGTTCGGGCGTCTGGTTAGGATGCCTCCTGGACGCCTCCCTTGGGAGGTGTCACAGGCAAGTCCACCGGGGAGGAGACCCCGGGGAAGACCCAGGACATGCTGGCGTGACTATATCGCCCAGCTGGCCTGGGAGCGCCTCGGAATCCCTCCCAGGGAGCTAGTGGAAGTGGCAGGAGAAAGGGAGGTCTGGGCCTCATTGCTCAGGATGCTGCCCCCGCGACCCGAACCCTGGAGAAGCGGAAGATGATGGATGGATGGATGGATGGATACTAAAAAGGTATTTAACAATCTGCATAATTTAATGAAATAGCATGAACATGATTAAATTTAGTTAAGATTACACTTCAAGGAAATTGTACGAAATATAATTGTAATGGTAGGGAGCGAGGAGGCAGACGCACGTGCTGAGATAAGCGAGATTTATTAAGGGCAAATCCAGGGTCATAGAGCAAACACGGATTGAACGGGGGGCAGACATGACAGACCAACAATAAACAGGTTCAAACAGCACACAGTAACCAGAATAACCAACACAGCATATAACACCACCAACAACAAAGATCAGCACATAGACCAGCCAAGACAAGGGGCAAACACAGGGCTTAAATACACAGGGAAAACAAGGGACAGGTGGAAAACAGGTGTAGCAGGCAAGCAGGCAAGCAGGGGCGGAGTCATGAAACAAGGGGGCTGGATCAAAACAAATGCACATGGAAGACCAAAACAAAAAGCACATGGAGTGGGAGGAGCCAATCGTGACAATAATTAAGCTGAGAAAACTTACAAGCAATGAGTAAATGCCATCAGAAAGGCATCAAATTTGAGTTTTAACTAAAATATATATATATAATTCATTTTGAATAAGAACGTGATTAATTTTGAAGTAAATCCTGCAAAATATAGTTAAGTTGACATTGCTTATAGGTAATAAAAATAAATGTTACTCAAATTATATGTCTGAATGTAGATAATTTAATTTCGTGCAAACCTTTGACCAAAAACGTCCCAGTCGTTTTTTTTAGTCTACCTTGGATGACCAAGTAGACAAGACGTGGATCCTTCAGCAAGTCGAGCCTCAATTCTCTAAGTCCACATAAAGTGCTCTATTTTAGGCACATTATGAGATCAACCAATTTATTATAAAGCAGTTACATTAAAGAGGAAGAGGACAGCCAGCAATAAAATGGAGAAAGTCAGAAGAATCATGAACCAGCCATTCAAAGCCTGAAGACCCAAACAGAAGGCAGGGCATTCTGGAGAAGCACTGTCTATATGATCACCAAGAGTCATCACTTCACAGCATTTATCAATGACATATTCTGCCTACTCAGCCTCATGTTCATATGACATATATCTTCGTTGCTCGGAAGAACAGCTTTTGCCTACATAATGTTTTGACCTAATGTTCTTGAACAATTGTTAAAACCACACATTGACCACCTTTTGGCCAAAACAAATGCTTTAACCATGCCAAATGTACACTTTCACACAAATCGGCTCAGTCCTTGTGTTATTTCAAATCAACAAGGAAATTATCAAATTCTTATTTGAATTAGGTTTTGAAAACCTAGGTGTCCCCTAAACAGGGATCAAATACCCCATAAAAATGGACTAGCTAGTCATTCAATAACACTAAGAGAATTCATTATTGAAATATGTGTGTGTAAAAACATTTAACCTGTGCAAAATAATAGCATTTACTGGATTTTTTATGCAAGATTTTGCTTATCAGAATGACCACTGACGACCAAATGATCTCTCCAAGCTAGCGACAAAGGAAAGTTACACAGTCTTTGTCAAAAATGCTGAAGACTGCAAGGGAACATGAACAGGTTGGAGATCAAAACAGTTTTTTCTTTCCCAGCCAAACTCACTCAGAGCTTAAAGTTCACTCTCTGCTGTTTGTGATGTTATAATGCTCTATGAAGCTATATAAAACTCTTCAACTTTAAGACCACGGATACCTGATAAACTCATCTTTCTCCATAAAGAACAGCAGCTCTTTTTAAACTGCAGGTCAGTATCAGCCTGGGCATATGGAGGAGATTATTTTGATTTGATAGCAGCCATAAAATAATAGCAGTTAGCACTTCCACTACAAGCTGTCCAATGACATTGCGCTAGCAGCACAACAGATGTGGTGGTGCTTCCCGGGTCTTGTAGGAAGCATGTGCTTCACCTTCCCAGCTTGGTAGCACTGTGCGATATAAGGGGAGATTTAGGGAGTGGAACTGGCCATGACTAACTTGAAGAGAAAACGTAAGGGTGGGGGGGCTTGGGAGTTGGGGGAAGAGAAATCTCTTTATTAGCTTCTCCCACTTTATGTCTCCACTATACAGATCTATGACACACTGCAGTGCTTCTGTTCCTGCACAATTTATCAGCTCCCACTAAACCAGTGGTCAACAAGCCTCCTCCTGGACATCCACTGTCCAGCAGAGATTAGCTCCAATCTACGTCTAACATACCCATCGAACACTAATGCATCAGTCAGCCAAACAGTGACCTCTCAAGAAGGAGAGTTACCCGGAGCAGCTGTGGCAGATTGTGGCTGGAACTGTACTCTGCAGGAGGGCGGATCTCTGGGAACCGGGTCGGTAATCATGGCTGCAAACCATTCATCACTGGTCAGTTTCTGACCACAGCACCACTGTTGTCCAGATATTATCTGTGTGGTGGATCTTTCACAGCACAGCAGCAACACTGACACTGTAGTCACATGGGAGTGTCTGTGGTGGTGCTGGTATGAGTGGATCAGACATAGTGGTATTGCTGCGATCCACCACCCAAAAATATCCAGCCAGGAACAACTCTGTAGTCAGAAACTGACAACTGAAGAAGGGCTAGAGGACGACTACCCGAAAGTCTTTACTAATCTGTAGCATAGCACCTCTAACTGAAATGTTGCATTATATACATTTGTACACATATATACACACTGTATACAATGTCAGAACATACAGTACATGCTTGAAACCACTTCACCTACCATGGAAATCAGCCTTGTGATTGGTGAGGAGGATACTTATGTAAGTGTTATCCATGAGTAGGACTGCCTAGTTTAGACTGAAAAGCCAGTGTTTTGCAGAAATACATTAAGATGACACAGGAAAGCTATTCATGAGACATACTTTGTAAATGTACAGTGCACACTCACAAGTGCAAGACAAACCTGGAGCTTCAACAACATTAGCCTGGTAGCTCCAAGTAAAGCCAAATACATCTGGGGTAAGTGTGGGGGAAAAAGTGCACCTGTATGGTCAGGGGAGCTGAGCGAGAGAGAGAGATAGCAAATGCTATTGTTATTGGTCAGTGAATTGCTGGGTGGACTGATCTGGCCAACTGTGAGTTTGAAACTGTGTGCTGCGAGGAGGCTGTAGGTTTACATCCTGGCACAAACATTTTCTCTTTGCTATTCAGACAAAAAGAATGAGAGAAAAAAGATGCTTTTTTTCTTGTAAAATCTTAGGATAGTGTGTGTGTGTGTGTGTGTGTGTGTGTGGGTGGGTGTGTGGGGTGTGCGCGTGCACACAATTGTATGAAAGAATGGGGCAGTACTGGCCTTTGCAGTGGTCATGCCCCTCTGTGTGGTCATGGATTTGAGCCAACAGTCTCTTTTTTGAATGAACCATCACTGTTGTTCAATGCGGATCATCACAAAGAAAAGAACAGACACTTTGTGATGGTGGTCCACAGCCAGCTCAAGCTGCCTGAATAGAAAAAGAGAATATGAATTCAATTACTTTGAATAGTGAAAACAATATATTGGCTGGAATCAAATGTGCACACTGGTTCAACGTGGATAAAATAGATCAACTCAGTATAAACATTTCCAAAAGTCAACACAAAGACAGCCGTTCTGTAAATTTACAGTATATCTCATTAATAAGGCCTACTGCAACACACTAGAGACCACTTTTCACTTACTTATTTTCCAGTCACATTCAGTTCTGGGCTCTGGGGTGGTCCGTCCGTTGTTTGAGAACACTAGCAGCTTCTTTATTTGTTTGGCAAATGTACTTTGTGATTATCTCCTTTTCTCAGTGAGGCTTCTTGAACAACTACACATCCTTTCAGACTCATAGTTGTCTTCTCACAGTGGAAGGATTAACAGAACAACCTGTGGGTGTTTTCAGATCTGAAGCAGCTTGATTTTCTCCTCTCTCTCAAAGACGAAAACTTTAAGTGCTGTTTATCTGAGGGGGAGAGTTTTGGTGGTCTAACAGGTCTTGCGCGGTTATTACGAGCGCCTCTTAATTTTTTTTAAAGCACCTTTTTTAAAACTGCGATTCAGATGAACTCCTGCTTTTTCACATTAACTTTCTTCTTCCATGTGCAAGTGGGCAATCTTAGCCTTGTATATCCAGCACTGAATTAAATAAGCAAAAACTTGGACACTAAACAGGTCAAGCTCATCTGATTTTTTTCACAAAACCATTCCTCTAAATAGACTAAATTAAATAAATACCTTATGTAATATTAAGTGTCCTTAAAACCTGTGTAGTTACATATTAACAATACATGTAAGAACAATGTAACTACTGGTGATGTATTCACTGTTGGATTAGAGAGGTATAGCCTTTGTAATCATACAGATAAATACAAATAAATTCAGTTTCTCATGTAATTACAGTGTATCCTAATAAATAATAGTACCACGTGCTTATGTAATTGCACATGTGTGAAAAGACAAACTGCTCTATGTCCAACAGAACTTTTCTGATTGTATCAGGAGGCTAAGCATTATTGAATGGCCTAAATCCAGAACTTTGGTTAGGTTCCCATATCTCAACATAAGCATATGTTTACAGCCAGCTGAATGTAATGAAAGTCAGCGTATACACTCTGATTATGTAGCTAATTGCACACCTCATGTTACAATCAGAATGAACAGCAAATGTCATGACTCTCCCCCTATTACACGTATGATGTTAAAAGATACATCGATCCGCGAGTAAAAACTGAAGAAGTGTACTGGCACAAGTTGTGTGATTATCTCTGATTATATGTAATGTTGTTGTGTAACTACACTGTTATTAGAGTCACTTGATACGAAACGGCACCGAAAAACCTCAGAAAAATGTGATCATTGTCAAAGATTGCTCTTTGCTGACATACAAACCAAGCTGTAAACGGCCATCTCACGTTGGACCAGCATTTCTTCTCTCCCGAACCTTGGATTCATTGTTTGAGCAGAAATGACGAACCTGGTCTCTGCTCAGCAACCAAAACAACTGATTTGCATGGAGAAATAGACACAACTTGCAGTAGCAGAGGTTAACTACAAGACGTCGGGAACAATCAACAGTTATCAGCATGTCCAGTTTACACACACACACACACACACACACACACACACACACACACACACACACATGCTCCAACTGCTCACAGTGGTGGAGATGGGAACCAGACGTCGGAAGAGTTTAATGCCTCTGAAATTTACATTTTATTTACAAATACGCTGCTTGGTGCCCAAGGCACTGCTTTACAAAAGTTTGGACATACGGTTTAAACTTTAAAAAAAAAAAACATGTTCTAAACTTATTTCATGACAGAGAGGAAGATGCTGGGCGTTGGAAGGCAAAATAGTCCCCAAAGAAAAGTTGCAGATCCACTATTTTGTTATCAAGACCCCTTATAAAACCTCAGGTTCACTGGCTTTGGTTAGTTAATAAACTGGTATAAATACATTGCTCTCCAATGTACATCAAAACACCTTGTTTTATTACATACTTCTATAACCTAAGAGTAGGCCAAATAGTTTCTACTGAAGTCCCTGTAGTTACTGAATAAAAAGCCTGGGATTTTAAGGGGGTTAAACCCTGTGGTCACTTTACAAAGCCCACTTAGGTCCAGTATCTAGGTATACAATTAAAACAAATGACCTGAGCGAGGATCCCACTCCAGCATATAGTGAATTAATAGCTGCGCTTCATGCATTTAGCCACCAGGTGTCACTAAACAACTTTGAAAAGCTTTGTGCAATGAACCATATTGATGCAGTTTAATGGAGACCTTTGCAACTTTAGAAAGCATTGTTTGGACATTACCAAGTCCAGCGTAACATAGCATCCCTTCACACAATGGTATACTACAGTGAGAATCAACAACTGGATGAAAAAGTACAGACAAAGGAGAAGTTAATGCACCTATTTGACCCACCTTGCAAATGGCCTGTGACCTTAGATACAGGTCGTCAAAGGAGAACAAGGTCCAATACAGTGAATAAAGATTGACACATAAACTTTAAACATATTTAGAAGAGGTAACAAGTGACTCTGGCGTGTAGGTCCATGGATCATCCTCGAGTGATCAACTAATGAGCCACAAAAACAAATAAAACGCACT